>NW_020174048.1:4970354-5012546 GCF_003031525.2 Neophocaena asiaeorientalis asiaeorientalis
ACATGGCTCAGAATAAAAGGGAGAAAAAGTAGAGAGAAAGAATTAGTAGAAGTAGGAAGAAAGAAAGAAAGAAAGAAAGAAAGAAAGGAGGAAAGGAAGGAAGGAAGGAAGAAAGAAAGAAGGAAAGAAGAAAAGGAAAGAAAGAAAGGAGGGAGGGAGGGAGTGATGATGGGAGGAGGGAAGGAAGCAAAAAAGAAAGAAGATAAAGTAAAATAAAATAAAGTAAAATATAATAAAGTTACTAAAATTTGCCCTCCGCACCCCTGTGACTGCGTTCTCCTCCGTGTGTGGAAATCTTTCATCCTTCACGGCTCCCTCCCACTGGTGCAGGGACCGTCCCTATCCTTTTGTCTCTGTTTATTCTTTTTTCTTTTGCCGTACCCAGCTATGTGGGGGGGTTTCTTGCCTTTTGGGAGGTCTGAGGTCTTCTGCCAGCGTTCAGTAGGTGTTCTGTAGGAGTTGTTCCACGTGTAGATGTATTTCTGGTGTATCTGTGGGGAGGAAGGTGATCTCCGCGTCTTACTCTTCCGCCATCTTCCCCTACGGCAATTTATCCACAATTCTAAGTCAACAACTCCTTCCTGAGGACAGAAAGGACTCCATTTCTCCACTTTTAAAGAGGATACATTCCATGACTGTTATTTCTACCCATTTATACTTACTCCAGTTCTCTCATGAGGACTTATGAGTCCATGGCTTTGTCTTGGGTGGTAGACATTTGTGAATATGTTTATTGCTAGATACATGGAGGAAAGAGCTTCTGGATTTTATTTTTTTTAAATGCTGGTGACAAACAAAAAACAAACAGTTCACAAAATATGTGATCATCAAAGATTTGGAAACCAGTATTGTCTCTTGACACCAGCGATATCATGTTTGCCACGAATAGACTGTTCCAATAAATGCTTATTTATTTTATAAAGACATCACTGAAAGATCTGCCAAAGTTTTCTGGGCGCCAGGCTTCAGGCAGCACAGTGCAGCGGTTACGCGGGAGACAAAAAAACTCCGCCTCTGCAGTGATGATCACCGCTATAGGTGGAAGGTCCCTGAAAGGCAACCAAGACTGAGGAAGATACTAAGGGGGAAATCTAGCTTTTTCTGTTGGACTTGTGCATCGTCACGGAATTAAAAGACTGTGGCCAAGAAAATTCTTTTCTAAACAGCTTTTCAAATCCAAGCTTAATGCAGTAGTTTGTTTTCCTTCGGTCCATTGCTAGCTTGAGCACCGGCATATAGCTCCATGGTGCTCCATTAAATGGTTCTTTGGCATGAACAAAACTGGAAAATCATTCTCAGTTGTTCTCCCCTCAGTGGGACTTTTCAAAGGGGTACTGGGTATAATTATCTTGTAATTTCTGATCGCAGGTCATTGGAGCCTGCAATCGGGGTTTGTAAGGTGAACCCTAATTTTTTCCATCTAAGCAGGTAATACGTGGGAAGATGGTGGTTTCAGCATAAAAGGGATGACGTTTATGCTTTGGCCCAAGACTCACTGAGGTTTGGCACAGTCTTGGGGTTGGCAAGCGAGATTCAGGAGAGACAGGAGTGAAAATGAGTCAGAACAGGTCAGTGCTGCCTTAAGCCCTGGAGGGCTGAGAGTCCGAGAAAAAAACAGCTCCTGAGCATAAAAGTGCTAAGTCTCACGGCCCTGAACTCCTTGCAAACCAGTGATAAAGGTGATTTGTTACGAGAAAACTGGGTTACAAGAAACACAACCTTGAAATGTTTTAAAGGCAGGCAATCTAAATGTCTGCCTAAGAAAATGATTTTAGGAAAATATTTTCTGTGTGAAATAGCAAAAATAATTTAGCTGGTGTGCTTCCTCCACTTCACTTTAATTTAAACTATGTGAACCCGAGATTGTTCTAATTAAAGTCCGTCATTAAGTTTGAAATTTCAACTTGGCATTCAGAATCGGGCAAAAAGTGACATTAAATGTTTGTACCTAGTCATGAACTGTCAAATTACTTCATGAGACGTTTCTCTTGAAAAACAAGATGAACTCAGACATTGGATTAAGTGATCTGTATGATTTGGGCAAAGTATATTATGCAACTGCAAAGGGAAATTTGTGTCACTTATTTTTTAATGGGGAAAGAAAGCAAAACATTTCTGTAGTTTCTAGATGCAGAGAGGATTCTAGAACCTCTGCCACTGGCAGAGGAGGAAGCATGGGACAGATGCTCATAGTTGTGAAAATACTGAAGTAGCATCAAATGTACAAACGTAAGGGCCTGTCTCCCTCTTACCTCGAGGCCTTGAGCAAGCTTACGGGCTGCACTAGCTTTCTTAACTTGGATAGCTGTCCTCAGCACTTTTATTGATAAACATGTATTGAATATCTCCATATACAAGGTCACTTGAGAAACATAAAGGTTACTAGGTCGTGTTGCATTACCCAGGTGGTGTGCAGGGTAGTTGAGGTGAAAAGACATGGGAATGATACAAATGCACTTATTTACAAAACAGAAATAGAGCCACAGACATAGAAAACTAACTTACGGTTACCAAAGGGGAAAGGGGGAGGGACAAATTAGGAGATTGGGATTAACAGGTACACACTATTATATATAAAATAGATAAACAACAAGGACCTACTGTATAGCACAGGGAAACATATTCGATATCTTGTAATAACCTATAATGGAAAAGAATCTGAAAAAGAATATGGATATGTATAAACGAATCACTTTGCTGTACACCTGAAACTAACACATTATAAATCAAGTATACTTCAAATAAAAAAAGAAAGGAAAGGTATAGGTACATGAATAACAGCTCTAAATAACAGAGAGTGTACATGTCCAGTTCAGACAATAAGTACTATGAGCATTGGGGAAGGTGACCCTCACTCAGCCGCATAAGATGGCCTGGGGCTTCCCTGGTGGCGCAGTGGTTGAGAGTCCGCCTGCTGATGCAGGGGACACGGGTTCGTGCCCCGGTCCGGGAAGATCCCACATGCCGCGGAGCAACTAAGCCCGTGAGCCACAACTACTGAGCCCACGTGCCACAACTACTGAAGCCCACCCGCCTAGAGCCCGTGCTCTGCAGCAAGAGAAGCCACCGCAGTGAAAAGCCCGTGCACCGCAGTGAAGAGTAGCCCCCTGTCAAAGCAATTAGAGAAAGCCCGTGCGCAGCAACGAAGACCTAACGCAGCCAATAAATAAATAAATAAATGTATAAAAAATAAAAATAAACTCTGCACCAGCCACTTGATCCTGGTGCAGATGTCTCTTCCCAGCCATCTCCAATCCTGTCCCAGTCTCTTTCCTATGTGGCATTTACCTGCCTTTCAGCCTCGGCCTCATCCATGTGGAATTCTACCCCAGGGCACAGCCGGCCCGCCCCACGAGCAGTGGAACAATTAGAGTTGAGGAGAAGGGTAGCTTTCGGTACTAATAGTCTAGTAAGATTCATTGAGGAAGTCGGCTTTGAGCTGGACATTGAGAATGGATTGAATTTCGATAAGTACATCCCCAGAGGCCCCTCCAGTTGCGTGTTTGGCACCTGGACATGTATAGAGAGTGGAAATCAGAGTGTGCTCAGAGAGTGGAGGCTGGTCTGACCGGAGGGGAGAATTTCTGTAGCAAAATAGAGAGCAGAAAGGTTGGAAGAGTAGACCAGAGCTGAGGTGGTGACTACATAGCATCTTGAAATCATGCCCTCGATCAGCAAATTACAGTAGAGAAAATGTACCAGGGAATCATTTTCAGAAGACAGTGGCCCAATTGCTGCATGAGAATTTTAGCTGGAGTATAAGTTTAGATCGAAAAAGCTCCCGAAGATGGATGTTGATGCACTCCAGTGACACTTAAAATACTTAAGCACTGGTAAGGGATGTGCCCTGACCCATCAGAGGGGCGCACATCAGAATATGAGCCCTGCCCCAGCCCTGGGTAAGGCAGTGGGGGTCCCCTTAGGACCTTTGAGCTGTGGAATGATGCAACCGATGTGCTTCTTAGACAAGCTGATAACCCCCAGTGGAAGGATAAAAAAGAATAAAGCGCGCCATCCAATTTGCCTGCTTTTTGCAACCATGATGAATCCAGAGACTCTTCAATGAAGGGAGACACACGAATGAATTGGAAGATGCATTTATGTTAGAGAGATAGAGGAGATAAGGGACCGGAGCCTATTTATGGGGAAAGTCCATGCTACTCCTAACAGAAAGAGCAGTCATGTTTTCGGTGTGTTCAGGTAAAGGAAGAAAGGCTATATAAGGGTAAAGATATAGTGTCACACAGACCTGCATTTGAATCTTGGTTTAGCCTGTTTCTAAGTCATCCTTGGACAGGTTACTGGACCAATTCAGTGTTTTCACCTGAAGATTGTAAATAGAATAGTATGTCTCCCATAGTGTTATGAGGTTGTATTAGGGTTCTCCAGAGAAATAGAACCAAAAGGATGTATATATATATTATGTATATAACATAACGCTATAGGAGACCTATTACTATATATGTATGTGTACACACACACACACACACACACACACACACACACACTCTCACTCACACACATGTCTACTTCCAATCTGAATCCAAGGGCCTCAAATCTTGGAAACCTGATGGTGTAAGTTCCAGTCCAAAAGCCATCAAGCTTATGACCCAAGAAAAGCTAAGGTTTCAGTTCAAGTCTGAAGGCAGGAAAGGACCAATATCCCATTTCAAGATGGTCAGGCAGGAGGAAATTCCCTTTTATCAGGAAGGGGGTTAGCCTTTTTTTCTCTTCAGTGTTCACCTGATTGGCTGAGGACCATTCACACTGAAGAGGGTAATCTGCCTTAGTCTACTGGTTCCAGTGTTCATCTCATCCAGAAATGCTCTCACAGACACATGGAGAATCATGTCTGACAGATGTCTGGGGACCCCATACAGCAGTCAGGTTGACGCACAAAATAGACTCTCATAGCGGCAGGGTAATAATATGCACGTAAAAGCAGCGAACTGTGCTGCATCCGTGGCATGTTCCATATAGCAAAAGCTCAGGGAAGTTCTGGTACCGCTGACGATGATCATGACAGCCCTGAGAGAAAGATCCTGAAATATCTGCTGGTTGGTTTAGGGTTTGAGAGGGAAGCATTTAGAATCACTCCATCACACTAAGATGTTCGAGTCCTAAAATTAGAATAAATGGGGCTTTTAAAAATGAGCATAAAATCGTTTAGTTGACTACGAAAAGGAAGCCCAAAGTGAAAAAGCAAATTGAACTTTATTGAATTTTTAACAATCAAGAGAAGGTCCACAGTGCTGTAAAAGATGCAGAATGAGGAAAAGACCACATTTAGAAAATTAGCTGTCGTTTATGACCTTTGAGGGTTTAGTTTCAACTGACTTAGAGAGTGGTTTTGAAATGCTTCCAAGATCACGAGGCAGTCACATATCAAGGTGTATTCCCACTAAGAACTGTTCTTAGTGGAGAAACTTACAGTGGGTATTGTAAGTCACCCACCACAGACTGGGTGGCTTACACAACAGAAACTTAGTGCCTCGTGATCCTGGGGGCCAGAGGTCAAGGTCAAGGTGTCAGCAGGATAGCTTCCTTCTGAGGGCTGTGAAGGAGAAGCTGCCCCATGCCTCCTCTCCCATACCTTCTTCTGGTGGTTTGCTGGCCATCTTGGGGATTCCTTGTAGATGTTTGCTTCCTGTGCTTTCCCATCACCTTCCCCCAGTACATGTAGCTTTCTCATCACATGGCATTCTTCTTATAAAGACACCAGTATGTTGGATTAGGAATCCGCCTTACCTCAGTATAACCTCAACTAGTTACGTCTGGAACCACACTATTTACAAAAAGGTCACATTCTGAGGCACTGGGTGTTAGGACTTTAACATATAAATTTTGTGGGGACACAATTCTATCCATAATAGATACGATGTTTGTCTTCAAATATTTGTAATGTTCTTTAGGAGTAAGTTGATTTTTCTGCGTATTGGTACAAAAGGTAGAAATGAGAGAGAGGAAAGAAGGCAGGAAGGAAGGAAGTCGAGGGAGGGAGGGAGGGAGGGAGGGGAGAGAGAGAGTGGGAGGGATGGAGGGAGGGAGGGAGGAAAGAAGGGAGAGAGAGAAAATTTCAGCCAAGCACTTTGCCTGGTGGAGAAGGAAAGCCTTTTGCAATCAGCTCATAAACATTGTCTAAAGAAGAATGTGGGTCTGTCCTCCTATTTTTCTTGCCTAAGTCGTCAGAGTTCCTCTTGTGCCATTTCCCCACCCAAGCCTTCTGTGGGCTTATGTTGTGACTTGGTTTGATCTGTGTGTACTTATTCGGAGTGGAGGATGGGTCAGAAAGAACTCATAGCGTGATGTCTTCAAATGTCCTGGGCTCCCAAAGGACAACACATTCCCTAGTAAGGACTTCTTTATCGTCACCCCCCTAGAGAACTTCAGAGTATTTCTCTCTCTAAGGGTTTATGACAGCCTGACCTCTCCCTTGCAGGTCATAGATTCAGGTAGTTCAGAAAGGAGCTATACTTCAGAAGTAATACATGCTTCGCAGGTCAAACAAACATAATCCCTGTGAAACTCTGGGCAAAGAAGGATTCTTATGCTATGAGCTATTCTTGTTGTTATTCAATAATTGGAAAAGAAAAGAAATATGAAGAGTTTAGACATAATTCTAAAATAAACTTGTTTTAAACCAATATGCAAGAATGTTTAGTGTAAGTTTTTGTGGTTGTATGTGAAACTCAGGAATTCAGTTTCCAGACTTTCCACCATAAGCATCAATAACTCACATCATAATGGACTCATCTATGAGTAATCAAGTGTTTGAAATACATCTTCTCCCACTTTATGGAGGCACTGACCTTTGCCGGAGTGAAAAGGTTTTAAACAGTTTGCTCCGTCCCTCCCTCAGACTCAATATTATGGACATCTACGCACAATTTAACGTATCCTCTATCTGAAGTCCATTCTCTTCTCCACCGACACAGTATTCAATTTCTTAGTAATGCATAGAAACCACAGCTTTATTCTGCATGGTTGGAAGTTGCTATTTTATGTTTGGAAATGCATTATGTGTTAAGAAGAGTGTGAATAACAAATATCTGTGCTATTGGCCAACTGGTATTCTGACACTCTAAAATCTGAGCAAATGTCATCAGCACTGGGACTGATTTCTCAAAAACAGAGTTAAATCCAAAATTAACACCTCTGTGGCTGTAAAATGAAGCCCTCTTGTACAGTTTGTCTCCTCAGTGTTTTCCTTCTCTCTAGACTCTCCATCTCAAGAAAATTGGCAGGTAGCAAATAACCACAATGGGCATTCAAATAACAGCTCGCTGTTTGTCCTGATTTAGAAGCAAGACCACATCTATATCAGTTCAGGAAAAAGGCTTCAGATAGTTTGGTATTAAATGGAAAAATATTGTAGGAGACATGCTGAACAGAGAGATATTATTCTGGTAATGAAAGTGTAAATCCAGCTATTCAATGAAAAAGTGCATAGAATTTTGGAGAAAGGGAACCTCAGAGGTTTTCTGGTCCGAACACTCCATATTACATGTGAGGTCGTAGAAGTCCAGAGATGTTAGACAGCTTGCCCAAGTGGAACTGATCGCTCAACACGAATGCAAACCAAGCCTCCTGACACTGTTGTGTTTTTCTTCCAACTGGTTTTTCTGTGCTAGATGGTAACACAGTGAATAACTCACATCTACAAAATGCCCCTATCTGAGAAAATTTTCACTCCCAGTTAAGGAACTTGTATTTAACTGAGCTTGGAATAGTAAATTTGCTTTTGTTCTTTGTGTGTGCATATGTATGTGCATGCGTGTGTGTAAAACTCTCTTATGGAGATGTAATTCACACTACATACAATTCACCAATTTTAAGCCTACCCTTCAGTGTTTTCTAGTATATTCACTAATGGTGTGTATTAATTTTTGTGGTTTTTTTTTTTGCGGTACGCGGGCCTCTCACTGTTGTGGCCTCTCCCGTTGCGGAGCACAGGCTCCGGACACGCAGGCTCAGCAGCCATGGCTCACGGGCCCAGCCACTCCGTGGCATGTGGGATCTTCCCGGACCGGGGTACGAACCTGCGTCCCCTGCATCGGCAGGCGGACTCTCAACCACTGCGCCACCAGGGAGGCCCCAATTTTAGTGTATTTTTATCATCCCTTAAAGAAACCCTATACACATACCAACTATTCTCCATTCTCCTCCTCCTCTGCAGCCCTGGGTGGCAACTAATCTACCTTCTGTCTGTATATAAGTGCTTACTCTGGACTTTTCATATAAATGGAATGATATAATATTTAGTCTTTTGTGAGTGGCTTCTAAGAGTGGTTCTTTGTGTTCCCTTTGATACCATTGGAAAGATTCTCACCATTGTTTATTTCAGCAATATCCATGTGGCAGGCTGTATTATTGTTTTAAAAAAAACCTTATTACCTCATTAAGGGGATGGCTATATTTCTTTGCCTTACTGACCGAGAGCCAGTCAAACCAATAAGCAGTAACCACAAAAACCTTTTGGGGTTATTTGGGGATGGGTGGTGTTTGGGGTTGTTATCACAACACAGTGTAATCTATCCCAACTTGTCAGAGTCAGTTAATGCCCAAGAGTTTTACACAGAAATAAGGTGATGGGTCTTCTTACCAACATAGTGCTACACTTCATTTTTCAGAGCAGGACTGTTTGGTCCATAAGACCCCACTATCTCCTGAAAATGGCCCCTGGAGCTGTTGGCATTCAGCCCTCATCTCGTTGAGGCTTAAATCTAATCCAAGAGGCTGGTTGGAAGATGTATAATAGGCACTGAAACTTTCTTGTCCTTATCCACCTGCTAAAGTGGGCAGTTGAGCTTGGAAAGAATGTTGCTTCTCTCCAATAATTCAGCTCTGGGTTGAAATCAA
This sequence comes from Neophocaena asiaeorientalis asiaeorientalis, assembly GCF_003031525.2. Taxonomy (NCBI): domain Eukaryota; kingdom Metazoa; phylum Chordata; class Mammalia; order Artiodactyla; family Phocoenidae; genus Neophocaena; species Neophocaena asiaeorientalis. The sequence continues at coordinate 4,979,214 of NW_020174048.1, forward strand.
GCCTAGAAAGTTCATCTAAAAGACAGTTTTTTGTGGAGAAGTTATGAATAAGTGTAAAAAGCAGAGTGTGATATGATGTGCTTTCATGTATACCACTGTGTTTTCCTGAAAATACTCTAATAAGAGGGGAAATATAAAATTAACAACTTTTCCAGGTAATCAGCTTCATTTATACAAGGAGCACAAATTAGTCTAAGGATGGGCTTAATAACATCTCTTGCATGAACCAACTAGTCTCAAATATACATTTTATTAAAATAAGAATTCAGAATATGAGTTTCTCATTCACGTTTTCTTTTGAGCAGGCATTATCAGGCCTTTTTGTTTTTTTTTTAAATAGGAGTATGGAGAAAAACAGACTTTGTGGGGGGAAAAGTTTCAATTTTTGCTCTTCTAAATTCAATAAGAGAAAATGTATTCTTTTAAATAATGTCACTGCCTGCCAACCTGGCTGTCCGCATGTGTGTTGTACTGTTGGTCAGTGTAAACTGTAAATCTGTCTTGTCATTCAATCTTCTGTACTTCTTTTACATTTATCGTAGTTTTATTTTATCGTAGTATTATCATAGTTTTTTTGGTATTATTTTATCATAGTTTTTCCAAAATTTTCTTTATCTTTGCTTCTAAAATTAGCCAATGATTGATAAAATCATTACTATTAAAATATATGATACATATTGACTTACCTACCGTTTATAAAAGAAAACCTTATTAGATCTTCTTAACATTAATTTTGTTCTTTAATTTCCTTTCATAGATTCTGAAAGAACAGAGTGCTGCCTAGGGAAAAGGTAACTCTTTTTGTTTTGCTTACAGTTGAAAAATCACAAAATTTGGAAACATTTTTTTCTTGTCTTGACACTATTTAAATTATAATTCTCATAATTTGATGAAAATACATGTACTCATTTCTAAATTACTAATGTCCCGGAGTATTTATGTTTAGATTGTTTTTAAATTGACAAGGGGTTTTTAAAAAATCGTCTAAATCAAATACATCTTGTTACATTTTCTTCAACTTCTCCAAGGCAATTTCCCTTTGGACTGAGACCAACTCTTGAAATTTAACCTGCAAAAGGACTGTGCTGTGTAAAGGCGATGAATAAGGTAAAAGAGAAGAATATGCTAAGCTTTCATGTACACCATTGTTTCCCCCTGCAAATACTACAATAAGAGGGGAAGTTCACAGAACATAAAGCAAATAATGAAAGGAAATGCAGACTGTTCCCATATCCTCATGTAACGCTAGTGACTGAAACAGGAAACGTGATGGCATGTGATTCCTTAACTGTATATACTGTTGTGTGTTGAAGTGTGACATCACTGGCCAACAGGGATTCCCTTTTTTAATGGTTGTAAATCTGTTTTTAGCCATTTTTAGTTTTCTATTAAAAAAAACCCTATTTCTGTAAAGTTTTTTTCAAAGTAAATTGCCTTTGGAGTAGATGAAAATATGTTTTTTTTTTCTATTGTTAAATTGGTGGAATTGGTTTTAGACACTTCAGGTGCTATGGAAGCATCTATAATCAGGGTTTTTTTCTGAACAAAAGGTAGTTATCAAGCAGTTATTAATAGTATTATGAAGGAATAAAGGATTTAATTCTCATTTAAATTCAAAGCCTAAACATAGCCAGCTTGTTTATTTTTACTGATTCAGATTGTCATGAGGGATCCAATCCCTTTGTGCTAATTGTCTATCTACAGGAGGAAACCCAGAAAAGATGAACAATTGCTTGGGCTGTGACCTCAGCAGCAAAGCCAGGGCAATGTATAAATATCTGTCTTTATCTGAAGGGATTCCAAGAAATACAGCCCCTCCCTTCCCCCTCATGAACACTAGATGCTCAGCTTCCTTAAGTATAGCTTTTGGGGAAGCCATTCATGTAGATTCCAGAGGTTCTCATGGGCACTTGCATAGCCTGTAATATTCCCCATAGGATCACGCCTGTGTCTTACAGTCAAATATTATGAATTTGGGAATTGCTTGAGGCCAGAGCAGGTTGTTTGAAGAAGAAGAGAAGATAGCTTTTGTCTGATGGAGAGAGCAGGCGATGCAAGGTCCAGAAGCTTCTAAAGATGGTGTGTATCTAGGGAAACTGTATCATCTGTTTGGAAATGAAGGACAGTTGCTGTACGATTCAGAGCTGGTACTCAGGAAATCTTCCACAGTTTTCTTCTCCTTTTTCTATGCTCTTGTTATTTAATAAAGATAGTTTTGAAAATGCCAGCCATTCTTGCAGTCCTAAGAAATGTCTGGGTCCAATTTTAGATACCAGTTTTAAAGGGGCAGAGGCATTTCACGATGAGAAAAAAATGGCTGGTGATAGAAGGGTAACTGCAATGTGAGAAACTCAGACAGAGAAGGAACCCCTAGGAGCAAAATCCAGGGCTTGCCTGAGGTACTTCTTGTCACCTTGAGAGTGTCACCTCAGAGCTGTCCGCTAAGCTCTTGACCTTTTGGTTTTATAAACAAATGCCGCTCTTTTTAAAGTTACGAACAATGGTTAAGTGGGACCTCATCTTTGGCCCAAGCCATGGAGTAAATGATTAAAAGAGACAGCATGGTATTTACGGAATTTAATTTTCAATACTGACAGTATTTACTGAATTTAATTTTCAAGAAAAGAAAAACCAATTTAACTCAGGATAACACCTCGTATCGCCTTGGGATGACTTTCAATTCCTGAAAAAGATGCCAAGTGAAGTTCTTCCCCAGCCCTAGACACAGCTGTCGATTTGCATGAATTGTCTTCAGAACCTTTGTCTTTCCTGTGTCTTCTCCCCCGGTAGTTTCCATTTGTTCTGCCATTCTTGACAGTCTCCCTTCTTTGGGTTCACCTACTTCTTTTACTCCAGGAAAAATATGGTGGTCCTATTTGCCATTTCCATTTTGCCAAGATAGTGTTACCTCATCCAAATAAGCTTTGAATTTTAAGAGACAGATTTTATGCATTCACTCAGACTGGGCACTATGGCAGCATCAGTATGGAAAATCCTTTCTGGTCAGAGTGACAATGATCCAGGGCTCAAAGCCAATACTGGCTGACATTTCCCTGATTATCTACTAAGTTTCTGGTTGTGTGAGGCCTGTCTGAAGAGTAAGCATTTTCCAGAATTCCTTCTTCCCAATCCAGGACATTTTGAAATCTCTATGCATTCTAATCAAACATATGCAGATTTATCTTTTAAGAGGAATTGGGCGTAACCCACTTAAATTGAAGGTCACTTTCAGAAGAAGGATCAAATTCTCACTCTCCTCAAATAATGCCATCACCCTAACACTCTAGACTCTTTCGTGTGCCAATTCCCAAAATTCGACTGAAGACCCTTGCAGTCAGAGCTGGTTTCTATCGTTCGTGACCAGCTAAGCAGCGGTCACACTGCTATGTGGGGTAGGGTTTGACTGAAGCCACCATTTCCTATCAATCCAGCCATATTTGTTTGAGAATGTCCATTAGTTACATTTTTTTCCCTCTCCAGGGGGAAAGTGTAGAATGTGTGGTGAATTTTACAGTCTCAGTAGATGCTCATTTTTCTTGTAAGAGAATCCATTTCTTCAGGGACCATTTAAATACCTGCAGTCTTTAATTAAACTTACATGTTTCTAAAAATTTTTCAAGTATATATATACTAAGGTATTAGGGGGCTTCTTGGTAACTGACATTATGTTTGTTCTTTTAAACAAAGTACATGGATATCTGAGATTTTAAAAACCAACCTTTGATTCATCACTTAGTGAACATTGACACAGCAGGAAGCTAACCTGGAGGCCTTATAATGATAGAGGAGTGTACCCAGCCCATGGTACAGGTACTAACATACTGTCGATGTTCAGTCAGTTCTTGTGGGATGAAAGAGTGTGCATGCAGCTGATAAGCCGAGGTCGGAAGTCTCTTTATTTCCAGAGTCGATTCTGTTGACTTGGCTGGATGGGCAGACTCGTATTTGCCTCTTTGACATTGTCCCGGGTGGACCTCTGACATATTGCACAGTAAGCAGTAAGGAATGGATCTTCAGTTAAGGGCACAAACTAGCAGACAGGTTCTATACTTTACTTGGGGTAGGACATCCCTTTGAGAAAATAAGATCAGGAAACTGATAACTTGTTTTAAGCGTAAGTGCCCTTGTTGGAACCGAATCTAAAACACTTATGCCTTGATAAGTGCCCCGAGCCAAGTTATCTTGCTAGTTATTGCTGAAATAATCTCTGAGGAAACCACGATCCAGACAGTATCAAGTGGTGTAAAGGAGGATGTCAACACCTTGAATTAAACCTTGAATATATATACGTGTATGATCCACCATAGAGAAAGTTTTGTTTAAACATACATATAATATTACGTTTTCTTAGCCATACAGGTGAAAATAAATAGTCAAAAGTCACTCCATTCTTAGTTTAATGGCATTTCAGGATATGGACATGCTTCTAGCTTGTATTCATTCTGCTTTCTTTTCATACATGTGTGTAAAGTGACTGGCAGTGGATTTTTTTAATTTGTGTAGTTTCTTTGGAGAAACAGTGATATACAGGAGAAAGGGATTATTATTTCTTAACTATGGAGAAACTTTTTTGATGTAAAGCCATGGAGAAATAAATTTCAATGTAATTCATTAAGAGATCTTTTAGATTTTGTTTGTTTGTTTTTTGCGGTATGCGGGCCTTTCACTGCTGTGGCCTCTCCCGTTGCGGAGCACAGGCTCCGGATGTACAGGCCCAGCGGCCATGGCTCACGGGCCCAGCCACTCCACGGCCTGTGGGATCCTCCCGGACCGGGGCACGAACCCGTGTCCCCTGCATTGGCAGGCGGACTCCCAACCACTGCGCCACCAGGGAAGCCCGACCGTTTAGATTTTTAAAACAAGGTAGCATTTATGTGAAAAACCATGATACGCCTTTTAGTGTTTTTGTGTACAATATTTAGGCAGGCCTATGATGGTAAGTGCTTCTCTTGGCTTAAAGGGGGTATCTAAATAGCTTCAGTGCCAAGAATGATTCTCAGAAATGTGAGCATTAGTCACTGCATTTAAAAAAAATTCATTCGGTAAAATTCATTCATATGGTAAAATTCATTTAAGAGAGACGTGTTTTTTGAGTTATCCAAAATCAGGTGTTAAAAAGACAACCTGCCTGAAATTTCTTTTGTTCTCTCTCTCTCTCTTTTATTCTTTTGTCATCCACCTGAAAGCTGTTTACAGCAATAACTTATCTCTTTCAACATAATTTTCTTTTCTAGAAATAATATATGAAAAATTTGACTTAATTTGTAGCTTTAATTGCTCAATTTGAGTACCCCCGAACCGGGAATTCTTGGATCTGGAGTCCTTAGAGGGATGCATAGGGCTTAAATCTTCCCTGTGATTAGTCAGAAAGAATCTTTATCAGTGCTCGGGAAGCAATCACAGAATGGATATTACCAACCTGTAGGACAGAAATGAAAAAATCCCTTTGTGCACAGAGCCTGGGTAGGCTGCTTATGTGGTGGCATGATCCTAGCTACCTACTAGCAGAGGGGTCTTGATGGGTTGACTAGGAGGGAACATCAAGGTATTCGAAGAGGGAAAGCCTTAGGGGTAAACTTGAGCCAAGCCCTTGATCGTTTTGACTCCAGGGAGTAAAAACCTGGAGCAATCACATTCAAATGCCAATTTTAAAAATAAAGTCAAGAATCCAAAGAGAACAAAGTTATAGAAGAAGCAGATTGGGAAGAAATAAACAAGAGTGGAAGAAACTACAGTGAATCGCTAACGGGAGGGGGCCATTGAAGCAAGAGCTACCCTCATTTTTTGTCAATGTGTGGAATGCAGTTTGTAGGGTTCGTAGAGCGCCATTGCTCAACCTTGGCTGCATATGGCAATGACCCGGGGAGCTTTAAAAGTGCTGCAGACCCATTCCTAGAGATTATGTCATAATTGGGCTGAGATATAACCTGGATATTGAGATCTGTGAAATTCCTCAGATGACTCCAATACAAAAACAAGGTTAAGAAACACCACCTTTCGGTGTAGTCAGGGGAACGAGGAAGGAAATGGAAATCAATGTTTCAGCATGACTTGCCCCAAAAAGTTTTTCAAGATCCACAAGCTGAGCTGGGGGTCTTTGGTGTAGACCTCCATGTACCTTCTGTATGGCTCCCTGAGAACAAAACTCACGCAAAAACCAATAGTTGTGAAAATATTCAAAGTTTTACAAATGAGCCACTGCAGCCAGGTGGCATGTTTAATGGTATTTCGTGGGAAAGATCATGCCTCACGATTCATCCTGCTGGGAAAATCTATTTTCAGTCTGGTGTCCCTAAGAGAAGCCACTCTGCCAAAAGGGTTGTAATGTGTGTTATCGTAGGGTTAGTGGAACACAGTTCATGTGGCATAGGATTTCCGGATACAAGATTGCCCACTCGAATTTGAAATTCTGATGAATAATGAATAATTTTTTAAAATAAAGTATTTCTCTTGCAATATTTGAGACATACTTGTACCAGAACATTATTAGATATCTATCAGAACATCAAATTTAACTGAGCACCCAGTTTTTTTAATATTTTAATTTTATTGAAGTATAGTTGATTTATAATGTGTTAATTTCTGCTATACAGCAAAGTGATTAAGTTATACATATACTTTTTTTCCATTATAGTTTATCACAGGATATTAAATATAGTTCCTGGTGCTGTACAGTAGGACCTTATTGTTTATCTGGGTACCCAATGTTTTTGTCTTTCTAAGTCTGGCATCCCAATGTGGGAAGAATCAACAGCTAGCTGAATAAGTGACCTTCAGAGATAAAGCTGATGCGGACCATTTATGAAGTCTTTATTGAATTTGTTACAATATTGCTTCTGCTTTATGTTCTGGTTTTTTGGCTGTGAGGCATGTGGGATCTTAGTTCCCCGACCAGGGATCGAACCCACATCCCCTGCATTGGAAGGCAAAGTCTTAACCACTGGACCACCAGAAAGCTGAGTGATGGATACACATTCATAGAAAATGAAACCCCATTCCTGGGACAATAACTAATGGGTAGTAGGTATTTTGTAGATTGTGTTCAATAAATCCAAGCTCAAACCAACTGTCAACACCACAATTTGGTATTAAAACGATTTAAAAAAATATTAAAGTATGGTTGATTTACAATGTTGTGTTAGTTTCCAGTGTACAGCAAAGTGATTCAGTTACACACACACACACACTCACACACACACATATATATATATATATATATATATATATATACATTCTTTTACACATTCTTTTATGGTTTATCACAGGATATTAAATATAGCTCCCTCTGCTATATAGTGGGACCTTGTTGTTTATCCATTCTGTATATAATAGTTTGCATCTGCTAATCCCAACCTCCCACTCCATTCCTCCCCCTACCCCCTACCCCTTGGCAACCACCAGTCTGTTCTCTATGCCTGTGAGCCTGTTTCTGTTTTGTAGTTAAAGTCATTTGTATGATATTTTACATCCTACATATAAGTGATATCATATGATATTTGGCTTTCTCTGTCTTGCTTACTTAGTATGAGAATCTCTAGGTCCATTCATGTTGCTGCAAGTGGCACTATTTCATTCTTTTTTATGGCTGAGTAGTATTCTGTTGTATATATATATATATATATAATACCACATCTTCTTTACCCATTCATCTGTTGATGGACATCTAGGTTGCTTCCATGCCTCGGCTATTGTAAATAGTGCTGCTATGAACTTTGGGGTGCCTGTATCTTTTTGAATTATAGTTTTCTCTGGATACATGCCCAGGAGTGGGATTGCAGGATAATATGACAATTCTATTTTTATTTTTTTGAGGAACCTCCATACTGTTCTCCATAGTGGATGTACCAATTTACATTCCCACCGACAGCATAGGTGGGTTTCCTTTTCTCCACACCCTCTCCAGATTTTATTATTTGTAGGCTTTTTGAGGATGGACATTCTGACAAAGATACAAATGAAATTATTTACAAAACAGAAAGAGACTCACATACATAGAAAACAAACTTATTGTTACCAAAGGGGAAAGCGGGGGAGGGAGGGATAAATTAGGAGATTGGGACTAATATATACACTCTAGAATATATAAAATAGATAACCAGCAAGGACTTACTGTATGGTACAGGGAACTATATTTGATATTTTGTAGTAACCTATATGGGAAAAGAATCTGAAAAAGAATATATATATACACACACACATATGTATAACTGAATCACTGTGCTGTATACCTGAAACTAACATGATATTGTAAATCAACTATACTTCAATAAAAAATATTATTAAGAAAAAAGAAAGATACCTTCATAACCTAACTGGACACGTAGAGAATGGAAGACTGTAGCTGGCCTACTGCCAAAAGAAATAGGCTGTTTTCAAAAACATCAATGAGACTGTGAGGTCCAGAAGTAATGACTAGAAGCAGCAAACACTAACAAAAGAGATCACTAATAGGGCTGGATATGTACCGATATTTTACACACACAGACACACATACACAGAAACAACAGAAGATTATTACCTATGAAGGGTATGGTACAGAGTTGCTTCTTACAACATTTTATCTTTTCTTAAAAATTTTTATAGGAGTATAGTCGATTTACAATGTTGTGTTAGTTTCTGCTGTACGGCAAAGTGAATCAGTTATACATATACATATATCCACTCTTTTTTAGATTCTTTTCCCATAGAGGCCATTAAAGAGTATTGAGTATAGTTCCCTGTGCTATACAATAGGTCCTTGTTGGTTACCTATTTTATAGAAAGTAGCGTGTATATTTTAATCCCAAACTCCTAATTTATCCCTCCCCCTTTTCTCCTTTGGCAACCATAAGTTTGTTTTCTATGTCTGTGGGTCTGTTTCTGAAATATATTCTTTTGTATCATATTTTAGATTCCACATATAAACAATACTACGTGATATTTGTCTTTCTCTGGCTGACTTACTTCACTGAGTATGATCATCTCTAAGTCCATCCATGTTGCTGCAAATGGCATTATTTCATTCTTTTTTATGGCGGAATAATATTCCTTTGTTGTAACAACATTTTATCTTATCATGTACATGAGGAAGGCTGAGCACAGCTCTTGTCTTCAGATAGATAACAACAGGAAAAAAGAAAGGTGGCAGTGAACTCATTTCTTGCAATCATGTTTTGAACTCAGGGAAGGTGATAAGAATATTTAGCCAGAAATAATATCTTTCATAGAACTTACCTGTTGCCTCTTCTCCTCCACCTCCTGCAACTGACAAGGAGTTTCTTTCCAGCACTGTCGACTTGTCCTTACAGGGCTTTGAATAGTTCTTGGGAGCACCTGAGAATTCCGGAGACAGTGGTAACTTCAACTGGGGGATCCATTTGGATGGTAATTACTTGGGGATGGAGAATAAGTCTTATTTCTCCTTTACGTTTCCTCATCAAAATTTCTGATTTTAGCTACTGTGCAAAAAGACAACAAGAGGCTCAAGGAGTAGGGCTTGATAAATGTTATAATGTGACATGATTAGAAAATACCAAGAAGGCTCCCAAAACTTCACAAAGAAACCTGTGTTGCATTCCCTACAAAAGAGCTGTTCACACTGGCCTTTACACAATTAGGAAGATTGTTTTTCTAAGTTATGGATGTTCTACCATTCACGGCATGTACAAACAGTGGTATAAACCTACTGATAAATTGTACATTTAGGAAAATGGATAGGTATGGGAGAAAATTAGTGGTTTTAGATACTGTGAGAATATCTGAAATAAATCCTCAATCATCTTCAATATGTGGTTTGCTTCCTTAATTAGTGAATTACTTAGAGTTTGAGTTGTTTATACTTTATGTTATATTGCTTCAAAAAAGAAAGAGCAAAGCAGCAACTAGCTCAGTCTTGATCAAATGGCTGTAATTTGGCTTAATTTGAGAGTATATGATCAGGGATTTTTTTTCACTTACTAAAAAGAACAACATTAGGATCTATTAATTTTTTAGTCAGCAGAGTGTATTAGGAATATCAAGCCCTTGATGTAAATGGGTATTTTTGGAAGTTAATAAAGAGTGAAGAGGATTGTAATGCTCTGAAATTCTCTTCCAGTGTTTGGGAAACAAACCTCATGTTACATTGTAATAATAACAACATGAACTCATCCCAGACATTAGACTTAAGAGAAGGTGAAAGAAATTTAATCAAATTTTCTTCATGCATTTAAAAATCAAATTTGATATTTGACAAATATTTGGGAAAACTAAAATTTTAAAATATTATTCTTTTTAACAAATGTGGAAGGTGAAGAATTTTACAGTAAATCGTGTGATGCCATCATATGAAACTATTGAAATATTTTAAAATAATTTAAATAATAAGAAAATGCTTATATTATTATTTCAAGTACTTCCCATGTCAGCAGTATTGACATTTTGGGCAGAGAATTACTCTTTGTGGGGAACTGTTCTGTGTATTGTAGGGTGTTTGATAGCATTCCTGGTTTCTACCATTAGAGACCAGTAACATCACCAGTCTCCAGACATTGCCAAATGCCCAGAGTGGGGCAAAATGGCTTTGGTTTGAGAACTAATGCTTAAAGTGAAAAAGAGAAAAAGAAAACATTTCTTTTTATGTATAATATATTTTCAAAGAAAAAGGGCAAAAAGGAGATGTAAAATTTCATAGATTTCTTAGTTTTTATATATTTAAAAAAATATTTTCTATTGTTTTTTTACTACGTTTTCTATTTTAGTTATTTATTCATTTTATAATAAAATTACCTTAAAAAGCAAACATGGTTTCCAAATTTAACAACTTGTAAGACATAGAAAACAAACTCATGGTTACCAAAGGTGGAGGGATAAGTTAGGAGTTTGGGATTAACAGATACACACTACTGTATAAAAAAATAACCAACAGGACTTAACTGTATAGCACAGGGAACTATATTCAATGTCTTGTAATAACCTATAAGGGAAAACAATCTGAAAAAATAGATATATATGTGTGTATAACTGAATCACTTTGCTGTATACCTGAAACTAACACAATATTGTAGATCAGCTATACTTCAATAAAAAAAAATCCACGTTAAAAAAAATTAAAAATCATTTTAAAATGGAAAATTTCCCTTTTTTTAATCTTATGAAATTGGCAAACTACTTTTGTTTTCTGCAGCATAATCTGAAATATTGTAGAAGCTTGGAAAAATCAAATGCATTTTTAAAAGTTATTCCTCCTTATTTTTGAATGTTCAGAATGCCAGTGTCATCTTAAAGCCATCCAGAGATCCATTCTCATTCACACGTTCGTATCAGAGGAACATGATGGTGCATTTAAAGGATATTATTCCTGCTTCCTTTCAATCCTGTGACTGGTTTTGTCCTTCAAGAGGAATAATCGATCTGACTTATTTACCACATCATGTTTGTAAAAGCTTTTTTCAGATAGTCACCTCAGCTTTTCTCTACTTATGCTCTCTAGACTCAACTTGTCCAGTTTTCTAATATTTATAAAATCACACATCTAGACTTTTATCAGATCAAATTTTCCTATGACCTCCGTTGTATTAGTTCATGGTTTAATTACACATTATGTAAAACTGAAAGCTTTAATATAAAATAGAACAAGTGGAGTAATTTCATCTTCAATATAATATTGTATTAAATAGCATTTCTTTAGTAAGGTAAACATCCTTTTTTACATAATAATTTTATCCTATTTACTTAATTATTTTTTATTAATATTCTTTTACCTAGAATTAAAATATCTAATTATTATTCCTGTGGGACCAACTTATACTCTTCTGCTTAAGATCTTCATTCTTTCCTTTTTTCTAAACCTCTAGAGAGCAACCTATAGTTCTTCTCTTTCCTACAATAACAATAATAACTTTGGAATGCTCTTTCTTCCATCAGTTATAAATATCGTTTAAAATGATCTTTCCCACCTTACTATCATTAGAGGTGTTAACTTTATCCGTATTCTTGCCTAATTATGCAATCTGTTTTATCACTAATAAACCATTTTGATTATTTTTGTTCATGTTTCCCCCATCAAATAGTCATTTGTGGGCTTCCCTGGTGGCGCAGTCGTTGAGAGTCCGCCTGCCGATGCAGGGAACATGGGTTCGTGCCCCGGTCCGGGAGGATCCCACATGCCGCGGAGCGGCTGGGCCCGTGAGCCACGTACCGCAAAAAAAAAAAAAAAAAAAAGTCATTTGTTTACCTGCAATACGATTAAAGCATATATTTTGTAAAATTCCTAAATAAAATGTCATGCAGAATATCTATGGTAATTCACAGAAGTGAAAAATAACAGATTTCTGTTCGTCATTATTCAAATATTTACCTTTGCTATAAAAAAAAAACCTCTTAAAATTCTAGGCAGAGATGGCTATATCAAGTATGTATGTGCTAAAGGGTACAAGCATGCAGTGATATGGAAGCTTGTCCAGTCCTGCTCAGGACTGGCCAGATTGTGAAGTTACTCTGACCAGTATGTAACTCATTGTCTACATTTTTTCTACTCTATATTTGGGAGCTTCTCGTCTTTTGGGTTTTTTTTTAAATTGAAGTATAGTTGATTTACAATATCATGTTAGTTTCAGGTGTACAGCACAGTGATTCACTTATACACACACACACACACGCACATATATAAGTATTCTTTTTCAGATTATTGAACTTCCTGTTTTATTCTTCAGCATCTTGTATATCTTCTTCAACTTAAAAAAATCATTGAGTTTTATTACTAATCCTGATAAATGTTTAAATATTTGAATTGTTCGCAGTGATATCATAAATTTGTTCATTCATTTATTCAACAGACACTTTCTCAGCACAGAGCATGCCCCAGCCACTGAGCTAAGTCAAGAAGTACCACGATGGCTAAACCCTTGTCTCAGATAGAAGCTGTTTGACTTTTCTCCATGTTGAAGAAGATTTTTTCTTGTCTCTTCTGGCTGGGGACCTCACCCATTTCTCATTAACTGAGATTATATTAAATATTCTGTTATTAGCAGTTTTAATGAAGCCTAAAGTAAAGCTTCATTCCACCTATAATTTTCTCCAGTCCCCCGAAACACTGCAGTTAATCCTCTAATGTACACTATTTATAACATTTTTTCTCATTACTATTATCACCCCAGCAAAGAAATTGCTTAACCATCACCTGAATAATTCTACGTCAGTTAAACCAAGAATTACTAGGAATTTGAGGAGAAAATTAATTTGTTTCCTTATTTTCCCACCAGTTTGAATTCAAAACAGGCAAAGTAATGAGAGCATGAGTACTTTGGAGTAGCTTAGTAAGTTCACGTTTGTTTGCAAACTCCTTTCAGTTAAAAGAAACCCTGCACGCATTTAATATATGCAAGTTCTTTATAAATTATATAATAACATGTGCTACTATATCAATTATACAGGCACTGTAGAAATCATACACCTAAATTAGAAAAGAATGAATTTTTAGAATAAATAGAAAATTTGCATCTTTTAACCACACCCCTGTGCTGGTTTCACAGACCCTAATTCCAGAGTGGACAGATTGTGCCTTTGGAAACAACTGTAGACTCTGTTTTCTGTCTACAGAAAATTCTAGTGTCTGCTCAATTGCAGAATCCCATAGAAATGATTGCATAAATCAACGGTAAAATTGCGTCAGACATGAAAAAACAAACAGGTCTATAGGAAAGCTAAGTACATTAATATTGAGATTTTCCTTAGAAGACACTATATGGTTTCTGGTTCAAGATCAATGAGAAACCCCTTCTAACAAAAAGGTTTCCTACCAAATTAGGTGATAGTCTAACCAACACATTTTTTAAAAAACTCCAAGCAATGAAAGAGAATTCTTGGGCTTCCCTGGTGGTGCAGTGGTTAAGAATCCACCTGCCAATGCAGGGGACACAGGTTCGAGCCCTGGGCTGGGAGATCCCACATGCCACGGAGCAACTAAGCCCATGTGCCACAACTACTGAGCCTGCACTCTAGAGCCTGCAAGCCACAACTACTGAGCCCGCATGCCACAACTACTGACGCCTATGTGCCTAGAGCCTGTGCTCCACCACAAGAGAAGCCACCGCAATGAGAAGCCCGTGCACCACAAGGAAGAGTAGCCCCCCCTTGCCGCAACTAGAGAAAGCCTGCGAACAGCAACGAAGACCCAATGTAGCCAAAACGAAATAAATAAAAAACAAACAAAGAAACCCTCCAGGCAAGCAGCAGATACCTGAAAAAGGACACATACACATGTGAGGGCACACACACACACATACACACACACACACCACATCTCTGAGAATTTTAATTAGAATCCAAATCATCACAGCACAAGAGATATACTAATCCTTTGAGCAAGGTGTTAATTGTTAATCTCATTTTTCCTGTCTGGTAGCCTTGTATAACACCCTGTATATAATAGGCTTCCTGTGGTAGAAGAATGAGCTACTAAACCTCAACACATGCTTTCTAGTAATCATTTCAATGGCCATGGGTCCTTATAATAGAGGCTAATCTCCATAACATCACCATTACTGGATGAGGGTACCTAAAATTATAGAGACCCTTTGCTCTAATTATAGACTCTGAATTGCAAATCCATTCTTTAATCAACTGTAAATGCATTGTAAAGGGAATTGTAAGTTCTTTCCAGGGAGCAATATGCATTCAAACTAGCAGACTAGAACTGAGCAGAATAATGTGTTTGGGGAATAATAAAGGAATACGCTCCTCCTAGAGCCTGCATTCTAATGTGGCTCCTGGATGGAGAGATTGTAGCAGTAAGTCATATGTTTCCAGTTTCCTAGTGTCATTACAAAGGCGTGGCATTCGTGTTTTACTTGCCCAGAATCCTCCATAGGAAGCAAGTCAAGTATGCTCTCAAATGTCTACTTTTTTCCATTATTTGTTTATTTCTGATGTTCTTAAAGAGAGACAACGTGTCTCTCAAAGATCCAGAAGCCCATGGACTCCATTCAACTCCACGTATTTTGTTGATATAGAGATGACTTCCCATTTGCTTTAACCTCTAATAGACAAAGCCTAAAACAAATCTATTTCTTTAATCCCACAAATATTTTATCATGTACCGTGGAAAGTGAGATACACATTTTTAGTCTATTTGAGTCACAGGCAACTGCTTGATTTTAATCAAATGCTTGGCAATTTATGGAAATTCCAAAAAATCTTACTGTCTTAAGATAATTTTAGTGATGAATGGGCTTGTCCAGTGACTGCTATCTTTATTGTCTTATTGATGGACTAGAAAAACACAACACTACAACATTCCTGTCTGAATGTGAGCAGTGCTTCTGCATCAACTTTTGTCAGTAGATGAGACAAATGCAAAAAGGGAAAGAAGTGTCAGGGGGCCCATTCTTAGACTCCCAAGTATTTAATATCTTCCCATATGAAAACAAACAAACTGCTCCCCCCTAAACACCTTTTCAAAAAAATTTATTTTCACTGTGAGGTGATCTCATGTCTCCCCTGAAGGAACCCAACGAGAAACCAAACACTTGTTCCTAACCAAACCCTTATTTTATTGAAGTATATAGTACATCAACATTGAGCTGGTTGTTCAAATAACCCAGAATTTTTCTGGAGTTTGTTACTTTCCTTAACTGAGTTCCTTACATCTGTTCCTGTCTCCCCAAACCATCTTTCACCTGTGAAATGAAAAGAAAGACCATCATCTAACCTCAGCCGCTTTCATCTCATTCTATCTCTGTGCTCTAATTGGTCCCTGACATTTTGGGGGGAGGAAATATAATTTATTCATAATTATATAATATTCATTCCTGCGAAGTTTTAATACATTACTAACTGTGTGTTAATAGAAAAACCCAGCTAAGCCTCTTGCATTTTGATTTTTAAAATATTATTTCTCTTCTATATGGTAGCAATTTTTTTTTTTTTTTTTTTTTTTTTTTTTTGGGTCCACTCACTGCTGTGGCCTCCCCCGTTGCGGAGCACAGGCTCCGGACGCGTAGCCTCAGCGGCCATGGCTCACGGGCCTTGGGATCTTCCCGGACCGGGGCAAGAACCCGCGTCCCCTGCATGAGCAGGCGGACTCTCAACCACTGCGCCACCAGGGAAGCCCACAATTTTTGTTTTTAAGCTTTAGTGTTGAGATGTTTTAGGTTTTTGATTGAAATAGACAATTAGAAAGAAACAGTCTCCATTTTCCAGGTAAGTCCAAAATGACAAAGAAGAATGGCACTCAATATTAATAAAATCTTGGGTTTAGCTTTTAGTGTTAAAGTAGAATAATAATATCCTGCTAGTTTCCCGGAAAACTGAGGGATTCATTTATTATCATGATGTGCTTCTCTTTGCTTTAATATTACTATGCTTTCTACAACAGTTTTCCTATACTCGAATTATTACCGAAAGCTACAAAGGATAACATTAAATATGTTAACTTTTTAATGTTATTCAGCTTTTTCAGCCATTAGTCTTCCTCAGATGTCTGCCACTATTTACATAATTATTTTGTCAATCTAGCCACAGCTTTTACCTTCAGAGTGTAATACAATGAGTATTCATATTTCATTCTGCATAAAAGGTGTCCATTCATAAAGCTGACCTGAAAGAGATCTGCAGCTTGGTGGGAAATTGACTTTAGATCTACAGAAGAGAATATGGGGCTAGTGGGTTTTGGGAAAACATATGTTGTGAT
This sequence comes from Neophocaena asiaeorientalis asiaeorientalis, assembly GCF_003031525.2. Classification (NCBI taxonomy): domain Eukaryota; kingdom Metazoa; phylum Chordata; class Mammalia; order Artiodactyla; family Phocoenidae; genus Neophocaena; species Neophocaena asiaeorientalis. Next base: position 4,995,862 of record NW_020174048.1, read on the forward strand.
AGATACAAGATTTAATTTTTTTTAAAATGCTTATTTATTTTTATTGAAGTATAGTTAATTTACAATGTTGTGTTGGTTTCAAGTGGACAGCAAAGTGATCCAGTTTTATATATATATATGTGTATGTGTGTGTGTATATATATATATATATATACACATACACATATATTCTTTTACAGAATCTTTTCCATTATAGGTTATTATAAGACGGTGAGTTGAGTTCCCTGCGCTATGCGGTAGGTCCGTGTTGTTTACCTGTTTTATATATAGTAGTGTGTATCTGTTACTCCCAAACGAAACGCCTACTTTAGCTCTCGTACACTAGTGAACCATATTTTTAACTTGACTAGTTCAGACTTCTGTAGAAGGCAGAGCTTTTACCTTTAGTTTCCATTTTGGCTAACCAGGATCTCTTCCGTGGCTCTTGTTCGCTCTTGCTGAGTAAATCTACCTCGTTGCACTGAGATTTAGCGAGGCAGCTAATATCCAGTTGGTGTCTTCTTGACATCATTCAGTCACTCTCTGTGTTTTTGGTCATTATCTGCTGAGGTTTATGTGCTCATTGAGTACAGCCAAGGAGCCGCTGTGATAATGCCCTGAGCTATCTCACCCTCCCAAAGAAACGGTCTTGGAAAGGCAGACTTAGCGAGGATTTGTAAAGCTTAGTTTCACTCTTTTATTTCTCATAGAAGTATCACAATAACAAAGGATTCTGTTTAAGTTTCAGACCCCACTGCCAATAGAAACTACTAAAACATGATGGGGTATCTTATTCCTGTCTGATTTCTAGTCTAAAATTTCCAACTACAGATTCTAAAATGATATCTAGCCAAAGTCTGAACAAACATGGTGGATCTTAGGTTTTTCTTTCCACATGGTTTTCAATGCTTCATTTTCATTTTTAACTCACCTTCAGTAGAAGAATATAATTATGGAAAACAGTATCATCATTCAGGAAACAAAAAATGTGCCTTCTTTAAGCCAGAATTCCAATCATTGTGATTTCTGTCACCACTCGCATCTGCTGATCTTCCTTCTCAGAAGGATTTTGTTCAGGATCTTTGTAGCTTTAGAAAAATGTTTCTGCAGCTCATTTTTGAAGTTGGTAACATTTATATTAACCAAACTAAGGAAGCTAGATTTTCCTCTGTTTTTAATTCATGAAGAAATGCTATTCATTTAAAATATAATTCTTTTCACAATGAAGAAATATGGCCCTTATATGAAATATAGGGAGAGTGTAAGCTGATGACCTGATTGTATTCCTTGTCATTACTGTTCCATTACTGCTCTGTTATTTACATTAAATCCAGAGAATAATATTTACTTTAAAGTGGGAATCAAGACACTTTATTGCAATGATCTTTTCTAACACATGGCTAAATTCCATAGCCCTTCATCTTCTATCCATTTGGCCTCAACAATCTTTGTTTTACAATTTTTCCCTTAAGACCCTGTCCCTGGCTGCTACTGCCAGGACTATTTACCCTCCTCAAACTCATTCCTTCATTTACTTTCTTTGAACTTATTCCAACCACTTCTCATGTCTCATGAACTAATTAGAAAAACCAAAAATTCCTTGGTAAGAGCAGAATGAAGCATAACACGTCCAGAAGAGAAAGTATCCATAAGACAAATATTACCCAACTTTAAAAACAACACTTTGCAAAGCAGAAATGGAGACACAGATGTAGAGAGCAAATGTATGGACACCAAGGGGCGAAGCAGGGTGGGATGAACTGGGAGACTGGGATTGACACACATACTCACTACTATGTATAAAATAGGTAACTAATGAGAACCTACTGTGTAGCACCGGGAACTCTACTCAGTGCTCTGTGGCGACCTAAATGGGAAGGAAGTCCAAAAAAGAGGGAACGTATGTATACGTACAGCTGATTCACTTTGCTGTACAGCAGAAACTAACACAACATTGTAAAGCAACTATATGCCGATAAAAATTAATAATAAAAAAGATGCCATAGATGCATAAAGGAAGTCATGATCTGTGTTAAGTAACAAGGCACATATAAGTGAATTAACAAATGAGAAAAAACAAAACAAAACAAACAACAACAACAAAATCACTTCAAATGCTTTCTGAAGCATGGCTGCGTACATCATCTCCGGAAATTCTTGTGATATGTCTACGGAATATTTAGGTGTGTTGGTTATTTTCCACTGGTCTTTTCCCTAGTCCATTCTGGGTAGTTTTTCTCCTGGCTGCTCGGTCTACACCAGGCTTTCTTTTTTTTTTTTTTTTTTTTTTTTTTTTTGGGGTACGTGGGCCTCTCACTGTTGTGGCCTCTCCAGTTGCGGAGCACAGTCTCCGGACGTGCAGGCTTAGCGGCCATGGCTCACGGGCCCAGCCGCTCCGCGGCATGTGGAATCTTCCCAGACCGGGGCACAAACCTGTGTCCCCTGTATTGGCAGGTGGACTCTCAACCACTGTGCCACCAGGGAAGCCCTACCCCAGGCTTTCTTGCAGCTGGCTTTCCAGGTTTGGTCTTCAGGTATCACCAGGAGGATGTCTGAGGTGGGTGGGGAGAGACGGGGCTTAGGCACCACTCTGGGCATGGCTGCTCCCCCCAACCAGGCTCCAGGTGCCACACCACCCCTTCTCCACAGCTCCAGGGATCAGTGGGCCACACTGTAGGATTTCCCTCGCTCAACCTTTCAGTCCCAGGTTTGGTAACAACTTCCTTCTGTTAATACTCTTACCATCCCTTACATCTGCCCACACATTTATAAATAGTGTCTTATCCACATCGCCATTTTACTGATCTTGTGTGAATTCTATTTCCTATGCGTACTTTGACCAACCAAACTGGGCATATTTTATTAGTTGTGAATTTTGTTGATGGGGAAATTAAAGCACAAGGAAGTAAGTGACTTCAGAGGAGTTGAGGATGGAATAAAGCCTAGAAGCCAAGTCTCCTAGTGAGAAGTTTATGCTCAGCACCCTTTATAAAGCCTAATGATGATCTCCGTCAAATGGGTGGTAAGTAGCATTCTTCCATCTTGTTCCCTCCAGTATCCCAAGACCCTAGAACAGACTCGCCCAGCATATACTCAACCCCCTCCAGCTTGCCTTCATGTATGATTGAGAAGGGAAAGTTGAAAACATGAATTTGACCTAGTTTCTGCACCTAGATGCTGCTGGATGAGTTTGGGGTGTGGAGGTGAGAATTATAAAGCAGTGCACACATTGGGCGGGTGCTTTATCTTCAAGCTTGTGATCAGGTATCTGTTTCCTCTGCAGCACCATCTCAAACAGCACAGGTGGTGACCAGCAGCTCACAGCACAGTGGCCTCTCGGCAATCAAGGATCAGTCCAGGCTCAATGTCTGTGACCACAGCCAAGTCCAGTTTCCTAATCCTCCCAGAGATTTTTTGAGGCATCGAAATATTTTTTTTTAATAAATTCCATTACGCCTGAACTAGTAAGAAAACTGGATATTCTGTTGTCTACAACTAACAATATTAGCCTGTGTCTTCTGGGTGAAATGGTAGTTATGCTTTTTCTCCTCCTTTGAAAGCTTCTACATTTATACTGAAAACTTTTCCCTCCTATTTTCTATGCCTTCTTTTCTTCCTTATTGTAACAGAAGATCTTACACATCCATTTTCGAAAGAGACCTTTTGTTTATTATCAGGTTCAAAGTTCCTCTCCTTTCTGTCAGCCATAATTCACCATCATTGACTCCTTTATTTCCTCCTTTCATGCAGTAAAACAGGTTCAAAGGAAAAGATCTCCTGAGTTTTTTTCCTTGTGGCTGCAACTAGAGCTGGCTCTCAGGCAGTAATGCTAAATATAGAAGTTGGAAGTTGTTTGAAAATCTCATCCCTCCCCGTTTCTATTGTGGATAACATCCTGTATAACTAGACTTTGTCGACTTTTATCTCTCCCCTCTACACACCTCTGCCTATTTTCTTATAACTTGAGATAATAGAGCCCAAGGGGAGAATAAAGCAAGAATAACAGAACACTCTGGAATTTACATATGCTGAAATCAACCTTGTTTTTCGAAGAAACCTAGAAAATAGAGATAGACTTGTACAAGTTCCACCAAGTAGCTGGAGAACCCGGAAGTATTATGAGGTTTCGAGACTAGCATTCTCTTTGTTGACAATCCCAGATGCTAAAAGTTTTGTCTTAAAGATATCCTTGAAAGTCATTAGGAACTGAGGCTTATGATTTCATTATGTCCCGCCCTTTCCCTGCTGTTTTCATCCATCAGCCCTCTTGATTTTATATTTTTAATTTTGATTCCTTAATAATTTTATAAGTAAAATTAATATCAATACAGTCTTGGGACTTCCCTGGTGGTCCAGTCGTTCAGACTTCGCTTTCCGTTGCAGGGGGTGTGGGTTTGATCCCTGATCAGAGAGATAAGATCCCACATGCCTCCGGGCCAGAAAACCAAAACATAAAACAGAAGCAATATTGTAACAAACTCAATAAAGACTTTTAAAAAAATGGTCCACATTAAAAAAAAAAAAATACCGAGACAGTCTTGAAAGTAGCACCACCCTGACACACACGACACACACACGTACAACGGTAACATGTATGTGGATATGTGTATACAAGGTATCTAAAGGAAGATCTCTTGTCTTTCTGCTGTTGACAGAGGAAAAATTGTGTTTTGTGGGTCGATCATTGTATGTTTACACATACATTCCAGGTTTCTCTTGTCAAGTTGGTGGTGTCTGTCCTTTTAACCAGTATCTGCTTCTGAGTTATTGCCCAGCTCCCAGACCTGTTGGAACAAAAATCCTTCACTCCATCCCCATCCTCAATAAAGGATGATCTTGAAGTCTCTGCTATTGAAGGACCTACCTAGAACTAGTTAATGCTTTTAACAATTTTTAAAATTTATACGTTCATTTATTTCACAAATGTTTATTTTGTGACATCTCCAAGATGCCAGGCACTTGCTGGGTGCTAGAGATATGCAACTGAACAAGAAAGATGTGGCTGGGAAAAGATGCTGGTAGCCCTAGGATGGGCAACTCCACCAACTGTAAATCATTTGCTGCACGAACAATGACAAAAGGGATTGAAGGAGCAGGTTTTGGAAAACAATTGTGTACATCGCGTCCTTTCCTTTTGCTGTTCTCAGTCAAAGCTGAGAGTTCTACATCTCAAATGAGGATGGATATAAAGCACTAAAGCACTCATTTGAAGAAAAATTATTCGTTAGAATTCAGTTGAGAAACACCCCAAACCATACATCCTTTGAAAATGAGGACCAGACATTTATATAACAATTATATTTGAAAAAGAAATTGCATAAAGTATTTTTTATATTTCAGGATGAAACAGTTGTCTTTTTCTGTAGACTAATATATGTGGCTTTAGTCTTCATTTATGAGCAGGGTTAATATGACTGTCTGCAAGATGGAAATGTGCTTTATACACTGGTTTTGTGCATTTTAGTCAATGAGAGATTTGGGAAGTACAGAGCACTCCATGTTTGCTATCTTATCAGCCTTCACATTCCTGCAAGGATGTCTGATTATAAAGCAATTAACATTCATTTTGCCTATGTACTGAAATTAATGAATATCAATATATTTATTATGTATTATTCATATATATAAAAATGTATCTCTGAAATATACATAAATACATTTCAATGTATTTCTGACAGTGGCGTGCAAGATGGAATTTACTGACTAGTTTTGATTTCAGCCTACACCATCCAGTGCTAGCTGCTGATAATACCCTAAAAGAATTACAGACGATTTATAATAAGCTTAGAAATTCAGCATATTTTCTTATGATGGCAATTTTGAATTTAAGTTATACATTCTCTTTGGTTCTTTTGCCTTAAACTTATTTTCCAACACCCACTACTCTGGTGTGTATATGAATACAAACTGTCCTTATGATTTCAGATGTGCAGGAGATCAGATACTTAGGGGCATATACGAAGTCAATCTCTGTTGCCCTGCTCAGGATGCAATGGTGGGACCTGTCCCAACAATACTTGCTTCTGATCTCCCGGAAGTACCTTCCTGAGTGAAATGACCCTATATTCACAGCTCCAACATTTAGTATTGCAAGTAGCTGTTCATCGTGCTCTTAACCCTAATGATATAACAACTGCACCCATTTACTTGGTATTGTCAGCATGCCTTTCAAATTCAGACAATAGGCTATCCATCTCTTTACAGGATTTTAGGAACAGCAGGAGTGATTTGGTCAAGAACATGATGGACAGATTGGTGTGTAAATCCTTTTCACTCACCTGACACTTCTCCCATCTTGGCTTTAAAGGTATGAGAGGTTTGTAAAGCACCTATGCTCCAATAAAAATTAATAAAAAAAATTAATACCTAAAAAAAAAAATACCAAAGTAGAAGAGTGAAATAACTTTCCCCAGGCATACAATTAAGTTGATTAACTCACTGGCCATGAGCAAGAAATGGATAAAGATAATAAACTCTAATCTATGTTCAAAAAAAAGGTACCAGAGGTGACCTGAGTGGACCTCACACAGAGAGAGCTAGGAGGAAGAAAGGCAGTGTTGGCTTCACCTAACGTCAAGGTTTCTGCTGAAATGAGGCTCGTCAATCGCTATCTTTCCTGGTGTTGATCAGCTATTCTTCAAACACATCAAAAGGTACTGTGATTTGCACTTTTTTACTTTCAACAATTTCAAAATTTGTCATTTATTTTTTTAACAGGTTAGAGGGGAAACAAAATCTATATTTAATGTTTTTAAGTACACAGAAATGAAAGCTTTACAAGTGACACTTTGTTTCCAGCAAAATAATCATGTACTTGGTTACATCTCTAAACATATATCAAACACCTCATTTTTAAAAGTATATCCCCACAACAAGTTTCTTTTAAAAAGAAAACATTATTGAAAAGTCACTAGTACTTCTAAGGAGCAGATGAAGCCTGTGGCTTCTGTCAAAGTGAGAGAAGTGTCAGCCTGGCTCTCTGCTTTGCTATTTTCTTATCGTTCATGTATGTTTGGATTAGTAGTACTACTTTAGATCTGGAGGTTGCAGGGATTTTTTGGTTTTGTTTTGGAGTTTTTTGGGAGCCTTATTTTTTTTTGTAATTTTTAAAAAAATTTATTTTATTTATTTATTTTTGGCTGTGTTGGGTCTTTGTTGCTGTGTGCTGGCTTTCTCTAGTTGTGGTGAGCGGGGGCTACTCTTCTTTGCGGCGAGTGGGCTTCTCATTGCGGTGGCTTCTCTTGTTGCGGAGCATAGGCTCTAGGCACGTGGGCTCAGTAGCTGTGGCTCACAGGCTCTAGAGTGCAGGCTCAGTAGCTGTGGCGCACGGGCTTAGTTGCTCCACGGCATGTGGGGTCTTCCCGGACTAGGGCTCTAACCTGTGTCCCCTGCACTGGCAGGCAGATTCCTAACCACTATGCCACCAGGGAAGCCCTGGGAGCATTATTGTTAAGATGTTGTCTAATTTGTAAGGGTTAATTTATTAATACTAGCTGATATGATCTCTCAGAACTCTAACTCACAGGCATGAAGAGAGCAAGGCTACCTGAGTTGATATACACTTTAGATAAAACTTATTTTTTCTTTTGTAGATCAAAAAGCATAAGTAGATGCTCTGATACTTTGTTCTCCTACTCTATGGATCCAATACCTGCAATCTGGAATGCATATACCCCACCCACCCTGGGGACCTAGGAGGCTACAATTTAGCAAGAAGTGTGGTGGGAATACAGGTATAGGTGTTCAGGGCTCAAATTGAGAGCTGAGAAGTTTGTTTCAATCCACGTTGTCTTTGGCCCCAGGTTTTGTCAGAGACTTGAGCATTTCAGCCATCGGTTGGCTGGTTTGTTGGTACTGGGAGCGTGAGTCAGAACTTCACGGTGCGGTTTCAACATTTTTGAAATGGATTCTCAAATTTTCTGATGTTCATGTTCAAATGCAAGGAAAGTGATTATACATCACATAGCACTGTGGTTGCTGGAAATCCAAATTGCCCTGATGAAACTAAGCCAAGTGGGCCTGGTGAATTTAAAGCTCTTTGAAAGATTTTTCCCATGCATAGCAATGCCACTTCTGAGCTTGTGCAATTTTGCAGTCAAATCATAAAACAATATATAAATTCCTTTTTGGATTGTTCATTTGGAAAATTCATTTTGGATTATCCTTGAGTCTTTCTGCATTCTCTCCATTAACACAAGCCATTTATATAAATGTTGATACATCTGATTAATTTCAGTGAGAGAAACAATACTCCTTCATATGTTATGTTGAGTTACACCCCCATCTTTTTGTTTTTTCAATCAGTGAACAGAATTCACATATTATTGTGCGGGAGGGAAACAATTGTCTGATTAATAGGAAAAGATTACATAATCATTTGACTGTAGCTTAGGTTTAATGCTAAGGCTCAGCTGTGTTAATACAACTGACATTGACAAGCAGCTGGAATGATAATTGGGCTAAAAATCTTTCTCCTAACCCCCTTCCTAATGACAGGCTGGCAAGAGATGGTAACATTATCACAGTTAACTTTTCCACAAATGATAATACACCAGGGCAATCAACTGGTATTAACCCTCAAAGGTTCCTGGTTTTACAATGTAAGCTCTTGTGTTCGAAATATCTCTTACCTATGAACAGATAAAATTAAAATGGTATTTTAAAATGCCAGTGTTTAGAGCCATGAAAATTTAATTTTCTGATCATTCTGTAATAATGTATAGAAATATTGAATCACTCTGTTGTGTACCTGGAATTAACATATTGTAGTAGGTCAATTATACTTCAATTATTTAAAAAAAAAAAAAGGCACTGGGAGGAAATGCATCAGAACACTAACGGTGGTTATCTCTGGGGGTTGGGGATTTTAGGTGATTATTATTTTTTACTTTATGCTTTTACGTATTTTTAGTTGTGTCGGCAATGAACACGTAAAATTAGAAAGGAAACAATAAAAGTCATTAAAAATGAGGGAAAAAAACCACTCTAGACTCAATACAGTGGAGGCATGTCCTTAGATTATGTTGACATGTTCTTAAGCACAGTGCATGGTTTTCTGGTTTAAAAAACCCTCGGGGTTTGATAACCCTGAAACAGACCCATTGACTGCGCTCGTTTCTGAGGCTGTCTTTGAGCTCCCTTTCCACAAAAATACCGAAACCTTTTTGATTAGGGCATGAAGGAGTGGTAGGCATGAAAAGAGAAGAGACAAGCGTGAGTTCTCATCCTCCTTCTGCCTCCTTTATTTTTCTCCCCTTTCCTTTGGCATCTCTTCTTGCCCCCCTCATCTCTCTGAGAGCACGTACAGCTTCATGCAGCAGTGATCTGTTTTCCTGTCTTTTTGTGGGTCGTAAATGAGCACCACTAAAGCAGGGATTGGAGGAACCCACTGGTCATGGAGTGATCTGGAGTCCAGGTTTTGAATTTGCTGGCAGCAGGGTGAAGGTGGAAGAAGGGAAACAGAGGATCCAACCTCTTCACTTGTAACCAGGCGGTAATATGCCTTACCTCCCAGGTTTGTTGCCAGCCTTAAATAAAGTGACTTTTACAAGGGTTCTATTACTTGTAACTACTGGGGAAAGCTAAGGCACTCTGGGAGCCTGGCGGGCAGTATATATATGGACATGGGGTATGTGGGTTTGCTTTCCTCCTCTGGGGGGGCTCATGAATACTAACCAGCAGGAAAATAAGAAAGAAAAACAATTTTTTGTACGTTTAAAACTTTTTTTGTTGATCATTTGTAAATATGATTCAATAAGTAGTGCAAACACTATTTGGGCTGTTAATGAAACATTGTATTCCACGGTGACCAACCCTAGAGGAGACCATACCGGGAGGACTGTAATCTCGCTGCCATATTTAAGAGGTGTATTAACGTGCTCGTGTGTGTTCATAGATTAGCTTTGAATGCTTCTGCATTTAAGGGGACGGATTGATGACAGTTCTCAAAGACCACCTCGCCAAGAGAACAAGCAAAAAATACGGTTTCTCTGCCGGAAAGGGATGCTTAGAGATGGGGGTGATGCGCTAAGAATGGTTCTTACATCTTTACATCGAAAAATCTCAAAAAAAGAAGAGTATTTTGCAGAATGTGAAAATTGTATAAAATTCAAATTTCATCGTCAATAAATAGAATGTATTGGAATATCTACAGCTATGCCCATGCGTTTCCATATTTTCTATGGCTGCTTTCATGCTGCCAAAGGAGATTCAGATACTTGTGGCAGAGACTGTATGTCCTGCAAAGCTGAAATATTTGCTATGTGGCCCTTTGTGTAAAATGTTTGCCGGTCTCGTCTTAGGGGATCCAGGGCTGTGGACTTCTGACACATGAGCATTTGAAGGAGAGAGTGTTTTGGTCTCTAGGACTTCATCCCTAGTGAGCGGGCAGCCCATAAGCATGAATATGGGGTCATGGGCTGTCTCTTGGGGTGTTGGAGAGACACTGGTGGACTTAAATTTTCAGAAAAGTAGGCTCAGCAAAACAGTTAGGCTTACAATTTTGAAAATTGTGGTATTAACAAACACAGAAGAGATTCCTGGACCTTCAGTTGATTTCAGGAGACCTTATGATTAGCAGGCAGAATTATTCCGCTATTCTGGACACACGGAGGTTTTTGGTTGAGTTCCTGAGAAATGGCATTTCCTCTTCGGGCGATGTCCTTCTGCACGTTCCCTGTCACTAGCCTTCCTGTGTGGGAGGACATAATGATGGAATCTAGGGTCAGCTTAACGGGGATTTACAACCTTTCTCCCCGGCTCACTGTCTATACACAAATAACTTCACCTCTCCAGACCTCAACCTTCTCATCTGTAAAATGGGAAGACTGAGGGAGCACATGCATACATGCTGGGTGCATAGTAGGACAACTGCACAGGGCAGCCAGCTTCTTCCTCCTCTGTGTTCCCACATATACTCTGTTCTCACCTCTCTTCCTGTTGTCATTTTTACCTGTGTGCGAGATTGTCCCTTCGCTCAGACAGAGAACCCCTTGAAGGCTGGAAACTCGTCTTATGCCTTCACCCCTTCCAGAACACAGCACACCACCTTCTACAAAGTGCATCCACAGTGCATTTATTTTTTTTATGACTATGTGGATTTGTTTTAATTAGTATACGTCTATAAAGCGTTAGACGTTTTGCCCAGAGAATGTCAGTCCCATGCAAAAGGCTACAGATCTTATCTGACGTAGAATAAAACTGATGACTTCCTAATTCAGCAGCCTAAAAATCTACTTTGAGATTGCGTAGAATACTTAAATAATTTCCGATTCAGCTGAAAAAGTCATTGTATTCGGCGTGGCTGTGAAAATTTAAAAATGGATCTTTCTAGGCTTGAAAATTGGTCCACTGTTCTATAGTAGCACTGTCCAATAGAACCATAATATGAGCCACGATGACAAGCCACAAATATAATTTAACTTTTTCTGGTAGCCGCATGAAAAATATACATGCCAGTGAAATTAATTTGAATATATTTTGTGTAACATAATCCATCCAGAGTAGAATTTTAGCATATAATTAATATAGAACTATGACTGCTATATTTTACATTCTTTGTTCATACTAACTCCCTGATTGCCTGAAGATTTATCCCCTGCGTCTTCCTGGTGGCACATGAGGAGGCTGTTCAGAGGACCCCTTGCTGGTGAAACTCACAGAGACAGTGGCGTTACAGCCCCTGTGGCGGCTGTTTCCTGGGAGCTGCTGATTCTGGCAAATTAGATGAAGTGATGCTTAGGCATGTGCCTGTTCTTGATGGACGCGTCTGGGTGCAAGTCCCAATTCATGCTATTTGGCATCTTTGCAGGCAGGCAGCAGATTTCTGGCTAAACTAAACCAAATCCTATGGTCCCAGCTCAGTTTCATTGCCTGGGGTAGACATGACCCTAAGCTATGCTTTACTACGTAGCTAAATTTATGTTCATACTTTTCAGTGCAAAGCAAAGTGACTTATCATACTCCGTGAAGTAAGCCTGACAGAGAAAGACAAATATCATGTGATATCACATTTATGTGGAATCTGAAACAAGAAAGATACAAGTGAACTTATTTACAAAAGAGAAATAGATCCACAGACATAGAAAACAAACTTACGGTTACCAAAGGGGAAGTGGGGGGAGGGATAGGTTAGGAGGATGAGATTAACATATATACACTACTAGATACAAAACGGATGAACAACAAGGACCTACTCCTACTGTGTAGCACAGGGAACGGTACTCAATATTTTGTAATAACGTATAAGGGTAAATAATCTGAAAAAAAAAATACATGTATGTGTAGCTGAATCACTTTGCTGTACACCAGAAACTAACACAACATTGTAAATCAACTATACTTCAGTAAAAAATAAATATATTAAAAAATAAAAGTAAACATAAAAAAAAGAAAGGGAAAAAATAGCAGGACGTGGGTCATGGTTTTTGCTGAGAAAACCAGATACTGGTGATTTAATTTACCTGTTTATTCACAGACACCTTATTAGTTACCCATAATGGGATTTTTTTTCTTATTTGGCTGTTTTGTTTTCCTTTAAAAACCATATCCATGAAATGTATACAGCTGCTATTTACAAATTTAAAAAATGAATAATGGAAGCTTTTATATATTCTATTCTGCAGACTTTGAAAACCCATTTTGCTCTTGGTGGCTGTTTGGAAGGTTTTTATGGGCTGACAGCCAAGCCTAGACCTGGATTTTCTGGGAAAGCAAAGGAGCGATGAAAAAGGCCCCTTGCAGTTCCCGCCGTCTGCGATTCTTTGACTCAGAGATAAGCCTTTTGCGATATGATGACGTCCTAACGTGCGAAGTGCAAGTGGCTTTAGAACACCATAAAGAGAAAATATCCAGCTGCAATTCATTACTGTCAGGTCAATTAAATAGGATCCGAGTATCATCATCTTGTTTATATCTACCATGGATCATTGGAGATGAAAAAACTGTCTTTGTGGTCTCAGCTCCTGTTTCCTCCTTTCAGAGAAAGAGCTGTAGAGACCTATAAATAATTGTTGGAATACGTTTCAGCAGCAGCTTCTCCACATAGGCAAGCGATTACATTTAAATTGGTTAATACCCTATTGTTAATGGTCTGCCTTTTATATAGAAAGACATTCAGGAAAAGGATTGGATCACTACATAAATAGCATGACTTGGTCTTGGCTTTGTCCTGTGAAGTTCCTGCCAAAGACGATTGGAGTCTTCATGTTTGTTCAATAGGTAAAAAAAGCTTTTGCTTGTCACAAACGGTGTCTCATTTATTTATCGAGATCCTTTTCCTTCTGTTTCTCTGCATCCTGTTCTAAAAATATAAGCATATGGACGCTGACAGTCCTGGTTTCTGCCCTGTCAGGGTCTGTTTATGCCACTTGTTTCCTTTAAAGAAAATTACCTGCCTTCAATCTGACATCTCTTGAGACTACTTTTACAATCAAAATATAGTGTTTAGATGGCCAAGTGATTAAACAGATAAACCAGAATAATAGCTGCAGTCTTTAGAACTTGACATATTTTTCTGGTACTTCAGGAGAAGTGTTTGGAGGCCGTAATTTAAAAACAAATCCAAATATGGATGAAGAATAATTTGAAAGAAATGTGTAGCGCAGATTCCAAGTGTCTTTCAAAATTTTAACCCATTAGTTTTCAATTCTCAATTGCTACCTGTAAGAACAGGGCTTGTCATCATGAGGAAAAGTCCTTGAGATGGTGCCTGGCACTGTGGTTTTATCTTTGTTCTATTAACTTTATAATTTCAGAGTTCTCTTGCCTAAAGATGAATTCAGAACTCTGAGTCCCTATTGAGATGGCTGATTTTTTTTTTTTTAGGACCAACGCCAACCCAGGGCAGTTGTCCTTAATACCACTTACGGAAAATTTTGACAATTTTTCCATTTCCACTTTGGCCCAAGTCCTTATTCCTACTCCGTTTGCTTCCCCCATCTCCCAAACTTGTGTGCAACATTTCCGTTTAAGTCCTCATTATGGACCCTCTAATTCCCTTCAGTGGCTGAGTTAGAACTGAGTGGGAAGGCAAAATCCAAAACAAAACAAAACAAATAGAATTTGAAGATGGTAGACAGACCACGTGGTTCCAAGAAGCTCCTCCCAAACCAGACTGCAACATGCTGCTGGTCTGATTGTTAGTCCTTTTGTGACAAAACTCCTGCCAAATGCCACCTTGAAAAGTCTCCGAGCTGCTATGTGTAGCCCGGAGCACCGCTGTAGGGGGAAGGGATGCTTACGAATGGACATCGGGGTTGGTTCTGCTTGTACCTGTGTCCCTTGGACATGACATTTTAATTATCCACGCCACTGTCCGATTGGGACAATTATATTTCCCCTCCGTCTTTTCCAGAACTCTTAAGGGGTCAGATGAGCAAGTGAATATGAGAATGCTGTGTAGACAGGAAAAAGTTACTCTGATGAAGCTGCTCACTCTGTGGACATTAGTTTGGGTATGTGTTTTGAGGCTGATGATTTCCTATTTTTGTTAGTGCCACCTTCCGTCCTTTCCTTCCAGAAACTTCTACTGCCCTCCTCTTGCTCAAAGGACACCCCCTGTGACAGGCTATAGTCAATCCTTTTTGTAAACCTTGTGGCAGGATAAAGTAGAAGCTTGGAAGGGGCACCAAGCTTCATTCACGGCAGCTTGAGGAGTTCAGTGCAGAGACTGTTTCTTGCTCTTTCTACCACCAGACCAGTGTTTGAAATATGGCACATAATTAAAGTAAATAAAATAAAATGTGGCATGTGCTGAAAGTGATTCACTGTGTACTCTGTGTACATGTTAGCATGTTACATGTAGTTATCTCTTACTTCAAGGTCACAGAATTACTCTAGTAATAAGGACTCAAATTAATTTGATTTTGGAAATCTAAAGATTTGAAATAGAATATTGAAGATCGTACCTCTTGGGGAATTAAGATTTCATATTTCCAACTATTCTTGTCTCAAATCGTTTGTGTTTAATAGGTTCTAGCTACTTATATTCAAATCATACTATCAACCGTTTGAGCCCTGAAATTAATTACAGTCAACATTTTAATTTTTATATTTATTTTAGATGTGGAGAATACTTTTTTTTATTAGATCAACTGGATCATTTAAATTTTTTTTAAAAGGTCTGTCCTTTAACCAGTATTTACTGTGAGTCTATTCAGTGCCAAGCACCATGCTAAGTTTTGAGAATAAAATAGTAAGAAAGACCCAGCCCATACATTTCAACATTTTAAGTCTAGAAAGTAAACAAGTATGAGATAAGTAATTATTATGTTACTGGTCGCATGAAAGAGTTCTTAATAAATGTTATAAGAGCCTTGACTAGACAGCCCCCTTTCTGCCATGAATGGAAGATGGCCAGCTTTGAAAGAGGAGGCCGCTTTGGGGTGACCCCGAAAGAAAGGTAAGAGTTTGTCACTGGTGGAAGAGAGAGAGAGAGAAGTGTAGATGGAGGGAACGATATTGAAGATGGGATAACAGACATGTAGGCTTTGGGAAGATTATTTTGTTGTAGTAGGTAGGGAGTTTTGAAAGGGAAAAAAACTGGTAGAAAAAAAGACTGGTTAGGTAGGAGATAATTAGGAAAGTTTGGGTGAGTATTATGAGGTCAAACATAAGAGAGCGGCAAGGTGCATAAAGAATGGGGCACAGATCCAGATTCCTTAGAAGCTGACTTCACAGAAGTAGGCTATAAATAGGATTTTTCATCAGGGTGTAAGGCAGGGAGGGCAATGTGTATAATAGTGAAGTAAAGGGAAGTGTGTAGTGGTGCTGATGGGTGAATGATAACGCTGTTATCTGAAAGATGGAGCATAGGATGAAAATCAAGTTTGGGAAAAATACAATTTTCTATGATCCTGCTATGTAAAGAGTGACCCTTGACCCAGCAGCATCGGGGTTAGGGTTAGGAAGGCAAGCTCTCGGGCCCCACCCCAGACCTACTGAATCAGAATCTGTTTGATAAGATCCCTAAATGGATTCCATGCACGTGGAAGTGTGGTCCAGGAGCATCCTCTACAAGACGGACTGAATTTCAGACATCTGCGTATTGTAAAACAGTGGCTACAAAACCAGCTTCTTACAAATAGTGGAATATGAGGCCCGAACACGATTGTTCCAGGAATTAAAGATGTCAAAATATTATTTTAAAATGAAATTGTCTGCAAAATTCAGGCAAAATGGGAGCCTAGCCTTAGAAGTTCTGGACTTTGAGGAATTTATAAACTCTGTTTTAAAAGGAGATGCCTGATTTAATCAGCCATCAGCCCAATTAATTATGGGCTTCTTGGCCTTCTCACTCACAGGTAAATTTTAGGTGCTCACATAGTAAATAGAAAGGGATAGGGTCTGCAGTGTTTTCTAAACACCGAGTGTTTCATTTGGCAGGGCTGTGTTGAAAGCACTTATATTCTGAGCTCTGTTTTTGGCTTGAAGAAACTCCATTTCAAAAGCATTGTTTAGAATCATGACTTTGACTTTTACGTTTGGACTCAAAATGGCTGCAGGAGAATTTTCTGATTGTCATTTTTGGGGTTATTGTGTCTTTTCAGTCTTTAGTTACAATAACATGCAATGTAAAGCAATGACAAACCACAAAAGATGTTTTACAATAACGTACAATGTAAAGCAATGACAGAGTCACAAAAGATGTTTTACATTAACAGTCGTACTTCACCTATTTGGCAAAGTTTGATTTTATCAAGCCATTC
>NW_020174048.1:5012580-5065528 GCF_003031525.2 Neophocaena asiaeorientalis asiaeorientalis
TCCATCAGCACTGCCAGCCCTGGAAATGAATCCCTTTATTAAACTAAACCAGGCAAAGCCAATCAGGGCCAGTCATATGCCAACTGGTTACAATAGCTGATTCTAATGATGAAATATAACCCAGTGTTAAAGTCAGACCCAAAACAAACAAACAAATTCCTCCAGATTGGATGCCACATGGGCTCACTGGATATTCAGGATGAATTTTCTAATGGATGCAATCAGATTAAGTATGAGCATTACTTTCAAGAACCATGTAATTTCTGTTCTCTGAAAATAATTCTAAAATATGCTCCAATATCTTTGGAGTCTCCCAGATTCCTGAGCTTGGCCTCTTTACAGTAGTTAATTATATTTATTGTAATGATGTGATGTTTGGAACTCTACTTGGTCTTGACACTTGTGGGTTTGATCCAGGCAAAAGTCTATGACCACAGGAACCATGTTAGCCTGGCTCAGAACCCCCATATTTTACAAAGTAATTCAGCACTCTCCCCTCTCCCTAAAAAGCCTTCAAGATAATAATCTATTTTTTAAATATGTAACATTTGAAAGCACTTTCCTGTCTCCCTAGATTAACAAAAATGGAAAATGTTTTCCATTCTGAAAATATGTGATGTAGGCTAGGGATTGACTTTCAGTCTAGGCAATCATTTTTCTGCAAAAATAAACATACCATCATATAAATTTTAAAATATATACATCTAATATATCTACCTATCTATCTATAATATATTATAGATATATATGTTAAGATATATTTTTCCTGAAAATTTTGTGGAACTTTAAATGTTATGATGCCGTTCCCATTCATTCATTTATATATAGCATTCATTCATAAATGAATATACATTTTGGGGATTCTGTTCAAGGATATGGCTGGCTCAAAGTATTTTGCCTGCTTTGTCATGCTGTTAGGTTAAAATGGATATGTTTTGAAATATGAATTAAAATACGATTTGCCTGAACCAAGACTTGGTCTCTTGAGGCCTAACTGCTCCTCCCGTGGACATCAGGGACTGGCAGAAAGCACAAAAAGATAAGCTGTTCAGATCCAGTTTACGGAACTGGAAAGCCATGTACCTCCCTCCTTCCTTCTCCATAGACAGCTCTTAGTAATCGGTCCCTTTAGCCTGGCCTCGGGAGAATTTGTGGACACAGTGAAAGCATGTTACCAACTGGTCTTGTCCTGAGCCACCGAGAAGGCTTGGCTTTGAGGTGTGGGTCCGTAACAGGGTGGTCTTGTAAAGAGTTTTAAAAAATCCACAAAAACCAACCCTGACGGTGTTTGGCCATCATCCTTTTTACTTGCCTTAGTCATATTCTTAAGTGTAATACCCTCTTTGCTTCCTATGTGATGTGAAATGCATTCCAATTAAGACCCAAATATAAAGCGTGTCCAATGATAGTAGAATCAAAGATTTAGACGTGTAAACCATATACCAATATTTGCAAGTACCAGAAACAATATCCTGTCACCTTTTTGGTGTCACCCGGTTGTCTTCTGAGCCATAATTAGTGAATTGGACTTAAATATTCTGGTTTTGTTAGATTTAGCTAACATACGTATACACAACTACATGCATCTAGAAATAATAGCCCATCAGGAGGGTTAACAACAAAAATAGAACTCATTAATATTTTTCATACACTCTAAAAATCTTTCAGGTCCTTCAGTTTAAATCTCTCTCCTGGTCCCAGACTCATCAGACTAGCCACTTTCTTGATATGTATTCTCAAATGTCTCATAAGCATTGGATCCATCGTGTCCAAACTAACTCCTGATTGTCCCCCAGACCTGCTTAAACCCAGTCTTCCTGTTCTCACTATAAGGCACTATAATCCATCCATTGCTCAAGCCAGAAATCTAGGAGTCATCTTTGAAGTCTGTGTCCCTCATCTGCACATCTGATGCCCAATCCGCTCCAAGTTTTACTGTTTCTTTCTCCAAGATGTTTGTCAAGCCCATCAGATTCTCCATGGCAGCCACCTCTGCAGTCCTTTCCCCTGGACCCCTGCAGTGGCCTCTTTCCCCACTGCCACTCTTGCTTCCAACCAAATTAGTCCCTTCACAGCATCTAGAGGTTATTTTAAAATGTCACCTGTGTCATGTTTCCCCTTTATATGAGGGCTCTTATTCACTTAGAATAAAATCCTAACCACTCGCCAGGAGCTGCAAGGCTGCGGTCGATACCTATCTCACCAGCATCAACTCAGACCACTCTCCAACTTGCTCACCAACTTCTGCCATGGTGGGTTGTGGGTTGAATTGTGCCCACTCCTCAAAAATATGTTGAAGTCCTAACTCTTGGAACCAGTAAATGTGACCTTATTTAAAAAGAGACACGTTGTGGACATCCAGTTAAGACGTCAGGGCTGATCCAGTCTGACTGATGTCCTTATAAGAGGAGAGGCTGGTCATGAGAAGACACAGACTCACAGGGAGAACACCACGTGATGACCAGAGCACAGATGGGCGAGATGCAGCTGCACGTCAGGGAAGCCAAGGATGGAAGGGCACCATAGGAAGTCAGCAAGAGGCAAGGAGGATTCTACCCAGAGTCTCAGGGGGCGTGGCTTTGGTGATGCCTTGAATTCCGACTTCTAGTCTCCAGAACAGTGAGAGGATATATTTCTGTTGTTCTAAGCCCCCAAGTCAGTGGGACTTTATTCCGTCAGCCCTAAGCAACGAATCCACGTCCTTTCTCTTTTCCAGACACGCGAGGTCCTTTTCTATCACAGAGCTTCCATACATGTGGTTCCCACTGCCCACAATATTCTTTCCCGAGACCCAAGGTTGACGGGGATCCTTCAGGAGCTGGCTCTGTACCTGCTGCACCTCCCGGACCTTGTCCCCGACCACTTCCTCGTACGACTCTGCCTGGTTTCCTCTTGCTCAACATTGAGCTTGGGCTCCAACATCACTTCCTTAAGAGCTTCCCAGGCTGTCCCAATCCACTCACTCCCAGATTCCATCACATCGCCTTGTTTTATTTTTCCAAATAGCCTCCACACTACACTTACTTGGTTTTTATCAGTCACCTCCTCACTCCACATACACACATATGTAAGAGACTTAACTACGTATATAATTAAAAATAACTCTTTTCCAGTCCCTAGAATAGTGACGGGCAGTAGTAAGTATTCAATAAATCACTGATCAGGAGGTGGCTGAATGAGTGAATGAATACTGATTATATCCTCCTTGGTTTCTTTTAAGTCTTGCATACAATGGCCAGCGGGTTTGTTTTTTTTTAATCACTTGAAATGAATTATTAAAGCATTTTTCTTTTCTTAAAGGAACTTTGCAATTGAAAAAGCCATCTTATAAAATCAGTTGTTTCCACAATGAGTTACTGTTATACAATACCCAGCAGAAAAGGATAAATCAGGGAATTTACATTCTGACATTATACTTTAACAACGGAAGCACCTTGTTTTGTTCATCAAGATTTCTCACACCTTTGATGAATGATAACTTTCTAGAGTGAATGGAATACTTACCAGCACATTCAGGGTCTCACTGAGTTTGCCCGGGTAAGTGTTTCCTGGTTTTGTTTTTAGCCAGAAACAGCGGTAAGAAAATGCCGACTCCTGCTAATTATGGATCTCGCTTATTTTAGTACAGACTTAAAATCCCTGGATGTTTTTACAAGTGGGATTCCTGAATATTTCTAGGCTTCAAAGAGTTTAGTTTAGCTCAAATAGCAGGAAAAATACGAGGTCATGGGTCTTCTGAGCTAAATTGTCCCATGCATCAAACATGCTTATCACATAGTAATACTGGGTTTTTTTTGTTTGTTTTTTTGGTGAATCTTCATATGTTAACACACTAGCACTGAGGGAGTAAAAAATTGATTAATAAAAGGAAACAAATTGAGTACAGTATTTTTATACTTGGTTTGCAATATGTCAGTGTCAATGAGCGTATTATACATAGGATTTTATTTTCTGCTCAGATGTGTTATGGGATATTTAGCAGTTGTATTTACAAATATTGGGAGAAAAACACTAAAATTCCATAAATATTCAGAAGTGTTAAGACAAAGATTACATATATATATGTAACTAGGACCCCCCATAGGTCCTAGTTAAAGGCTAAAAGTCCACATAGCTGAGCTTAAGCTTTTGCTTGAGAATCTGCGGTCAGCTGAAGTCTAACTGTCCCTGTTGTGAGCTGAGATTTTATTTGTCTTATCAATACCTTGCTGTTCTGGGTGGATCTCAAACGGGCTGCACAGATGCGGTTGAGAAAGAGTGAACGATGCTCGGCCAGGCTGTGTTTTACCATGTAGAGACCGTGGTGTGGTGAATAAAACGTGGCATGTTTCAAGCCCAGCATTTCTTGGTGGTCGTGGGCATTCCTGGGAGAGGTGCTTTCTGCGAATTCTGTAACGAGCAGGTGGAATTTCCTGGGTGCGGGTCACTGCTTGACGCCCACTGGCAGGCACCCTGGACAGAGCTTTTCTAGGCTGGTTGAGCTCAAGAGCGATCACGTTGGCCAGGTGCATCTCCGAACGTTCATAGGGCCATTTCTGTTTGGGGATCAGGCTTTCTTAAAAAAGAGGGGAACTGTGTTTTGCGTCTTTCTTTAGAAGACTTGTAACTCATCCCAAACGCGCAACGCAGCTGCCAGGACCACTGAGGAAGCATTGCAGGGGCGGCACACTTTTCTCTGCAGCTCCCTGTGGTCCAAGGACCAGGAGTTGATGGGGAAACTTCAAAAGCAAGAGAAAACACAATACACCTGTGAATAGAAATCCAGGAAGGACACACGTGCTTCATTACTAGGTGCCTTAGGGCCAAATAGGATCCAGGCCTCCACCACCTGTTCATACATCTCTCCTTCCTCACCCTACCCCTCCCCCAACAGCTATTTTTTTTTCTTGTGAAATTGGAACAAGGGGGAAAAATAGACCAAAGAGAAGAGTAAGTATGAGGCTTGTGGCTCCTAGGCTGTTATTCTCTCACAGACTTTCTTTTCCAAATCTTTTTTCCTTTGAAGTTATCAGCCAAGGTTTGCACGTTGCCTTCTTAAATCTATTATCCTAAGAAGTGTCATCGATAATCTATAACCTTTTATTCTTAGCGCGATTGTCCAAAGGGATGGTAGTTCTTCAGACATATTTAATGCTCTTATTTTTTCTGGAGTACTAGAAGAAAATAAGATTTGATTGGTCTTACTAGTTCAAACAGCTCCACATCAAATTCACGATAATTTTGCCATTCAGAGGTGAAGCGATTTGGACAAAACTTTAGCCAATAGATTTCCAGGCAGAATTTCCCTAAGAAAATTCCTGGATCCAAGTAACATTGCAAACCTGGCCCCAGAACTTTGCCTACAATAAGTCTAGGGTCCTCTGTCCTGAAGATAATAATAACGGGCCTTTTTGAGGAATTGGGACACTTTGTGTACTTATGTGGAGATAAGCATTTTCAGTAGTTAATCTTATTCCTGACTTGGCTGGGGGAAATTTAACAAATTACATAGAAGAATTATCTCTATCTAGTAGTACTCCGATGTAGCACTCACAGAATTGTTGGAAATGTTACAGAAGACTTGGCCACAATAGAAATCCACGTTCTTATAATAATATATTTTTTTAATTGGATAATTACCCCACTTCTGATCCCAATTCTATAACTCTGACTCCACTCTCTTTTCCCAGCATCGTGCAGCAGAAAACCTTCCCGTGGGGCTGCTAATTTATGAGGTGACCCAGCTCCTCTGGGGCAACACCTCCAAAAAGGGGCCATTTTGTAACCAGAGCCCATGCTTGCATCCTCAGATATATCCATCGCTTCTCCCAGACTTCTGTTTCCCTTCTGGAGTGTTCTCTTAACAAACACTTTCATCAAACAGAAAACAGAAACAGGACCCGCTATATCCATCACAGAAATATGAGGTCTTCAGAGATGGTAGCAAGTTCTCATTTGCTAGAAATCGAAGTGAGTAACATTTTCTTTTAAATGATGTGAAAACTCTCTTTTCTCCCCCACTGCAGGGTTACATTTGTCACACATGTAAATTCTATTCTTAGTCCCCAGTGCAATCCATTCATTATTTTCGAGACCCCAAGTTTTCTAGTAAGTATTAGAAAACCACATCACAGAGGGTTTGTGAGGCCTGCATTTTGCATATGGGTCTTTGATTTGTCTGACAGCTGTGGAGGAACCCAGAGCCAGACGAAGCTCCGGGGAGCCCACATGTGTGGGGAGAAAGGCTGCATTCAAAGGTGAGGGTTAGCTTACATGCAATTTCCCCCCCCCCCGATTTTCCCCCTTTCTACTGGAATAATACACCGTAACTGGGGAGGAAGCACGGTCCACCTGGCAGATCCTCTAGTGGGGGAGAGGAGACGCAGTTTGGGTGCCAGTTCTGCTGTTTCTCATCACTGTCATCTGCGATGACAAAGTTCCCAAACTTCTCTGGGTCTCAGTTGCACCCTCTCCAGAGTCTAGAGGTTTCAGGCATGAGAATTCCTAATGTGTATTTGAACGCATCTGCAAGGTGATGTGGGAGGATAAGACATCCTTCCAGAGAATGAGGTTGTCATTGGGGTCGTTTGGATGTATTTGGCTGCTTCAGATTTATGCACACAGTAGTTATTAGGTTGCCTCTTTACCAATAACATTCTAGCAAATTGAACGTGGAGAGAGAAAAGAGTGAGAGCAAGGCTACCGAGCCCCTACTAAGGGCTGCCTGTTTCTTGACTCATTAGATTGTCAGGACAATTTTGAGAAATAGATGCTCATTGTTTTTAGAGATGAGAAAAGGGAGGCTCAAATAAGCTTGTTACCTTGCCCACACATCACAGATCTGGTATAGTCCATAGGTTTTGAACCCAGATTCCCCTCTTCTCCCAGCTCCATGCCAGGCTTTGCCAGCCATCAGGAAGCTGCCCTGGGGATGAGCTCCTCGCTCCTGGCCCTCCCTTCCCAAACTCCATTCAGGTGACTACATCCTGCAGCTCCATGAACTTAGTGATGGAGTAATCCCCCATCGGCTCTCAGCCTCCCATGTGTGTGTTGGGGGCTCCCCTGACTCTGACCCCAGGGCCTGGTGTCCACAGCCAGCAGCCACAGCCTGGGGCCCGAGGTCAGCCGGGGGAGACGGGTTGAGGGGGGAGCCATCCACGTGAACCAAGCCGACAGTCCGAGACAGCAGTGCTCGTGACGACCCTGTCCCCTCGTCCAGTCAGACCTCAACAGTGGATCTGAACCCAGATTTGCCCTCTTTTCCCGCTGCCGTGGCTCCCAGCCCAGCTCTCTGCCCCTTACTTCAGGGTGCACCAAGCCGACAGAGTTTGCTTTAATCAAACAAGGTAAACGGGTATGAAAATACCAAGGTGTCCTGCCCAGGAGGCGGGTGGTCATGAATTTTTGGTCTGGCAGAGATCCCCTGGTTTCCCACTTTTTCCCTTTCCCTTCCTGAGAGGTCAGGTTTTTTTCTATTTGTGGGAAGCATGTTTGATCATTTGAGAATGTGCTTTGCCTCACGCCTTGAAAGATGAAGCCGCTCTGGTGATATGGAAACAAAAGCCTCATTCCAGGGTCCAGCTTCCTCCAGGATGACCTTCATGGTGTCTCCTGTGAGCGGCCGCACCAAAACGACCCAGGAAAGAAGCAGCCCAGGGAGAGGGTAATGTTTTTCCTTAAGCCATCTAACTGGGTCTTATTGGTTCATACTTCCTGAGAAACAACAATTCAAATTCACTGATGATTCTTCAACACAGTCCAATACTTTTTTTTTTATTATTATTCCAGCACACGTTAGTGAGAGGCTAATCTGGAATCAGGAATTTGCCCCAATAAATATCCATAACAGAGCAGTAAGTATTAAAGGTGACTCTTGGGGCTTCCCTGGTGGCACAGTGGTTAAGAGTCTGCCTGCCGACACAGGGGACGCGGGTTTGTGCCCCGGTCCGGGAAGATCCCACTGGGCCCATGAGCCATGGCCACTGAGCCTGCGCGTCCGGAACCTGTGCTCCGCAACGGGAGAGGCCACAACAGTGAGAGGCCCGCGTACCGCAAAAAAAAAAAAAAAAAAGGTGACTATTAACTGAAGGAAGAAATGACTCAGAAAAACATCTTGAAAATGATTACTACTTGTATTTCATTAACAAGAATTCTGACTGTCCTCAGAGGCCAATCAGTGCCCTGCCTTGGTGCCTGTGAAGTTTCCCAATTTTGACAACTTTTCCGCCGTATAAAGATAATTGAGACAAGAAGTAGGAGTGGCCTCCCTTCCTCATAACAGGATGTGAATTTACCTTACTCCTAGTTAAGCCAATAACAGCACCATGTAAAATTAGTAGCATTTTTAAAATTAACAAATTAACTATGCATGACTCCATGTTTTTAACTATGAACAATCCCATTGTAATTCAAAGGATCTCAGATAATTAGATTTAATAGGATCTGGTGAATACTCAGTCGCTTTCTAATTCATTGTATTTGGTAGCAATTTTGTGGGCAATTACATGTATTGCGGTTTGGGATGCCTGAAAAATCCAAGTATGTTTTTGGGATCGGAGCAGAATTAACATAAAGTAATTAAATGGCATGAATAAATATGCAAAGAGATGATCAGTCATTAGGGAAGAGAGCCATGGAAGAAAAGCAAAACAGGCAAATGAGAAGGATGGCCAGGTGGCTAAGGCAGGTAGAAGGGAGAGATCAAGGAGGTCAGGCTACGAGGTAACAATTCCAGTGAATTCTCTGAGGTCACCTCTTCGCAGTGTGATGTCAAAGTAGTGAGAATAAGTTTAAATTCTGAACTGAAATAAATGGGAAGCATTCTCTTTTCCTTTATTAATGGCAGTTTCCTAACTAGGCTGTTTACCTCCACAGGTTTTTTGAGGCTGTTCCATGCACCATCCACTGCATTCAGGTCACTAGTTTTCAAGTTTCTTTAGTCTAAAAGGGACATCCTGCCATTCGCCAAACAGGAAAACCCTCAGGAGGGACTAGAAGGGAGACATTAGCTTTGATGAGAAACTGGTGATGGTGTAGCTCACAGGAGATGACTCATTCTTATTAGTTAAAAAAAATAAGTAAAGATGCTGTGTGCCAAGCATCAACACTGCCCATCATTAGCTTGCAGAGCACAGATCTGAGACTGTAGTTTGAAAAATCACTCACGTAGAATCTGGTGTAAGTGGGTTTGTGCTTCGTTTATTCTTAAACAGTTCCAGCCCATTTTGTTCCTTGTATTCAGTTCCTCTCTCCATCCCGTGAGTGTTCATTTTTTAAGACACATTTCCCAGATTTCAGAGCATCACACTGTGACAAATTTCCCCCAATCTTCTTTAAACCTGTATTATTTTCACTTAATATTTTTCTTCAATTCGATTTGCTTTTTAAAGTGCATGTCTTTTATAAGAAACTGCTATAAATGAAAACTCAGTATCATCCTTCATTAATGGGAGAAAACCTTAAGTGTTAGGGTAACGCAAGTGGTGTTATTAAACTTTAAAATAGGAGCAGTAAGCAAGACAACACGGGGAATAATCGGTCTAACTCATTTTTAGTAAGGTATATTCTTGGGGAATTGGCTGGCTCGGAGAGTAGCAAGGGGCCTGTGGAAAATGAGGGTAACAGGCCAAGAAGGCTCTGGAAGAGAGTAGTTTAGGTGGAAAAATCTGGATCCTCTCACAACTCTGAAGAGTTGAAGGGGCTTTACCACCAGCTGCCATATTAAACCCACTGCCCAGAATTTTTCTAGTATGACAGGACAGCCAATAGTGGAATAAAAAGCTATTTAAAGGGAAGAATGTGGGAAAATGTCACATAGTTGAAACAACCAAACCAAGACCAAAGATTATTACCACCGAAGTCCGTTTCTAAAAAAGTTCTAAAGTTTTATAACTGGAGATTTAACTCAAAAAGTTGTCAAAAAAATAGTTCATTGTTTGTTGGTTTTTTTTTAATATATCTTTATTGGAGTATAACTGCTTCACAGTACTGCGCTAGCCTCTGTCACACAACAAAGTGAATCAGCCGTATACATACATACAACCCCATATCCCCTCCCTCGTGCGTCTCCCTACCACCCTCCCTATGCCCCCACTCTAGGTCGTCGCAAAGCACGGAGCTGATCTCCCTGTGCTATGCTGCTGCTTCCCACTAGCTAACTATCTCACTAAGGTAAATAGCATTTTCACAATAATATCTGTGAAATCATACTGGATTATGCTAGTTATAGATAAATGTGTGAAGATGAAAGTCATCTTAGAAAGTTTGTACCCCATCTCTTACAATGTCTAGTACCATGTCCAGGAAGCCCCATATGGATGGACATTCATATTTGGACCCATTGCCTCTTTTTAATCACTCTTCTCCCTTCTGACACATTCTATGGCAGTTCTTCCTCGTCTGGTGAACTCTCATCAAAGACCTGCCCCTCTCTCCTCTGAGGGTAGAGGATGGTATTTTACCAGTCTGTTTGAAACTGAGCTCTCTTCAGTGGTTGCATCCCTTGAGGAGTATAAGAATCCAGCAGAGACTCAAATCACTGGATTAACTACCTATGCAAGTTATCTGGGAAAAAACTATGTATGCACTGGGAATAAAAGTGTGCATCCATCTTGCTTCCTTTTAGAGCAAACACTTGGATATCAAGTCTGGGGGAATCGGGGAGAAAATGGTTTCACAGTGAAATAAACCAGTCACAGAAAGACAAACACTGTATGATTCCACTTACAAGAGATATCTAAAATAGTCAAATTCATAGAAACAAAAAGTAAAATGGTGGTTGCCAGGGCCTGGGGTGAGAGGGAAATGAAGTGATGTTTAATGGGGATAGAGTTCCAGTTTTGCAAGATGAAAAAGTTCTGTATTCTGATTACACAACAATGTGAATATACTTAACACTAACAAATTGTACATATAAAATTGGTTAAGGTGGTACATTGGATGCTATGTGTGTTTTACCACAATTAAAAACAAATCTTTACCATATAAGAACACCCGATCTTTCCTGATTAGGATCAAAATGTGATTTTGTTTTTACCTATTGAAATAAAAATGTTACATCAATTAAAAATAAAAATAATAACAAGGACGACTATACCGATCACACAGGGTAAAGAAACAAATGGAATAACCGTGTCTGGGTTCTACTTAGCTAAATAAAAATGCTTGATCACTATTATGCTGATCTCTTTTTATTGTTTGTTTATTTCCCCCATAGTACTTAGTTTAATTTTCCCATTTCTTGCATTTAAAAAAATTGAATCCTTGAAAGTACATGTTGCTTTTTGTTGTTGGTATTATTATTGCCCAAGGGAGGAACAGGCAATAAATAGCGCATTGGCTTCTACTTGTGGATGGTGGGACCCAGACCATCCCAGCTTGCTAAAAATAACACTGAGGGGAACACAAGATTTGTGCTTGTAAAAACACGCATGTGAAGTTCCCTCACTGACTGGCATTAAGCTAAACCACGTATAACCTGTCAGATGAGACAGAGGGAAGGCAGCTGAACAAGAATATTTCAACAAACCATAAATCTTATCTTAATTGGAAATTTAAAGTACTTGAAGCAAGGGAAAAGGGACAGAAAAAGAAGTCAAACTAATATGATAAAGCTGAAGTCAACCCTGGTCACCAGCAAAGACACTAGCGTTTTCAAGGGAAACGCTTCTGGATAATATTTCCTGGAAGCCAGATGGGAAGTTAGATTAGCTCTTTTCTCTCCAAAATAACTTGTGTTTTTGTCATTATAATGTAACATTTACAGAAATGCAACAATATGCTGGCCTTCTGTTAGGCAGGGCCCTGTAAGAAATGGTTGTATTCAGTGTGAGACAAGGATGATCACAGGAGAAGCCCAAGTCCGGGACCACATAAAAGGTCAGGGACAGAAATTAGTACAGGAAGGGACAAGAGAGAAGAAAACTACAGATTAAAGCCAAGTGAGCAACAAAACTTATCTAAAACTACAGTCATAAATGATTTTTTTTAGTGATAGCAAAATTGGAGCATGTTACAATAACACTTCATTAACATAAGAACTTCCTACATGAATTTCCAGATAACTGAGGTTTATACAATTGCTAGATCAGTTTTCAACCCAGCAATTTTTGCTGGATCTGACCAAGAATGCTTGGTGTATTTCTCTTACCTTCCTAAAAGAGAAGATTGATCATATTTTGGTCCTTAATTGGCAATTCAGAGGAAACACTACCAGCATGTATTATCATTATCATGAGTGCCAAATGCATTATGAAATATGGATACTTTTGAGAGTGAAAGGGGAACTTTCAGTAACTGGGCCAGAACTTGGGTGGAAACAGCTCTGTCCCAGGAAGATTGGGGGTGTGGTCACCGCACAATTCTAGGCTGACACAGTTTTCTGCATGCAGTTTTTTTTTTTTTGGATTAATTTTTATTGGAGTATAGTTGATTTACAGTGTTGTGTTAGTTTCTTCTATACAGCAAAGTGAATCAGTTATACATACACATGTATTCACTCTTTTTTGATTCTTTTCTCATATAGGTCATTATGTATACTGTATATATACATACATATGTATATATATTATGTATTCTCTACAGAGTATTGAGTAGAGTTCCCTGTGCTAGTAGGTTCTTATTAGTTATGTATTTTATATATTTTATATATAGTAATGTGTATATGTCAATCCCAGTCTCCCAATTTATCCCCCCCCTTCCCCTTGGTAACCGTAAGTTTTTTTTCTACATCTGTGACTTTGTTTCTGTTTTGTAAATAAGTTCATTTGTATCATTTTTTTAGATTCCACACATAAGTGATATCATAGAATATTTGTCTTTCTCTGTCTGACTGACTTAGCTCAGTAGGACAATCTCTAGGTCCATCCATGTTGCTGCAAATGGCATTGTTTCATTCCTTGTTATGGCTGAGTAATATTCCATTGTATGTATGTACCAAATCTTCTTTACCCATTCCTCTGTTGATGGATATTTAGGTTGCTTCTGCACACAGTTTTGTTTTTCAGCATCTTCTGCCCCTGAGAAACGGGGTGGTCACTTGGCTACAACCTGACAGGACTCACGTTCCCAGTTTCCTCTATTTCACAGCTTCAAATTGTGGGCACTCAAATGGGAAATCAGATTGCCAAGCTAGTTTAGAAATGTGTGTTCAAGAAGGAGCACATGGGCTTCCCTGGTGGCACAGTGGTTGAGAGCCCACCTGCCGATGCAGGGGACACGGGTTCGTGCCCCAGTCCGGAAAGATCCCACATGCCGTGGAGCGGCTAGGCCCATGAGCCATGGCCACTGAGCCTGCGCGTCCGGAGCCTGTGCTCCAGAACGGGATAGGCCACAACAGTGAGAGGCCCACGTACTGCAAAAAAAAAAAAACAAAAACGTGCTTGGACTAGGGTTGGAAA
Organism: Neophocaena asiaeorientalis asiaeorientalis; assembly: GCF_003031525.2. Lineage (NCBI taxonomy): Eukaryota > Metazoa > Chordata > Mammalia > Artiodactyla > Phocoenidae > Neophocaena > Neophocaena asiaeorientalis. Next base: position 5,025,957 of record NW_020174048.1, read on the forward strand.
TCTCAGAGTCAGAGAGGAGGAAACATAGTATATATGACCCTATTATGTGAATTGAATCAGGTATTTTCTCTCAGGACTAGAATCCAGGGGAGTGAATACAGGTCTGGGGTTAAGTAGGAGTGGGTGTTAAGTAAAACTCTGTTTCTGAAATCAGGTGAAAAATCAGGCATCTTTCTTTCTATAAAATACGTTTTGTTTTGTTAACGTCTTTCTTGTTCTCTGTGATTTATCATGAAAATAAGGGAAGCTGTTGCTGGCGTCTCTCCTTGAGCATTTCAGTGGCCTCAGGGATGGGTACAAGCTGGCAGTAGCCTTTGGTCAACGTTTACACTGCCTCACTGCAGTGTCTTGTCTGAATAAGTGGGAATAATGGCAGAGAGATAACTGCCAAGATATGCCCCATGCTTACGAGATGCCTGACGCTCTCCCAAGCACACGCATCAGCACACATGATCCAATATTTTACATGGAATAGTGTCATTTTAAAACCCAGGTTATATCAATGAATTCTAATAATACTATAAATAATGCTGTTGTGAACATTGGTCCCAGGCAGGAGATAGAGGGGATCCCAGTGGAATCTCCAGGTAGCTGGAAAGCCTGGAACTGAAACATTCTGGAAGCAATAGTGCTTCTTGAAAAGCAAGTCTTCCTTTTCAAAAAGTGCCCGTCCCTGATGAGAATGTCAGGATTCAAACATCCTGAGTAAATCTTGTCTCTGTCATCAATGTTTCAGGGACAAAGAACAAGAATTCAACCCCTTAAGATGTTTATCATCAATTATTTTGACTTTACTACCTCTATCTGTGGGTTATTAAGATAGGCACTTAATCATCCCCGTGATCATGTGTTAGGCAGGTGTTGGCAAGAGCCAGCTGGCCTCACACCTGCTCTTTAAAAGCAAGACAGGAGTAAATGAATTTGGCAGACTGTGTACTCATCTCTCCATTACTTTACATTACAGAAAGACATTTACTTTACGTTTATATGAGAAATGGTTCTCTGATTTCAATTCTCTTTCTTACAAAAATCTGACTTTAGGAACTCATGTCTCGGTTACCATAGAGAGAGAGAGCAGCAATTTTGCCATTCATTAAACAATCACTTTTTAAGAAAATTGGGTGGGTCAGTAGAAAATTCCTCCCGGAACCCAAGGCTAAAATGTCTTTAGGTCAATAACACATAGTATATCACATCACACAGTGCTCAACTCCTATTTCTCAGATAAACCCACCACAGCACAAGGGGATGTCAAAGGCACAGCAGAGCCCAGGCGATTCTGGCAGCTAATCAGTCAGCCGAGATAAGTGATTACTTAATAAATATAATCCTTGCCCCCTTGGAGCTTTCAATCCAAACAGAAATGAAAGACTTAGCACAGACATAGAAAACAAACTTATGGGAGATTTTGAAGATGGTGGAGTAGAAGGACGTGTGCTCACTCCCACTTGTGAGAGCACCAGAATCACAGCTAACTGCTGAACAATCATCGACAGAAACACACTACAATGGAACTCACCAAAAAAGATACCCTACATCCAAAGACAATGGAGAAGCTGCAATGAGATGGTAGGAGGGGTGCAATCACAATAGAATCAAATCTCATAACTGCTGGGTGGGTGACTCACAGACTGGAGAACACTTATGTCACAGAAGTCCACCCGCTGGAGTGAAGGTTCTGAGCCCCACATCAGGCTTCCCAGCCTGGGGGTCTGGCAATGGAGGAGGAATTCCTAGAGAATCAGACTTTGAAGGCTACTGGGATTTGATTGCAGGACTTCAACAGGACTGGAGGAAACAGAGACTCCACTCTTGGAGGGCACACACAAAATAGTGTGAGCATTGGGACCCAGGAGAAGGAGCAGTGACGCCATAGGATCTGAACCAGACCTACCTGCTAGTGTTGGAGGGTCTCCTGAGGAGGCGGGGGTGGCTGTGGCTCTCCATGGGGATGAAGTCACGGGAAGCAGAAGCTCTAGTAAGTACTCCTTGGCGTGAGCCCTCCCAGAGTCCACCATTAGCCCCACCAAAGAGCCTGTAGGCTCCAGTGCTGGATCACCTCAGGCCAAAAGACCAACAAGGAGGGAACCCAGCCCCACCTATCAGCAGACAAGAAGACTAAAGTTTTTCTGGGCTCTGCCCACGAGAGCAACACCCAGCTTTATCCACCACCAGTCCCTCCCATCAGGAAACTTGCACAGCCTCTTAGATAGCCTCATCCACCAGAGGGCAGAAGGCAGAAGCAAGAAGAGCTACAATCCTGCAGCCTGTGGAACAAAAATCACATTCACAGAAAGATAGACAAGATGAAAAGGCAGAGGGCTATGTACCAGATGAAGGAACAAGATAAAACACCAGAAAAACAATTAAATGAAGTGGAGATAGGCAACCTTCCAGAAAAAGAATTCAGAATAATGATAGTGAAGATGATCCAGGACCTCGGAAAAAGAATGGAGGCAAAGATCGAGAAGATGCAAGAAATGTTTAACAAAGACTTAGAAGAATTTAAAGAGCAAAAACCTAGATGAATTAATGAACAAACAAGCAGAGATGAACAATACAATAACTGAAATGAAAAATATACTCGAAGGAATCAATAGCAGAATAACTGAGGCAGAAGAACAGTTAAGTGACCTGGAAGACAGAATGGTAGAATTCACTGCTGTGGAACAGAATAAAAGAAAAAGAATGAAAAAAATGAAGACAGCCTAAGAAACCTCTGGGACATTAAACACAACAACATTCACATTATAAGGGTACCAGAAGGAGAAGAGAGAAAGGACCCAAGAAAATATTTGAAGAGATTATAGTCAAAAACTTCCCTAACATGAGAAAGGAAATAACCACCCAAGTCCACGAAGCACAGAGAGTCCAAGGCACGATAAACCCAAGGAGAAACACACTGAGACACATAGTAATCAAATTGATAAAAATTAGAGACAAAGAAAAATTATTGAAAACAACAAGAGAAAAATAACAAATAACATACAATGGAGCTCCCATAAGATTAACAGCTGATTTCTCAGCAGAAACTCTACAAGCCAGAAGGGAGTAGCACGATACATTTAAAGTGATGACAGAGAAGAACATACAACCAAGATTACTCTATCTGGCAAGGATCTCATTCCGATTTAATGGAGAAATCAAAAACTTTACAGACAAGCAAAAGGTAAGAGAATTCAGCACCACCAAAGCAGCTCTACAACAAATGCGAAAGGAAATACTCGAAGTGGGAAACACAAGAGAAGAAAAGGACCTACAAAAACAAACCCATAACAATTAAGAAAATGGTAATAGGAACATACATATCGATAATTTCCTTACACGTGAATGGATTAAATGGTACAACCAAAAGATACAGGCTCACTGAATGGATACAAAAACACATCAATATATATGCTGTCCACAAGACACCCACTTCAGACCTAGGGTCACATACAGACTGAAAGTGAGGGGATGGAGAAAGATTTTCTAGCAAATGGAAATCAAAAGAAAGCTGGAGTAGCAATACTCATATCAGATAAAATGAACTTTAAAATAAAGAATATTACAAGAGGGCTTCCCTGGTGGCGCAGTGGTTGGGAGTCCGCCTGCCGATGCAGGGGACATGGGTTCATGCCCCGGTCCGGGAAGATCCCACATGCTGTGGAGCGGCTGGACCCATGAGCCATGGCCACTGGGCCTGCACATCCAGAGCCTGTGCTCCGCAACGGGAGAGGCCGCGGCAGTGAGAGGCCCACATACCGCAAAAACAACAACAACAACAACAAAACATTACAAGAGACAAGAAGAACACTACATAATGATCAAGGGATCAATCCAAGAAGAACATACAACAATTATAAATATATGTGCATCCAACATAAGAGCACCTCAATATATAGGGCAACCGCTAACAGCTATAAACAGGAAATAGACAGTAACACAATAATAGTGGGGGACTTTAACACCTCACTTACACCAATGGACAGATCATCCAAACAGAAAATTAATAAGGAAACACAAGCTTTAAATGACACAATAGGCCAGATAGATTTAATTGATATTTATAGGACATTCCATCTACAAAGAGTAGATTACACTTTCTTCTCAAGTGCACATAGAACATTCTCCAGGATAGATCGCATCTTGGATCACAAATCAAGCCTTGGTAAATTTAAGAAAATTGAAATCATATCAAGCATCTTTTCCAACCACAATGCTATGAGATTATAAATTAATTAGAGGGAAAAAACCATAAAAAACGCGAACACATGGAGGCTAAACAATATGTTACTAAATAACCAAGAGATCACTGAAGAAATCAAAGAGGAAATCAAAAAATACCTAGAGACAAATTACACCAAAAACATGATGATCCAAAGCCTATGGGATGCCACAAAAGCAGTTCTAAGAGGGAAGTTTATAGCAATACAAGCCTACCTCAAGAAATAAGAAAAATCTCAAATAAGCAATCTAATCTTACACCTAAAGGAACTAGAGAAAGAAGAACAAGGAAAACTCAAAGTTAGTAGAAGGAAAGAAATCATAAAGATCAGAGCAGAAATAAATGAAATAGAAGCAAAGAAAACAATAGCAAAGATCAATAAAACTAAAAGCTGGTTCTTTGAGAAGGTAAACAAAATTATAAACCTTTAGCCAGATTCATCAAGAAAAAGAGGGAGAGGACTCAAATCAGTAAAATTAGAAATGAAAAAGGAGAAGTTACAATGAACACTGCAGAAATGCAGAGCATCCTAAGACACTACTACAAGCAACACTATGCCAATAAAATGGACAGCCCGGAAGAAATGGACAAATTCTTAGAAAGTTATAACCTTCCAAGACTGAACCAGGAAGAAATGGAAAATATGAACATACCAATCACAAGTAATGAAATTGAAGTTGTGATTAAAAACCTTCCAACGAACAAAAGTCCAGGAGCTGATGGCATCACAGGTGAATTCTATCAAACATTTAGAGAAGAGCTAACACCCATCCTTCTCAGACTCTTCCAAAACATTGCAGAGGAAGGAACCCTCCCAAATTCATTCTACGAGGTCACCATCACCCTGACACCAAAACCAGACAAAGATAGTACAAAAAAAAGAAAATTACAGACCAATATCACTGATGAATATAGATGTATAAATCCTCAACAAAATACCAGCAAACAGAATCCAACTACACATTAAAAGGATCATACACCATGATCAAGTGGGATTTATCCCAGGGATGCAAGGATTCTTCAATATATGCAAATCAATCAATTTGATACACCATATTAACAAATTGAAGAATAAAAACTATATGATCATCTCAATAGATGCAGAAAAAGGTTTGGACAAAATTCAACACCCATTTATGATAAAAACTCTCCAGAAAGTCAGCATAGAGTGATGCTACCTAAACATAATAAAGGCCATATACAACAAACCCACAGCGAACATCCTTCTCAATGGTGAAAAACCAAAAGCATTTCCTGTAAGATCAGGAACAAGACAAGGACGTCCACTCTCGCCTCTATTATTCAACATAGGTTTGGAAGTCCTAGCCCTGGCAATCAGAGAAGAAAAAATAAAAATAAAAGGAATACAAATTGGAAAAGAAGAAGTAAAGCTGTCACTGTTTGCAGATGACATGATACTATACATAGATAATCCTAAAGATGTCACCAGAAAACTACTAGAGCTAAATCAATCTGGTAAAGTTGCAGGATACAGAATTAATGCACAGAAGTCTCTTGCATTCCTATACACTAACAATGAAAAATCAGAAAGGGAAATTAAAGAAACAATCCCATTCACCATTGCAACTACAAGAATAAAATACCTAGGAATAAACCTACCTAAGGAGGTAAAAGACCTGTACTCAGAAAACTATAAGACACTGATGAAAGAAATTAAAGATGACACAAACAGATGGAGAGATATACCATGTTCTTGGATTGGAAGAATCAATATTGTGAAAATGACTATACTACCCAAAGCAATCTACAGATTCAATGCAATCCCTATCGAATTACCAGTGGCATTTTATACAGAACTAGAACAAAAAATATTAAAATTTGTATGGAGACACAGAAGATATCAAATAGCCAAAGCAGCATTGAGGGAAAAAAACAGAGCTGGAGGAATCAGACTCCCTGACTTCAGACTATACTACAAAGGTACAATAATCAAGACAATATGGTACTGGCACAAAAGCAGAAATATAGATTAATGGAATAGATAGAATGCCCAGAGATAAACCCACACATCTATGGTCAACTAATTTATGACAAAGGAGACAAGTGTATACAATGGAGAAAAGATAGTCTCTTCAATAAGTGGTGCTGAGAAAACTGGACAGCCGCATGTAAAAGAATGAAATTAGAATACTCCCTAACACCATACACAAAAACTCAAAATGGATTACAGCCCTAAATGTAAGACCAGACACTATAAGACTCTTAGAGGGAAACATAGGAAGAACACTCTTTCACGTTAATCACAGCAAGATCTTTTTTGATCTACCTCCTAGAGTAGTGGAAATAAAAACAAAAATAAACAAATGGGACCTAATGAAACTTAAAAGCTTTTGCAAAGCAAAGGAAACTATTACCAATATGAAAAGACAACCTTCAGAATGGGGGAAAATATTTGCAAGTGAATCAACGGACAAAAGATTAATCTCCAAAATATATAAACAGCTCATGCAGGTCAATATTAAAAAAGCAAACAACACAGTCAAAAAATGGGCAGAAGGACTTTCCTCGTGGCGCAGTGGTTAAGAATCCACCTGCCAATGCAGGAGACACGGGTTCCAGCCCTCATCCGGGAAGATCCCATATGCCGCGGAGCAACTAAGCCCGTGTGCCACAACTACTGAGCCTGCGTGCTGCAACTACTGAAGCCCGTGCGCCTAGAGCCCGTGCTATGCAACAAGAGAAGCAACCACAATGAGAAGCCCACACACTGCAACGAAGAGTAGCCCCTGCTCGCCGCAACTAGAGAAAGCCCATGCACAGCAATGAAGACCCAACACAGCCAAAAAATTAATTAATAATAAATTTATAAAAAAAAAACTGGGCAGAAGACCTAAATAGACATTTCTCCAGAGAAGACCTACAGATGGCCAAGAAGCACATGAAAAGCTGCTCAGTATCCCTAATTATTAGAGAAATGCAAATCAAAACTCCAATGAGGTATCACCTCACACCAGTTGGAATGGGCATCATCAGAAAATCTACAAACAACAAATGCTGGAGAGGGTGTGGAGGAAAGGGAGCCCTCCTGCACTGTTGGTGGGAATGTAAATTGATACAGTCACTATGGAGAACAGTATGGAGGTTCCTTAAAAAACTACAAATAGAACTACCATGTGACCCAGCAATCCCACTACTGGGCATATACCCTGAGAAAACCATAATTCAAAAAGACACATGCACCCAAATGTTCATTGCAGCACTATTTACAATAGCCAGGTCATGGAAGCAACCTAAACTGTCCATCGATAGACGAATGGATAAAGAAGAAGTGGTACATATATACAATGGAATATTACTCAGGCATAAAAAGGAACGAAATTGGGTCATTTGTAGAGACACGGATGGATCTAGAAACTGTCATACACAGTGAAGTAAGTCAGAAAGAGAAAAACAAATATCATATATTAACGCATATATGTGGAACCTAGAAAAATGGTACAGATGAACTGGTTTGCAGGGCAGATATAGAGACACAGATGTAGAAAACAAACGTATGGGCACAAAGGGGGAAAGTGGCGGGGGAGTGGTGGTGGTGGTGGGATGAATTGGGAAATCGGGATTGACATGTATACACCAATACGTATAAAATAGATCACTAATAAGAACCTGCTGTATGAAAAATAAATAAAATAAAATTCAAAAATTAAAAAAAGAAAGTGAAAACAAACTTATGGTTACCAAAGGGGAAGCGAGGAAAGGGATAAATTAGGAGTTTGGGATTAACATATACACACTATTGTATATAAAATAAACAACAAGGACCTATTGTATAGCACAGGGAACTATACTCAGTATTTTTTTTAATAACCTGTAAGGGAAAAGAATCTGAAAAAGAATAGATATATAACTGAATCACTGTGCTGTACACCTGAAACTAACACAACATTGTAAATCAACTATATTCCAAAAAAGAAAAGAAAATATATAAATAAATAAAAACAGAGTAAGCTGGTTGGGGAATGTAGACACTTTTAAGATGACTGTACATCCTGGAGTTGAGGCCATTGAATGAAGAAACAAATGATTATTTTAGACCAAAGAGAGTAGCTTTCATTTGGGGTTTTGTAGGAGTGAATTCTCCCACTCCCAAGCATGAGTCATTTCTTTGTGCAAAACGGCCTGGGAGTTGCCATCTGAGCTCTCCATGGGAATGCGTTCCAGGGCAGAAGAAATGGACCTTCCCAAGTTCTTTGAAGCAGAAAGGAGTGCGCTTTATGACCATGGGAAAGAGGGAGAGAGGGAGGGAGTAGGGAGGAAGGATAGATAGAACATGAGGGGGGAGCAGCAGGTTTCAGGGATGCTTTTTGTCATTTAGTGATGTTTTTACATCACAATACCAGCTTTACTCAGATTGCAATACCCGTTTTTTTTTTGAAGCCATTTTTAAAAATTGAAATATAGTTAACTTACAATGTTGTGTTAGCTTCAGGTGTACAGTAAAGTGACTCAGATATATGTATATATGTATATAAATACATATATAAAAGTATATATTCTTTTTCAGATTCTTTTCTATTATAGGTTATTACAAGACACTGAATATAGTTCCCTGTGTTACACAGTAGGTCCTTGTTTTTTATCTCTTTTACACATAGTGTTGTGTATCTGTTAGTCCCAAACTCCTAACTTATCTTCCAGCCTCGCCACCACCCTGGCTGCCACTATCTCCTCTGGTAGCCATAAGTTTGTCTTCTATGTCTGTGAATCTATTTCTGTTTTGTAAATAAGTTCATTTATATCATGTTTTTAGATTCCACATATAAATGATGTCATATGATTTGTCTTTCTCTCTCTGACCTACTTCACTTAATATGATAATCTCTAGGTCCATTTATGTTGCTTCAAATGGCATCATTTCATTCTCTTTAATATTACTTTTAAAGTAATATTCCATTGTATATATATACCACATCGTTATCCATTCATCTGTCGATGGACATTTAGGTTGCTTCCATGTCTTGGCTATTGTAAACAGTGCTGCAGTACACACACACACACACACGTTCTTATTATACAATCTTTCACGTAGTTCAAAGAATAAGCTAAAAGGCTATCATCTCTGAAAAAAGCAAGCAGAGCCAAAGAATGGTGTGCAGGGGAAGAGAATAGAAAATGAAGAGAGAAACATCAAACTTCTAAGCAGCAGCCCACACAGCAGCTCTAGGGACGTCACTGAAATGAATGACACTTCCTTCTCTTATTTATCTCTTCATAACTCAGTTATCCATTCACTCACTTTAACAAACATTTATCTATTATCTGTTCTATGCCAAGGGATCTGACAATTTCCAGGAAGACGAAGAAGGTTGAAATCCTTCTGGTAGGGGAGAAATACACCCAAATAAATAACTATAATGTAATATGGTAAATATAACAGGGGAAGGAACAAAATGTTTTGAAAGCAGAAGACAGAATTAATCATTTCATCTGTAGACTAGATGAAAGCTTTCCAGAGGTGATGCCAGAGGGCATAGAAGGGTAATTAGGAGCTTTCCAGCCCTAGAAAAGGGGATAGTATAGGGTTTAAAGTGTCCATGCGCTAGATAGCCAGGGTTGGAAACTAAGCCCTGCTTCTTACTAGTACTGTGACCTTGTGGAATCTACTTAATTTTTCTGTCTCCGTGTTTCCATTTGTGAGAAAAGGAGATAATTCTAGTAGGTACTCCAGAGGGTTATTGCCTAAATTAAGAAAGACAGTAAGTCAAGGACTGAGCACAGTGTTTGGTAAACAACATACAATAATATCATTAAAAAGGAACTCCAGGTACAGAACTTGGCTTATTCAAAAGCAAATGCATGGAAGGTCATGATGTATTTGAGAGCCCCTGGAACTTAAGGGCATGGAGTGCTTAAGTAGAAGCAGGGGCTGGAGCTCTCTAATTCCCCCACCCCACCCCTACCCGCCCCTCCCCTCAGATGGGATATTCTGAGTCTTAGCTTTCCCCTGGGTCACAGTGTGTATTTACATCTAGATGTGCTGCTGCCAGATGCTTGGAGCAATGATGATCTGGTCCAGCACAGCCCTCAGCAGCCTAAGGATCCTGGGTGAGGAGGTGGGTGAGGCAGAGGAAGCAAAGTACTTGCAATGGCAAGTTAGAGATGTGAGGAAAGAGCCACAGATGAGGTATCCTGGCAGTCATGATGGGCCAAGCAGAGCTTCGTTGTATGAATAAATATCAAAAAATATATCTTTTATAAGACCCAGCTTGAAACTACAAACTTTGCATCTCTTGATTACTACTTGGGATGAGAAAAAAGTAAGAGATTATTCACTTTTCTAGAAAGGCTATGCTTCAGAAACCAGTAGTCAAATCTCAACTCCTCCTTCTAACAGTGGGCTACCTTGTTACTTAATTTTAGGGCCCAAGTTTCCTCCTGAGTGAGATCAGAGTGACAAGAGCCATCCCACAGGATTGAGTGTTAAAGGAGGTCATTGGTGAGAACTAACACAGAGCACACATGTTTCCTTCCTTCCACGTTTCTCCATGACCTCCAACTACCTTTGACATAATACAGAATCTAAAGTTTACATCAACCTCCCACCTCAGTCTGAAGTACTCACTGACTCTAAAACATACGGTAAAGGCCATAGTATTAAGGATTTGCAAGATCCCATCTGTGACACTGGGAGATGTATTAGGGAGGTCAGGGCAGAATTCGGGTCTCCTGAGGACTCTGGTGTCCCTATGACCAGATGCCCCCATGATATGGAGCTTCCAGGATGTGCTGATATCTTGGTTTGTGTAGTCATTTGTTGACTAGGGATCTTCAGATTTTTTAAACTCTCTTATTCTTATATTTGAGTTATAAAATACTAACAATACTGTGAGAACTACCAGTAAATGAGTATTTAATATGTTCTACATGTTACACTAAGCTCCTTACTCAAGTCATATTGCTTAGTCTTTGCAAAAAATTCACAAGATTAGTAATACCATCCACCATCCACATTTACACAGGGGAAAGCTTGGATTTTGAGAGAGTGTCAAGTCAGTATTTCAAGGTCACACAGCTAAAAGGTGGCAGGAGAAAGAAGGAAGACCAGGCTGTCTGACTCCCAGACGGGGGCTCTTGTCTCTCCCTGTCTGCCTGTCCTAACACAAGATTCGGGAAGCATACAGGGCTCTGAGAAACCTGCATGGGTAAAACTAGATCCCTAATTTATTCCCATAATTTGGTTCCAGTGGCCTCCTTCATGGGTGAGCGTGATTCTTCTATTACGTGGTGGAGGCCATGACAGCGAGTTTCTCCAGCTTTTCATTTCCAAGTTGCTGCCGTTGATTTGCCGTTATGAGAGAGCTCCTTAATTTTCTAGGATGTTGTTTTTCCTATTTTCTCTAGCTTACGATACTCAGGGAAAGGACACTTAGAGTCTCCCAAATTAGATTTGATATCTGTCTACTCCGCAGAGTTTATGTGAAGCTTAAATGAGCTTATTCGCGTAAGGTACCGTTTCAATGTTAAGACATCACACAAATGGAAAAATAATATGATGTTGATTACAGAGAGTACATCATATGTCAGCACTTCTTATGTTCCCCAAAGTAAATCAATAAGATAGTAATAATGATAGCTAACAGTTGTTGAGAGCTAACAAGGTACGCTATGGGCTAGGCTAAGCGCTTGACATGGATTATTTCTAATATTTTCCAAACAGCCGTGTGAGATGAGTAGGATAAAAATCTCCATGTCACAGATGGAGAAACTGGGCTCTGAGTGCTTAGAAAATTGCCATGATCAGCTGGATGGGAACACTGGAGGTATGACACAGGATGGCTTTTTAGCCTCTATCCATCTATTCGTTCTACACCTGGTTTGTCAGGTGGTTTGTTTTGCTTAATAAACAGAAACCGAACTTTGCAAATCAGATTTTTAGGATTGCATTTTCTAACGTGATATTCCATGGTTCCAGCTTCATTCTAGGAGGATAAGTTTTTTAGATTAGTTCACATATACATTTGTTCTAAGCCCTGGTGGACTTCTCTTCCTTTCTTCTTGTGAGCAGACATCCCTCAACCCAGCCCAGTGTGTTAGGGGCACAAACGTATGATTGGCAGTAGTTGCTAACATCTCCTGACAGAGCGAGAGCTCTCAGGTACTGTCCTGGAGTGGAATGTATGTCTGAAATATATCACTCTGAATGAGAAAGAAAAGTAACCGTTTGCTGAAATCTAGCTGCTCTCAACTCAGATCTGGACAGATTAAATGCAATTAATACCATGTTCTTTGGACAACTGTAGTCTTTGTATCAGAAATCTGCAGGAATGTGATCCAGTGCCTACTCTTTTGTGGCAGTTTTTGGTGGGCAAAGTCATATTTTATATGTAAATGTATACTCTGTTTTTGATATTTAATGATAATGATTTCTTCATGTTTTAAGCAGTCATCTTACAGCATGTTTAAAAACTACAAAGTAATATACATTTAAAAAATCTCTAGTGTCAGAAGGTGTGTTTCTGACCCATTCAAAGCTTTATAGCTAAGATTTTGGGACTTATGTCTAGAGATACAGTGAAAGCCAATTGTTGCATCCCAAGCTTCTGAAGCAGATGTTCTCTGGGCAAACTCATCAGAAGAGTACAGCTCCTGTGTCTTCTAGGCTTAAAATCCTTTGTAAATGCACTGTTAGCTACAAACCATCAGAGATATTTTTCCCTGAAGGTAAAAGCCTCGTCCTTCACTTTACCAGTGAGGAAGAAAACGCATTGTCTGCATATGGACAATTTTTATAAAGAAGTCTATCTCAGATTATACTTCATGTTCAATTGTTACTACACAAGCCAAAGAAGATCTACATTATCTTTTAAATCTCAACCTAACACTAATCGGCCTTCTGGAAATGTCCAGAGAGAAGGTCCTGGAAGGGTGCCCACATGCGTGAGCATGTAGTGGAGGAGAGGCTTTGTGGAAAGTGGCTGGCGCAGATGTTAAAACAATATGTAAGGGCTTCCCTGGTGGCGCAGTGGTTGAGAGTCCGCCTGCCAATGCAGGGGACACGGGTTCTTGCCCCGGTCCGGGAGGATCCCACATGCCGTGGAGCGGCTGGGCCCGTGAGCCATGGCCGCTGAGCCTGCACATCCGGATCCTGTGCTCCGCAATGGGAGAGGCCGCAACAGTGAGAGGCCCGCGTACCACAAAAAAAACAAAAAACATAAAACAAAAAACAATATGTAATATTATAGGTTCAGGACTGATGATGTCTGATGTCTAGGCATCTTCCACCAAAATTTCCAAGGTATCTCACAATTCCAAGTGTCACGATGTCTTGGTGTTTAAAATGGCACCAAACTAAAATTTTCATCTTAGCAGTTCTTAGCTGTGAATTACATTTTACATGAATCTACATTTTCGTCTTAAACCAGAAATTACTGGACTTTCGGAGGGAGGGATATTTATGCTTAATAATGATGTCAATGAGTTACCTGTGTAACTGTGAGAGCCCCAGGTGTCAGCCTGTTCCATCCCACTGACCCATCACAGGTCTTAGGCACTTTCATGCTCAGATATCAGTCCTACCTGAAACCAGAAATTGCAGCACAAGTGCAAGGCGGTGGGCTTAGGACAGTGAGCTGTGGTCCGTTAAGGACCTGCTCTACATCAGGCATTATGCTGCACGGCACACCACCTCGATTAGTTCCCAGCAATCTGGATGCCATCTGCTACCTTATAAGAAGAAGCAACTGACTGAGAGAAGCAAGTTAATACACGCAGGAAACAGTGACTAGAAAGTAGCAGAGCTGGGGGGCAATGTCCTGTTAGCCTGAGCGTCCATGTGATGCCTTCTGCTTCTCTACCTTTATTCTTCTGCTGGTGTTCCTATCATCCAAGCCCCCCTCACTGCGTGTTTAGACACTGCTTAGGAATCTCTCGTCCCGTTTCTCCCAGAACTCTTGTTCTCCAGTGTCTGACTCTGCTTCCTGACCCTCCATTTATTGGTTGAGCCTCTGTCATGACTCGTCTCCTGGGCCTGGCCCTGCCTCTCCAGTCCTGGGGTGCCCACCCAACCTCCCCTGGACTTACTCAAATTCCTGTGATGCTATGTCTGGCCTGCCGTGCGAAGGCTTGGCCCACCTAGTTTGAGATCGAATGGTATTCTACTAAGAACTTGTGTGCGTGTGTGTCTGAAGGAGAAAGAGGAAGAAGAGTAAACATCACACAAGGACAGACTCTTTCTGGGCAAACTTTCCTGAGAACCTGAACATGGCCTCAATGGGCCTCCTGGGCATCCACGTGAACCTTGGGGTCTGATACACACCCTTTGGGGCACACATATCTGATGGTCTCCTGCCCAAGTATTGTGGTTGCTCTCATGAACCAGATTGGGCCAACATTGCCTTCGGGGCTGGACAAGGCTGAACCTGCAGGTGGAAGGCAAGTCTTGCTGTCAATGGGAAGAGATGAGGCTGACAGAGCCTGGCCTAATGCTCAGGCCTCCAAACACATCCCAGACCTGGACGCCTCCCAGCCTTCATTCTTCAACTGCTGCTCAAATCTCAGCAGGATAGGGTAACCAAGAGCTCATCAGTTCTGATAACCCTTCACTTTTGCTCCAATTACTGGCAGTATTTATCAAATGATATGTCTGGGTTAAGTTAGAGTTTAAGAAGAATCTTCTATTGCTTTTTCCACACTGATGTGTACTGGAGCGTTTTGAACTGCTACAGGCATTCTTCAGCCATTAGTGCTAACAGTTGCTGGGTAATAGTTCTTGAAACTATTGCTTGAGGAGTGCTCCTTGGAATGATCTTATTCATAATGATGAAGGCCATAAATTCTGAGGAATGTGAGACAATCAAATTCCTCACCTGTCTGTGACTATGGAAACTAACTGCTATGTTCAGGTAGGGCCTGGAGTTCAAAGGAAATCAGCCCTGCAGCTTTTGTTTTTTTATTTGCATGACTTAATGCTGAACCAACCCCCTGTGCTTAGTGAGGTTCAAAATAAGGTCTAAATAATCATTTCCGTCTCAGGCTTCCTGCTTTCCCAGTGACACCCTGTTTATTCCAGTTTGGGTCAATACCAGAAGCAGAATTGTCATAAAGCCTGAGGGAAGGTTTCTGGTTCTTAGGGATCAGAGAAGGTCATAGGGATGGGAGGGGATTGCAGAAGGGATTGTGATACAAGTCAATTTTCCGGAAAGATAAAGAGACTGATGAACAAAGGAGACCGAAGGAGAAAGAGACACAGAGAAAAGAAAACCCAGATTTATGCAATTTCTCGAGCTATCCTATGCTCATGCACGAACTTACTATCTCCCTGGAGCTTCATGTGTCTGGTACAAACACTGAATGTCAAGGGCGTGCTCCTGCTTTCTCCTATTTGTCCTCCTCTAATCGCCAAATCAATTCCTCATTGCTTTATATTCAGGAACCATGGAAAATATATTCTCTCCCTGTGGTTCAAAATTCCTTAAGACTTAACCTATGCCGTTTATGTATAATAGCAATTATTCAGAAAAGCAATATTCTGTGTCAACACAAAAGGAAGGAAAATAAGTTAATTTCCTTAAATAATAAATACAAAATGCTTCAGGACATCCATCAACCTTCCCTTTCTTCTCAGGCCATGTTAGATCCTGTTAACACTGGCAAATTACCTAAGGCCCTAAGTGAAATGAACAGATCTTTAGCTATATTTTTGCAAAATCTGTTATACTTTTTAGGCATTATATTTTGAAACCCTAGGGTTTCAAAAGTATGCATAGTTTTGATGGCATTCTCCAAAGGTTTCCATTTTCACTGGAACAAAAGTCATTCTGAATTGTGGGGAGAAACTTACATTTAAATCCAATCCAACTGAATCATTTCACATGATTCTGCTGTTGAAAGCTGTGCTAAAAAGCCCATGACTCCATACAACAGAAGTTTATTTAGCACATATTATGATAAGTCATTCATTGCAGTAGCCAATTCTGCAGGAATAGGAAAATGCTGAAGATGTAGTGTGGGCCTCAGAGTCCAGATTTCATCAAAGAACATGGTGAGGAAGGAGTTAATTATAGATCAAGGCAGGCATGACCAGGTACCCAAGGAAGGCTTCAAGTTCAGAAGAGAAAGCATCTTTGTGTCTCACCAACTGCAATCCACAGACTTTCTAATGTTGTCAACGTGTAGCTCATGTTTACTGAACACATGCCTGGACCAGGCTCTTTTCTGAATATCGTCTCATTTAGTCTCTATGCAATTTCTTTCCATTTTTATTCTCATCTTACAGATGAGAAAACTGAGGCTCAGAAAGGTTTCCTGACTTCCTGAAAGGTGGCCAGTGTAGCAACCAGCTGGTCCAGACCTCTGCCACCTGCCCTTAGAGGTGGTCATGTGACAAGATGACCTGGGTGATAAGCATTTGAAAAGTTACATATTTATCCTCTGGTTTTCATCATGTCTTTAAGCTGATTATATTTTTTGAATGGTATCTAGTTGCTCCAAATAACTTACCCAAAGAGATATTCAGTCAATGATTTGTTATAGTAACTCCACCTTATTTATCTGGGTCAGTAAAGGTCATTTGAATGTCTGATCTCACATTTATTTCACTGTTTTCCTTTGCTGATTTTCATTTTTTGTTTAATACAGAATTTTGAGAATTTAGGTAGTTTTTCAATAACAATACAAACCAAAGAAATAGTATTATAATACTTATTTAGATAATTTAAATGTTATTCAAATCTCTACTAATTGAAATGTTATAAAAATATCTGGACAATTTAAATTTTATTAAAAATAAATAATCGAAAACATATTTCTATATACACTAAAGTCTCTGTATTTTTTTTTATAAGTGAAGTCAGTGTTATCTGTGCACTGTTTTCTCAAACAGTCTGGAAAGTCTAGGGTATCTGAATCAGAAGATCAGGTACTAGTTCAAGCTCTGGTCCTGACTTACCTGAGGTTGATGTCAAAAACTTGGTCTCTGTATACGTGTGCTGAATCGAATCTCAGAGACAGAGTTTTGGGAGAAGTAGAAAAGAATAGCTTTATTGCTTTCCCAGGTAAAAGGGGCCACAATTGGCTCCTGCCCTCAAAAACTGTGTGTCCCAATCAGGGAGGATTTGGTGAGGAGTTTTTTATAAAGAGCTTAAAGATATTGTTATGTGTATACCTTGACCCAGGACCCTGCCCCAAGGCTGCACTATTGTTTCTTAGCTGCTCCTCCCTTGTCTCTTCATCCCTTCCTTTCTCTGATTAGCAACTGTTCGAATCTGCCCTTTGGGACTCAGACAAAGTCATGGAGGCTTGAATCTGCTCCCTACAAGCAACGGGAGACAGAAAGGCTTCCATGCCCAGGAGCACCACAGGGTCCTGCTCAGTTTCAAGGTCACTACACACATTTTGCTAATCCTGATGGAAGCACATGTGAGACTCATCCTGAGTATTGTGATGAAGGGAAGATAAGGTGATGTGTAAGAAAGGGCTTGAGGACAGTCGAACTCTTTCTAAATATCAATGTCCATAATCCACCTTGCTGAACAGCCATCTCTTATGTGCTATCATTCTGTTCCCTCTTCCATCACAGCCACTGGGTGCCTGATGGATGCCTGTCAGACCTCCTGACCATGCTGATTGCCCTGGACGTCTAATGAACCAGATACTTGTGTCTGCCAGTCCTTTTGTGCACATTGTATTCAGCATCTGGATTGCTGGTACTGTGCCAATCGTAATGAAGTTATCTTGTTGTTTTCTAAATACGTTTGGACACCTAAGGGCATCATGACTGAGCTGGGGTGTACGATAATGATAAAATGTGGCACGGGCTCCATGGGCTGTAGCTTGAGTCAGTTTGACGTGACCTGATGAGATTTCTTGACGTATAATCTCTTCCTTTTAGAAAAGAGCCTTTTGGCACTGACTCAAGAATTATACATCCACGAAACACCATTAATTTGTATGGCATGACTCACGTTGAATGAAAACAACTTTGTATTCAAGAGTCATGCATTCCCAGTTGATTAATTGCCCTGGTAAATGTTGGGGTGGGTTATTGATTAGTCACACACTTTTTTTGTTCCCAGGATGAAGGCAGGTGTGCTACTCTGGTTCACTGTATAATTTTTCATGCCTGAATCAGCCTAGTCTGCTTCTGCCATTTTCATACACTCTTCATTAAGCTCTGTCTAAACACTTAACTGTCTAAGTGTGTTATTATAAAGCAACACTATCCACAAATATTTCAAAACTGATTTAGTTAGTGTCTCTGCATATCATTGCTTGAAAAAAACACAATCCAATTCCCTTTTTACAAAAATGGAAGTTTACAGAAATGGAAGGAGAGACACTGAGAGACCAAGAAAGTCACCCAAGGTCAGAGCCTGTGGTATCCAATGAAATTGGTCCCTTAGTGAGGGAAGATTGGGGCATTGGAGACCAAAAGAAAATAACAGATTTATGTCTCTTACTGACGTATAATAAACCCAAATTTATAGGAAGAAAAGTTCCAATTCTTGAAGAAAGCTATTTTTGTTATATTTTGTTGAACAATTAATATAAATAAAAATGGAAACCTTAAAATATTATTTGAATTCATGTCCAAAATGATTTTAAAACTTAACTCAAGATTTTAGAATTCATTCCAAAAATCCCTTCTATTTCTCTTTAAAAATAATTAGTATGTTAAAATTACTTAAAAGTGTTTAAGACCACCTTTAGTAATAAAATAATTTATCATTATTCCATTTTGAACAGGTAATTCTGCTTTACAGACATTGCTAAAAGTGTCATAAAATAGAGGACCGAAGCAAAAGGAGGAATCAATTATAAAGTTTATCAGGAGAAAAATAGCAGATTTGGATCATTTAATTTTTAATATATATTCATATATTTATCCCTACAGAAAGATATTTTTGGTACCAATTATTCTGAGCTATGGTGTCTCCAATTATTTCAAAGAAAAGGCATCATCAAAATAATTCATTAGCACAGGGAACCCTACCTAATTCACTGTGATAACCTAAATAGGAGGAAAGTCTGATATCTCTATGTGTATGACTGATTCATTTTGTTGTGCAGTGGAGGCTAACACAACATTGTAAAGTAACCATACTCCAATGAAAATTAAAAATAAATAAATAAAATTAAAATATGACAATGCAAAAAAATTTATTAAATGAAATTCATTTTAATTCCATATTAACCCTAAAATATACATAGTACATAGCACATGACCCTCTGAGATGATGGAGGGAATGGCTAGCAGTGGCATATCCTCCAAACCAGCATAGCCCAGAGAGACTCTGAGTTCCAAATAGTCTAGAAGTTATTTCTTATTCTATAAAAAAGTTGTTTTTAAAATACATTTCAAAAATATCTGATCGATGCCAAAAACATCAATCAAAATGCCAAGTGATCAGCTTTCAAGCAATCCACGTTAATTTTTTTTTTTTTGGTTGTTTGTTTTTTTAATATTGAGCTGCATGAGCTGTTCATATATTTTGGAGATTAATCCTTTGTCTGTTGATTCACTTACAAATATTTTCTCCCATTCTGAGGGTTCTTATCGTCTTGTTTATAGTTTCCTTTGCTGTGCAAAAGTTTTTTAGTTTCATTTAGGTCTCATTTGTTTATTTTGTTTTTATTTTCATTACTCTAGGAGGTGGGTCAAAAAAGATCTTGCTGTGATTTCTGTCAAAGAGTGTTCTTCCTATGTTTTCCTCTAAGAGTTTTATAGTGTCTGGTCCTATGTTTAGGTCTTTAATCCATTTTGAGTTTATTTTTGTGTATGGTATTAGGGAGTGTTCTAATTTCATTCTTTTATATGTAGCTGTCCAGTTTTCCCAGAACACTTATTGAAGAGGCTGTCTTTTCTCCATTGTATATTCTTGCCTCCTTTGTTGTAGATTAGTTGACCATGGGTGAGTGGGTTTACCTCTGGGCTTTCTATCCTGTTCCATTGATCTATATTTCTGTTTTTGTGCCAGTACCATACTGTCTTGATTACTGTAGCTTTGTAGTGTAGCTTGAAGCTAGGGACTCTGATTCCTCCAGCTCCGTTTATTTTCCCTCAAGATTGCTTTGGCTATTCGGGGTCTTTTGTGTCTCCATACAAATTTTAAGAATTTTTGTTCTAGTTCTGTATAAAATGCCACTGGTAATTTGATAGGGATTGCATTGAATCTGTAGATTGCTTTGGGTAGTATAGTCATTTTCACAATATTGATTCTTCCAATCCAAGAACATGGTATATCTCTCCATCTGTTTGTGTCATCTTTGATTTTTTTCATCAGTGTCTTACAGTTTTCTGAGTACAGGTCTTTTACCTCCTTAGGTAGGTTTATTCCAAGGTATTTTATTCTTTTAGTTGCAGTGGTGAATGGGATTGTTTCTTAATTTCCCTTTCTGATTTTTCATTGTTAGTGCATAGGAATGCAAGAGATTTCTGTGCATTAATTCTGTACCCTGCAACTTTACCAGATTGATTTAGCTCTAGTAGTTTTCTGGTGACATCTTTAGGATTATCTGCGTATAGTATCACGTCATCTGCAAACAGTGACAGTTTTACCTCTTCTTTTCCAATTTGTATTCCTTTTATTTTTATTTTTTCTTCTCTGATTGCCATGGCTAGGACTTCCAAACCTATGTTGAATAATAGTGGCAAGAGTGGACGTCCTTTTCTTGTTCCTGATCTTAGAGGAAATGCTTTCAGTTTTTCACCATTGAGAAGGATGTTTGCTGTGGATTTGTTGTATATGACCTTTATTATGTTGATGTAGCATCACTCTATGCTGACTTTCTGGAGAGTTTTTATCATAAATGGGTGTTGAATTTTGTCAAAAGCTTCCATTGAGATGATCATATGGTTTTTTATTCTCCAATTTGTTAATATGGTGTATCAAATTGATTGATTTGTGTATATTGAAGAATCCTTGCATCACTGGGATAAATCCCACTTAATCATGGTGTATGATCCTTTTAATGTATTGTTGGATTCTGTTCGCTAGTATTTTGTTGAGGATTTTTGCACCTATATTCATCAGTGATATTGGTCTGTAATTTTCTTTTTTGTAGTATTTTTGCCTGGTTTTGGTATCAGGGTGATGTGGCCTCGTAGAATGAGTTTGGGAGTGTTCCTTCGTCTGAAATTTTTTGGAAGAGTCTGAGAAGGATGGGTGTTAGTTCTTCTCTAAATGTTTGCTAGAATTCACCTGTGACGCCATCTTGTCCTGGACTTTTGTTTGTTCGAAGATTTTTAATCACAGTTTCAATTTCGTTACTTGTGACTGGTGTGTTCATATTTTCCATTTCTTCCTGCTTCAGTCTTGGAAGTTTATACCTTTCTAAGAATTTGTCCATTTCTTCCAGGTTTTCCATTTCATTGGCATAGTGTTGCTTGTAGTAGTCTCTTAGGCTGCTTTGTATTTCTGCGGTGTCCATTGTAACTTCTCCTTTTTCATTTCTAATTTTATTGATTTGAGTCCTCTCCCTCTTCTTCTTTTTCTTTCTTTTTTTTTTTTTTGCGGTACGCGGGCCTCTCACTGTTGTGGCCTCTCCCGTTGCGGAGCACAGGCTCCGGACGCGCAGGCTCAGCAGCCATGGCTCACGGGCCTAGCCGCTCCACGGCATGTGGGATCTTCCCGGACGGGGCACGAACCCATGTCTCCTGCATCGGCAGGCAGACTCTCAACCACTGCGCCACCAGGGAAGCCCTATTCTGTATCCTTTTTCTGGAAGGTTGCCTATCTCCGCTTCATCTAGTTGTTTTTGTGGGGTTTTATCTTGTTCCTTCATCTGGTACATAGTCCTTCTGTCTGTCTTTCTTTGAATGTGGTTTTTGCTCCACAGGCCTCAGGATTGTAGTTCTTCTTGCTTCTGCTGTCTGCCCTTTGGTGGATGAGACTATCTAATCCATGTTAATTTTATATTACATGGATAAAGGGGACAGCATGTATAAGCTACAACTCAGGCTGCTGTGGGTTGAATTTGTCCCCCAAAGGGATATGTAGATGCCCCAACCCCCAGTACCTGTGAATATGACCTTATTTGGAAATAGGGTGTTGGCAGATATTATCAAGTTACGATTAGGGTGGACCCTAAGTCAACATGATCGGTGTCCTTATAAGAAGAGAAGAGACGGGCTTCCCTGGTGGTGCGGTGGTTGAGAATCCGCCTGCCGATGCAGGGGACACGGGTTCGTGCCCCCGTCCGGGAAGATCCCACATGCCGCAGAGCGGCTGGGCCCGTGAGCCATGGCTGCTGAGCCTGTGCGTCTGGAGCCTGTGCTCCGCAACGGGAGAGGCCACAGCGGTGAGAGGCCCGCGTACCGCAAAAAAAAAAAAAAAAAAAAAAAAAAAGAAGAGAAGAGACACAGACACACAGGGAAAAAGCCATGTGATGACAGAGGCAGAGGTTGGAGTGATGGATTTGCAAGTCAAGGGATGCTGAGGACCGAAGGCCACCACCAGAAGTTAGGAGGCAAAGGGAGGGTCTACCCAGAGTTTCAGCGGGAGCATGGCACTTCTGACATCTTGATTTCAAATGTCTATCCTCCAGAATTATAAGAGAATATATTCCTGTTACTTTAAGCCTCCCAATTTGTGGTAGTTTGTTACAGCAGCCCTAGGAAACCAATACAGATTTTGATTTTTTTAAAAAATATATACAAAATATGGTAACCATCTCAGAATACATAGAAAAATGTTACATAAACTTCTAACAATAGCAACATAAGTGAGGATCCACTTGTATGATTAGTTCTTCTATCTCAGTAGAATTCTTAGTGCTATATTCAATTTAGTAAGTGTTTGTCTCTCTGTTGGAAATTGGCTTATTTCTCTAGCCTTCAGGTTAATTTAAACTTCAGTTCTTCAAAATTTCAGATTTGAAAGTTTTGCCTTTTGCCACAACACTCCTAACATGGGTCCTCCATGTCTACTCAATAGTTTATGCATTAAACACCCTAAATTTTCCAGTTTCCAGGATGGCTGTTTCTCCTGAAGCTACTTGCTAATGTGGATATCCTATTTTCTCAATGAACCAATTTAAAGAGAACAATGACCTCAGCATTACATATCGTTCTGGATTGAACTTGTCCCCCAAAGAGGTATATTGAAGTAGTAACCCCCAGGACTTCAGAATGTGATTGTATTTGAAAATGGGATCTTTGTACCCATAATCAAGATAAAATGAGATCATTAAGGTACCCTAATGCAATATGACTTGTGTCCTTATAAGAAGAGACACAGGAAGGACACCATGTGACAGTGGAGGTGGAGAGAGATTGGAGTGATCCAGATGCAAGTCAAGGAACACCAAGGGTTGCTGGCAACCACCAGAAGCTAAGAGAGGAGGCATGGGGCAGATTCTTCCCTAAAGCCTTCTTAGAGAACATGGCCCTGCCAACACTTCTGGCCTTTAGAACTGTGAGGGAATACACTTCTGTTGTCTTAAAACACCCAGTTTATGGTGCTTGGAATGGCAATCTTAGAAAACTAATACACATATGAAGTATAATAAGTCTTTGACTGTAACTCTTTTATAAGAAAATATGAGAAGTAAATTATGAAAGTCCTTGACCTTTCTATTTCCAAAAGCATTATCTTAAACATTAATTTTCTAAAAGATACAGAAAATGCCATTTTCGAGTGGTTAGTTCATAGAAAGTTGAACAATAATCATTGACCTATCTGGGCCATCAAAATGTGAAGAGTGTGAAGTTTTAGAATTTTATGGGTCACAGGTGACAAGCAAGGATGTGTAAGTCATTGGTCCTTACCAATGTGCCTGCAAAAAAGGAACCAAATATTCACTGGTGCTCTGCTCATTGTCTCAACAAGATACTTTGAGCAATATCATTTAGATGAAACAGTTATGAATGTGGAAAGCAAAATTATTTTTTTCAAAACAATTCAACGTTATTCTTAGAGAGAAATGTTAAATTTAAGTGACTTGTGCCATTCACTATGTTTCCATATTGCTGAACTGTTTTCTACAGCCCAAGTCTGGCCAAAAGAGTCAACTTTTTCTCCTAGAGAGCTCTGTCCTGTGGCATGTGGCTCACATCTCCTTGACATGCCTTCGTACCCTCTAGAGTCTGCCTTTTTGGTTCAAGGCATAGATTACTTGTCATTTGAATAGTCTGTCTGAAGAGGCCCAAAGGATTCTGATTTTAGGATCTCTTCTGTGTAACTAGTCTTCCCATCCATTAAAAAATGGTGACTGTAGCTAGTGCTCCCTTTAGGTCATGAGTTCCATTAAGGAGAATGAATAGAGCATTTATTTTTTTATCTCCAGCACTCAGGACTGCATTGGGTACATATTTGACAGTGATATCAAAGGTAGGTCCAATGAATGCATCCATTCTAATAAGTACAGGTAAGTGAAGGGATGCAGAGAGATTTTTAAAAGGCTACTTGTTCTTCCTTTATTTCTGCTTCCCTTCTTTCCTTGCCTAATTCCCTACTTTCTTGATCAAACGGTTGCCACAATACTTGCTGAGTCCTAAGAATTAGCATTATTGATTGAGTTTTGATCTATTGACATATGAATCAATTGATCAATCAGTAAAACTTGGTTAAGGATACTTCCTCAATCCTGCACAGAAAATTTGATCATGAGGTATATATTAAAAAGTAGCAGAGACTTGTGTCAACAAGTTTGGATAGACTCATTAAGCATTTCCTAAATTTGTCATTTTCATGGATTATGGCAAAATGAAGACCACTATGTCTGTTTTATAGAAGAAATCAAGAAGAGGCTCGTAATACAAAATACTCAATAATGATAGTTTAACATTTTTTCTCAACTAAAAAAATACTTTTTTACTGTTAACTTATTTTTACCGGCGTTTTTTGGTTTTGTTTTTTGTTTTTCCCTATGTGAATGGGTGTGTTATCAAAAATACTAAGCAAGTGAGAATGAAATTTAGGACACAAAGTATAGATGCAAATTGGCTGTTCTTTGTTAGAAGAGGGAATTTGATCTATTTCTAGTTTTTCAAAAGGCATTAATTTCTTGGTTTTGCTACATCAAGTGTAAGGAGATTACCTTAAGAAGCTCTCTTAACAAGGGCAAAATAATGTATCTTTGTGAAGAGTTAAGAACATATATCCTAAATCATAAAAAGTAACCAGGGGATGATATTTGCTGAAGAATTAAATTACTCCATGAAGAAGATGGAGGTAGAAGAAAATTCTTTCTCTATTTTTCGTATATATTTGATTCTTTTTTAAGTGTTAGCACTTTAGATGGGTGATTCTCTTTCTCTCTCTCTCTTTTCCTCCCTTCCTTCCTTCCTCCCTCCCTTCCTCCCTTTCTCTTTCTCTCTCTCACATTTTTTGTTTTCATTCTGTGACCCTTTCAGGGATGCTATCAACATCTGAGCCCCTGAGTGTGTCAAAAAAATCCGTAAAAGGGCATATGACTTGAGCTTATTAACCTTTGAGGGATCAAACGTTTAAAAACAAATTGGTTTTGTGTACATTTATGTAATTGACCAATAGTTGAGGTCGGCCTGAAGACAAAGGCAAGCAAGAAAGGCATGGAAGGCGATTCGGAAGCAGTTTGGAAAACTAACAAATCAATAAGTTAAGGAGATGTTAGAAGTGAGTTGAAAAGAGTTTTTACCTGCTTGGAACTTTGGTTGATGATGATCACTCATCCAGAGGAGAACTGAGAGCTGGGTATGGGCTCAATGGGAGAAGATTCAGGGATGGACCAGGGATGTCTGCCATCGATGGACATGTAAAGGAGTTTGATATGCTTCCTCTACTTTTAGAGCCCTATATTAGTGTAAAGACTGATGAACATGGCACAGAATGTGCCAAGAAATACAAAGGTAGAAGGCCCAGAGAGTTGGAACTCAGCTTGAGTGACTTACCCTGGGGAGGTCTTCTTCAAAGAAATGCAGTGTGAGTTTAGCAATTGCACTAGTTTAGGTAAACTTGAAACCAGAATGAGAGTGTAGGATTCATATTTTAAGGAAAAGGAGAAGGCGAATGAAAGAAAGTCACCTTTATTAAATGAACTCTTGTGTGTGTAGCAGACACTAGGCTGGGTGCTCTAGATGCATAAGTTACTCACTTTTCAAAAAACAGAGTTGGTATTTTTTCTCTGCAGATGAAGGCATTGAGTCTCCAAGAGGCTGAGGAATTTCCTCCATAACATACAACCATCTGAGTTGATATAACTCTGAGCCATTTTTTCTCCCAAACTATTCTTAGTTTTTCTGTTTTTGCTTCACTTCTCTTCTGCCCGTCTGAGTGTGACTCTCTCCTAGGAGAGAGGCTAAGATCTTACTTTTAATTCTACTTCCTTCTCATCCTCAAAAAAGCATATTTGAACCCATGCAAATGAAATGATAACACCATTTTTTTTCTTTTCTTTAACATCTTTATTGGAGTATAATTGTTTTACAATGGTGTGTTAGTTTCTACTTTATAGCAAAGTGAATCAGCTATACATATACATATGTCCCCATATCTCCTCCCTCTTGCATCTCCCTCCCACCCTCCCTATCCCACCCCTCTAGGTGGTCACAAAGCACCGAGCTGATCTCCCTGTGCTATGCAGCTGCTTTCCACTAGCTATCTATTTTACATTTGGTAGTGTATATATGTCCATGCCACTCTCTCACTTTGTCCCAGCTTACCCTTCCCCCTCCCCGTGTCCTCAAGTCCATTCTCCACATCTGCGTCTTTATTCCTGTCCTGCCCCTAGGTTCTTCAGATAACACCATTTTTAAAAGGTAACCTTGCATCTATTCTAATAAAAATCTCGGCTATTATTTCCTGGGTTCTTACTCAACAAGGCCACGCAAGGAACTAAGTGTCTTAAAAGTGTTGCCTCTTTTAATCTTCTCACCAGGTCAATATGGTAGCAAAAACTACCTTAGAAGTTAGGAAGACTGAAAAGCAATGTTTAAATCCAAATTTCTAATTTCCAAGTCCTGGTCTTCACCACTGCTCAATACTACTGAACATAGGAAACACATATATACTGAAATACAGTGCCTGACAGTGACCAGGCACTTCATAAGTATTAAGAAATATCTGCTGTATACATGAATAAATAAGTGAAAATATTTACAAAAAATGTTGTCACAGTCAACCTTTGATACTGTAATGTTCATGCTAATACAATATTTACAATAGTTCTGATAACTAATGCTCAACCCACAAATGTGTCCCAAAACTGTAGATGAGAGCATGGCCTTTGGTCAGTTTGCTTTCTTTTCATGGTACATGCCTGTAATTTACTCGCTGAGAAAAAGAAAGCTGGAACCAGAGAAAGCAGGAGAAATGGCCAAAAGATATCATGTGCATTACGGGTCATGCTTAAAATTGTTTACGAACTGGTAGAATTCTGGCTGTGTTTCAGTGGAATGGCACAAAAATAATGTGCTCTTTGCCTGAGAGAACTCATTTCCATAAGAGAGGGAAGGACAACTAAGCAAAAAGTTCCACTCTGTTTTGTCAAGTGTTCTAACAGAGGGTATCGCTGAGTACATTGGGGTGCCAGAAGGGTCTAAATCCGTCTCATGAGAGGAGGCTCAGTGACACAAAACAGCAACCAGAACCGGATCAAGGTGAAAACTTGACTTCTGTAGAGGATTGTCAGGTTTAGCAAATAAAAATACAGGCTGCCCAGCTAAACTTGAATATCACATAAACAAAGAATCATTTTTTAGTATCAATGTAAGTATACTTCAACATCACGAGACATACTTAACCTAAAAAAGAATCCATGGTTTATCTGCAACTTAAATTTAACTGCATTCTCTATTTTATCTATCGACACCATTTATAGGTAAACTAGAAGCCAGTTAAATTTTTATCTGGCCTTATCTGGCATTATCAGTTCTATAGGATTGATAATGATTTTCATATCTAATTTATACTCTGGGGTCCTCACCTTTAATAATCTTTTAATTTTTAAAAAATTACTGTGTGTGCTCTTATAGCAAGAGTCTGCTACAGGTTTGTGGAAATATAGAGGGAGAGTTGTATAAAATATATCCTCAATTGAGAAGCAAGGCTTACTTAATATATTTTTAAAAATACTAAAACTTATCCTCAGCTGAAAGCTAAAAGATCTGATTTACCAAGATATTATTATATATCATCACTTCAATGAAGCACCGGGGAGAGTTACAACTGAATGAATTCCAGGTTCTTTTCCATCCCAGAGACTGAGGCAGTGACAATTAAAAAGCAGTTGGAGGTACAATCTCTTACTCACTTTCAAGAATATTGCCTGCATCAGAAATAGAGACACAGATGTAGAGAACAAACATATGGACACCAAGGGGAGAAAGTGGCGGAGCAGGGTGGTGGTGGGATGAATTGGGAGATTGGGATTGACATGTAAACACTAGTATGTATAAAATGGATAACTAATAAGAACCTGTTGTATAAAAAAGTAAATAAAATAAAAGTCAAATATTTAAAAAAAAAAAGAATATTGCCCACATGCCTCTTCGAAGAGACCTGGGTTCATAATTTTCCCTCTGAAGTTTTATCTCGCCTCCTGTTTCACGAAGGCTTCTTCTGCAGAGGGAATAACTATATAGTTAATAATGGTTAGGTGATCTGCCTGAGATGACACCTTGAGTCACACCTTGAAAGCTGTCACCAGAGTCCACAGCTTTCAGTGTTCAGTCCCTGCCTTGTTCAGAGGCCGACTTAACCCGCCTTTAAAACTCATGTCCCTGATGACTGAAGACAATAGCCATCATCAGTGATTGAAGAGACACAAAAGCCTAGACCTGGAGCCCTAAATCAGGATGTAGATGCAGCTGGGAGTGTTAACGCAGTGCTGTGCCAGAGTGTTCCCTGACAGCCTCCTGAAGACTCAGTTGCCCTAGAAAGATACAAGTTCACCTCTTCACGAGACAACACACCAATCCTAGTCTTTATAAGCCAAATGAAAGAAAAAGGACCTGGCATTTTTAGAATCCTCTACTGGAAGATAAATGTTTACTTGGAAAATTGACCTTTTTAATACCCACTTGCCTATCATCTCTACTTTTGAGAGAATTTCAAGTTGGATGGGCTAATATGAATAAACTTTAAAAGTAAATACAGGCTTTTAGTAATTTTCAGGGTTTTTTTCTGGGTCAGTTTGTTTCTCTCACTGCAGAGCTGGTGGAGGAAAAAATCCTCATGCTTCTTTTTTATGTGTGTGCCCCTCATTTTCTTCCCCAGGAAATAAACTGCACAAGACTGCCAATCATTACTTTTAAATAATTTTAGAAGAACAATTTCTGGCATTTTATTCTATACAGTACCTTCAGCATATAATCTAGAGTCTTTTTTTTTTTTTTTTTCTGTAGTAAAAAGGTTACCATTGTTTTACCATGTACTTGTCTCTGTCATAGCTTCCAGAAAGAATCCATTCCAGGCCACAGGGACAGATCACCTGCCTATTTTCCTCACCTCTCAATAGGATCACTTTTTTTGGCAGAATAAACAAATCACTATTTTAAAGGCCTCCCTCTGGCTTTGCCTCCTGAGATCACCCATGAGAATTTTATACCAGTCAGTCTGCAGTGCAAACGGTTATGTGTGCTAGTGTTAATTAGAAGAAGGAAAAAAAGTAAAAAACCAGAACAGTATAGTCCTTTTCCATAGGTTACGTGGATTTTCCTCTGTATTTATTGCTTATGTCCTACAATTATCATTACTTGTGTTTAGTATTATAATACGTTGATTAGCAGTGGAATACTTGGGAATACATCATCTTCCAACTCAGATGGTATGTTTTCTGTCAATCTGGGACTCTGTCTTTCTGCTTTATCATAATAAAGAGGCTTATATATCAGAATTTTATAATTTCTACATTTTCAACTGCACTATGAGTATTTATGGAAAAAAATAAAGTTGGCTTTCTTTTTTAATGCAGTGAATTAGATACTTTATTTTTCTCAAAGGGAAACAAAAAATAATAAGAAAACATAACAAAAAAATAATAGGAATATAATAATAATAATAAGAAGAAAGAATATGAAGAAAACAAAAATAATAGATGCCCAGTGAAATACTCTTATTTTTTTTCCCTTTTAAAAATGGATTTCTCTCAGATTACATAACAGAATAAATTATATAACCAAGTACTTTTATTTCTCATATGTTAATAATCGAGGGCTCAATTAAACTAGGAAGAATACCCATAGAATCCATAAGATCCAAAAGCACTTCATATTTAGAAATGTGATGCTAAATGTTCCGTTTGTTATGTTAATATTTAAATGAGTCAAGAGTTTCTGGCTTTTGAAAGTTTCATAGAGTATCTTTTGATCTTGATGAAGTCTGCCAAATAATTCTCCATGCTTCCTTAAGAACCAATTCATATATTGTGTTTTTATTCAAAAAGCCTTTATATTGCAGTTAGGACTTTGGATCGATTTTGCCAAGAGCTATGTGTCAAAGATCAACTCTTTTATTAGTCTGATGTGAGTAAAGGTTATAATTATAATCAAATGTGACTGATTTATGTGTGTGACTTTTCATTAATTTATAATAGTCTTTGGATTTCATGTAACATCTTCAGTGTGATTTTGAAATATAAGAGGAGTCTGTTGAAAGCTGACAGAGAAAATTACATTCTTTTCTCAACCACATTTATACCTATTGGAGTTCTGAAAAACAGTAAGTCAGTCTTAGAGAGTGAAGAATGTTCAGAATGTCCAGAACCATAAAACTCCAGAATTCACTCACCCAAAGTAGTAGACAAAAATTACCCACTAAAGTCTAGTTTGGTTGCTTCTCTGAAAGTCCGGATCTATTTCAAGGTGAGAAAGTGAAAATACATAAATAATAAAACTGAAAATGTTCACATTAAATCAATAGCATTTCATTAACTTATGCTGCATTAAAATGAAAATAACACAGAGTCAAGTAATAGTAAGAGAATGATCAGAACCAAAGACTTTAGCTTTGTAAAGCTACTACAATGAACTCCAAGCTTCAATCAGAGCTTCCTAGTAGCCAGAGTAAATATAGAACATCAGAAGTTTTACGGCTCTCCTTTTCTAGTAAAAGAAAGTATATTAATCAGTCAGTAGAGGCAACTTTTTACCGAATCTGAGTTTTCCCACATCTCATTTTTATGCAATATTGAATGCCATGGGGAAGGCTGTCTTCAAAGGCAGTTTTACCAAAAAGAAAAAAAAGTGCAGGTGTGTTCCACCTATGGCTGTATCTTATAGTTATCTTTTATAAAAGCTGCTAGCAGATGTTTGGTTTCATGAAAGCGTGACTGGTACGTTATCTGCTAACCTGTCATCACCTGAAAGAGTGTTTGGCATCCTTAAGTACCTGTGAAGCGTAGCCTCTGTGCTGTAACCACTGATGAGAACACAGGCTCTGAATCAGACCACCTGCATTTAATGCCAGCTCTGCTCCTCAGTGGCTGTGTGACCCAGGGCAAGGGCAAGGTACTGACCAGTATCTCTGTACAGGGAATAAATTGTGTAGAGCATGTCTGATGCATATTAAGTGCATTAAGACAAGCTAGACATTATTATTTTTATCTGTTAGTATATTATTATCAACATGTCCTTTCAAAACCAGAGATATTCTGTGTCTTTGAAAGTATTCTAGTAAAGAAGAATCTGTGACCAAGTAGACAGCCCTCTTTCTTCTTTCCCTCCCTCTTCCCTCCCATAATCACAACGTTTTGAACACTCGTGTTCTATTGCTCAAAGATATTGCGAAAAAAGATTTTCACCAGGAAACCAACATTCATAATGCTCATCACGTCTTAAGCTGCTCTTCCAATGGAATGTAGAATATACCTAAAAGGAGAAGAAACTATTTAAGTACACAGTGGTGTACTTTTTAAGTGCAGAATAGAATATTCACAGCGGTAGGCAGTGGTGAAGAATAAAGAGCTCTTTGTAGCAAGGTCCATTGTGTCACCAGCTAAGAGGCCAAATGACAGCCATAACAAAGTCTGGGAATGTAACATGTCACTTCTCTCATTCGTATTTGCCCAGAGGTGTCCTTGGGTTTGGCTCTTCACTTAGATCATGGAAATCCTGGGGCCAGAACCAAATCCCTCTGCCTGTTCTCACTCACATCACTAAAATCAGCTTACAGTCCATTTCTTACAATGCATTTGCCCAAGCTATAAAAAATTATTTTAGGCAAAATGCTCA
Source organism: Neophocaena asiaeorientalis asiaeorientalis (assembly GCF_003031525.2). Classification (NCBI taxonomy): domain Eukaryota; kingdom Metazoa; phylum Chordata; class Mammalia; order Artiodactyla; family Phocoenidae; genus Neophocaena; species Neophocaena asiaeorientalis. The sequence goes on from NW_020174048.1 coordinate 5,058,272, forward strand.
ACCTCTTTGGACATCAGTGAGCTCGCCTGCACTTGAGGTTAAAATACCTGGTCCCTCTGACTCACAGGTGTGCTATGTTGATCCAGTAAGACCCACAACACTGACAGTGGATTGACCTTATGATTGAACAGTGGGATACAGTGGGGACATCTCTGCTTACCCACTCAGACTGGTTACTAGCCGGGTGAGATTGCTCATTTAAGCCCTCTGAGAATAAGCTTTATTCTTTGTGACATGTTGGCATCCATATCCATCCCACAGAGTTATGCTGTTATATTCACTGATTCTTTCAGCATATATTTATTGAACGCTTATTATGTGCAAGGTACAGATTTATATGTTTAAATAATGATCTACCATATTAGAAATTGAAATTGAAGAATATATCAGCAGCAGCAGCATTGTAGCAGCTAATATTTTTCTGCAATTATAATGTATATATCACTGTACCTCCATTTTCACATGGATTGTCTCATTTTGTCCTCGCAACAGTTCTATCTATATCACAGCACTAATATCACCATTTTACAGATGGAGAACTCAAGGCTCCAAGAATTTAAGGAATGTGCATATTTTCACACAGAAATGGTTTGCCTTAGTTACTATGAAATTTTGCTGTGATTATTAACAAATACCATTCCTCATATCCACAGTTTACTATAAAGGGTTTGGGGCTTCCCAGAGGCCAATGAGTGTAGACAGGGATATCTAAGCACGTGGATCTCACTCCTGTTTTGTATAACTATGTCAAGAGATGGGAGAGGCTAATGACTTTTAGTCCCAGTTGTGTTATACAAGATTCAAGATGCCAGCAAGGGCTAGAGATCTGCGCTGAAGACTTCATATCTCATTACCCAGATCCTAAGTCATTCTGTCTCTTAGCGTTGCCATTATTCTTCTGGTCAGTACTGCAGACTGTGTGTGTTGTACATGAAGGTGTGTGCGTTACTGTCTGGTTTGGCCAGTGATGTCTCAGGGCCCTGATGGCTGCTTCCCAAAAGTTTTGGTTTTCTCTTTACAGAAGCCTATACTGACTGCAGCATTTGGATTTGCAGCTTCATCGCTGTTTCAGGGCTTGCTATTTTGTTAACTGTTGGTGGACCATCTGGGCTGTTCAGAGTTTTGCATGGCATTTTCTCTAATTCAGCTTGGAATCTTACGTTTGGACACATTGGTCTGGTTATGAACAAAGTTCTTTGGTAAACAGCAAGATCTATGCATGAACCATTAGAGAATTGTAGGGAAAAGATAACCACGTTTGATTAGTTTTAGTTTAGGATCAGGAAAGCTAAAAATGTATACGTTAGTCTAACTTGGACTCACCTGTTCGTCGTGTAAGCTTTTCACACGAATTTTGGAGAACAGTACCGTGTTCAGCACCCCTCACCTCGTATTGCTTTGTGATTCAGCCTTCCTGCTTTCATTGTGTTCAAGTCCTGGCGATTGAACAAAATAAGATATGGGTGCATGTTGCAAATACCTTAACCACGTTTCCAATATTAGAACAAAGATGCTCAGGGAAAACATATTGCTTCGTATATATTTTCCTTAAATTGGTTGAGTGATGTATTCCATTTACACACTGAGGGTTCTTTGTAACATAAGTCATATCCAAGTCAGCCTGCTATTGGCATCACGGTGTGGAGGATATACGTAGTGCATTTCCTTATGAATAAGTCTTCAGTCTGTTAGTGCAGTGAGCTAGTGATTGAGATTTAACTGCCTCAAACAGACATACATATAACAAATTAAAAACAAATATATATGTGTGTACACACACACATACACACACACACATTATGTGCTCCAGATTACTTTAAGATACACTGGAGGGTCATGTCTGTTTGTATGAGTGGGCTTAGGAAATTCTAAGCAAGAAATACTATAAATCTTTATTTTTCCTCTGCAAACACTCTTGGATATACTACTGTATAAGCAATTTGTTTCTTAATTTCTTGGAGCCAGTAAGTTTAGGAAATTCTTTCTAATAAACATAGACCATGATATTTGCTTTTTTCTTTTGGAGAAAGAACTATAAACTCAATCTGTAAAATGTAAGTAGTTTAATTTAAAATGACTCAAGGGCTTCCCTGGTGGCACAGTGGTTGAGAGTCCGCCTGCCGATGCAGGGGATGCGGGTTCGTGCCCCGGTCCAGGAGGATCCCACATGCCGCGGAGCCTGCGCGTCCGGAGCCTGTGCTCCGCAACGGGAGAGGCCACAACAGTGAGAGGACCGCGTACCGCAAAAAAAAATAATAATAAATAAAATAAAATAAAATGACTCAAACATATTTGATTAGGTGTTGAAACATTTTTAAAGACAAACAGTAACACAGAATATGATCGTGTATGTAGAAAATTAATATTCAAAATTCTATATCATTTTTGTCACTTTTTTCAAAAAACAAGACTTCTGTTCTTTGTCTTACTTTCTCTAGTCTTATCCTATGTAACTCTGAAAGTCATTGAGAATATAAATATTGTTATGGTAATAATCCAAATGGTAACATACGTGAACATACTTAACTGTAATGCATCACTCTGAACAAGTTCCCGGTCAGCTGAACAAAAGGACAATTGAAAAAAGAACAATAGGATGGCAAAGATGATAATGACGATAATAGTGATGTGATAAAACCAACAACAGAAATAATGAGGTATCATCCTAAAATAAATTTCGTCCTTAGGAAATTGCTATGTGACCCTAAAAAAGCTATTATATGAAAGGTTTTCCTTTTCTTAAAAAAGATGAAAGCAGTATATATTTTTTTCTTTTCTAAGTCCATTTAGCATGCTTCAACTTTGACCTGACAGGACTTCTAGGTTTTAATAAGTACGTAGCCAATCAGCCTCAGTTCTGGCTAGTTACAACAGAAGTTTTTGATCAATGTGATAAAGGGCAGATTGCTTCCCTGGCTGCTTTGGAGAGCTTTTTGGTTCAAACTCCCTCCAACATATACACATGTTTATAGTCCTAGTCCTTTTATTTATTTATTTATAATTTTTTTTTGCGGTACACGGGCCTCTCACTGCTGTGGCCCCTCCCGTTGCAGAACACAGGCTCCGGACGCGCAGCCTCAGCGGCCGTGGCTCACGGGCCCAGCCGCTCCGCGGCATGTGGGATCTTCCCGGACTGGGGCATGAACCCGCGTCCCCTGCATCGGCAGGTGGACTCTCAACCACTGTGCCACCAGGGAAGCCCTATTGTCAGTGGTTTTTCCAAACAAATTTTCATCAATTTTCCCTAAGCTGTCTCTAAGCTTCTTATAATTTTAAAAGTGTAATTAAAAATAATCTTGGAATTCTAAACTTTATGTTACAGAAGAGACTTGTTATACTGAGGTTCTAAGGGAGAAATATACTGAAAAAACTATGCAATATCTTCTTATAGTGAACATGGGGGTATTTCTTTTAAGTAGTATCACCAAAAGCCAACATTGTTTAGTCTTTTTTTTCTTATCAAATAGTTTTCAAAAGATAAATTTAAAATAATGGGAAATATTTAAACAGTTTGGAGTTTTACTTTTCTTGGTTTTCCTTTCCCTTAATAAACCATCCCTTTTAAAAAAAATGTTTGGGGCTTCCCTGGTGACGCAGTGGTTGAGAGTCCGCCTGCCGATGCAGGGAACAAGGGTTCGTGCCCCAGTCCGGGAAGATCCCACATGCCGCGGAGCAGCTGGGCCCGTGAGCCATGGCCACTGAGCCTGTGCGTCCGGAGCCTGTGCTCCGCAACGGGAGAGGCCACAACAGTGAGAGGCCCGCGTACCGCAAAAAAACAAAAAACAAAACAAACCAAAAAAAAAAGTTTTTTAAAAAAATTTACTTAAATTGTTGGGGAAAGAAGAATTGAAAGAATGTTAGACATCTTAGAAAAGGAAATTTCAGAGTTTACATTCTCTGAGATGGACACTAAAGGAAAGGAAGACACAGGACAGTGGAGTCACGGAGGACTCTGCACACAGGATCACTAGACCCGGATTTGAATTCTGGCTCTTCCGCTTATTCGTTGGATGCCCTTGGGTCATCGAATTAACTTCTGAGTTCCTTGATCCTTAAATGACAGAAAATATAGTTACTTATCCCACAGAGATGTCATGGGATTCTTTGTGTTACTGGGTTTGCATTTTTTTGATTATCTCTTATGCATCACATAAACTCTCCATTGTTCTTGGTGGCTCAACATCATGACTCGAGGTGACAAATAGATAGAGGATGATTTCTTGATAGGATGAACAATAGAGCTTGTGGCGAAATTATTAAAGCAATGACCTGATCTCATTCAGTAACTTCTAGAGAGGTGCCCCAAAGGAGAGAATCAGACATTAAGCAGCTGTTATCCATTGGCCCCAAGTTGATTTGTGGAAGAAGTGGTAAGGATGGAGAATGAATCTCTTAATGTTCCAGGTAGGACTATTGTTATATTGTGTAAATTTCCTTATTATTGAAAACGATATCTATGGTCAATTGTAAAGCTCCCTGTGTTAACAGAAGAAAATTCCGGATGTAGGGGAATGATTGTGGTCAGCATCCAACCTCTAGGAGGAATGAGGGTCCAACGTAATGCCTAAGGAGAAGCATTTTAATGAGTCAAAGCTAAGAACACTGATTGCTACAGAGCTAAAAAGTGAGAACTGCAAATGAAGAGAAATCAAAAGCTTTTTGCTCACATAGTAGGCCGACTCTTAGTTCTTCTTCCTGGATCTTTTCTTATCCTCTTGGTTCCTTATTTTGAATTGCATTGTTATGCTCTTGTGTTCCTTAGAAATCCATATGTGTGGTGAACTGAAACGATGACAGTCTCCTCACTCTGAGAGTTGCTTCCTAATATTTTTCCCACTCCTCAGCAGAAGGATAAGTGGATCTCAAGGTAACAGTCAGAAGGATAGAGCTCTGAGGCTTACTCTTTTTGTGCCGACTTTAGTTCGTCGGGGGTTGCTATTTTGACACTAGAAATGCTTCTCCAGCCGAGCTGTCAATATGTGACATAGTTGTCAATGTCCTCAAAGCCATGTCATCGACATGCTACATCTTCCTGGAACATTTGGAGGTGGGAAAAACCATTTATAGCAAAATTGAATATGGGCACGTTAGAGTAGAATATTGGAAATTCACATACATTTTTAGGATAAAAACAAGCCTTCAAGAAAATGTTTTATGTTCAGTGTGATGCATTAGGACCTGACTCTGGCTAGTGGTGATGGTGATGGTATGGGGGTGGTCATGGAGGGGAGATGAAGGAAATGCTTGAAAGTCAATGTCACGTATTAATAAATAGCACATATTTGTCTATAGTATATATGGCTTTTAAACTATTTCTGTTAGGCACCCAAGTCACTGTCATTGCCAATTCAGAAATATTCATCCTGGTCACCATCAACATGACTAGAAATCATGTATGCAGTGGCAGTGATACATTGCAAGTCATAGAACAAATAGAAAGGTTTTTTTTTAATGATTCTTTTGATGCTTAATTTTAAGATTTAAAAAAAGAAATTCTGGGTTGGTTGCTTTATCTTGGCTAGAGAACAAGTTTCAATCAAATATTTCTTTTAGAAGACCTGTAAAGGTACATACAAAAGTATGTGTGTTTGTATAACTAGAAGTTTTTTCTAAGAAAATTAGTTTTTTCTCTTTTGTAGTGCATTCTCACATGGAGTTATAGCACATTAATGGATGTCTAGGACTAATAACTAATGGAATTACAGTGTTTAGAACAATTAATTGTTCACATAGTAGACACACAGCTGTTTGGACTTTTGTGTTTGTTTTCATCTACTGATACTTCTCCAAGAAAATGTTCATGAAACTTGTGGAAGTGGAAAGTTAGGAGAACGTCATTAGACAGACAGATGCCTGAATTGCATTGCTCTACTCTTGCAATGTTTATAACGCGATAAATGTTTACACATGTGTAAGGTACAGGAAATTCCCCAAAGGTCAAGAATTTGTTTAGGCTGATCTAATTGGTTTACTGGCTTGGCTACAGAGCTTTGGAAAGGCACATGTGGAACATCTTAATGATAACTCTTTTTTGAAGTCTCAAGTAAAATGGAGGCAGTAGTAGTAAGTGAATCTGACTAGTGCCCCTCTAAAGCTAAACAACCACAAATATTGTTATTCTTTAAGAATACTGTGTAGGTGAAGAATTGATACATGCCTCTTACAACTAAATATCTCCTTTTAGGCTTTTTTCATATCTTTTATCACATTAATTGCCACCTAAGGACGTCTGAGCCCCCTTTTCTCCTCTGCCTTCCCCAAAGCACCATTTTCATCACGTCAAGCCTTAGCCCTAGAACCTCCATGAGACTCTGTTCCCTACAATTTCAAGAGCAAACAGCTCTGTCAATATTTTCAATTTGTACAATGTTCATTGTCTTTATATATTTATTAATTACGTTCCTGTGTGTAGTTCTATGGTTAAAAACGGTGTTTTCATTTTCCTTTTACTTTAGCTAAGACCCTAGGCTTTGTTTAAAATTGTTATTTATTTTTGATGAAAGTTATTTATTTTATTATTTTTTAACATCTTTATTGGAGTATAATTGCTTTACAATGGTGTGTTAGTTTCTGCTTTATAACAAAGTGAATCAGTTATACATATACATATGTTCCCATATCTCTTCCCTCTTGCGTCTCCCTCCCTCCCACTCCCTATCCCACTCCTCTAGGCGGTCACAAAGCACCGAGCTGATCTCCCTGTGCTATGCTGCTGCTTCCCACTAGCTATCTATTTTACATTTGGTAGTGTATATATGTCCATGCCACTCTCTCGCTTTGTCACAGCTTCCCCTTCCCTCTCCCCATATCCTCAAGTCCATTCTCTAGTAGGTCTGTGTCTTTATTCCTGTCTTACCCCTAGGTTCTTCATGACATTTTTTTCCTTAAATTCCATATATATGTGTTAGCATATGGTATTTGTCTTTTTCTTTCTGACTTACTTCACTCTGTAAGTAAAGGTGGTTTGGTGGTGCTGAACTCTCTCAGCTTTTGCTTGTCTGTAATTTCTTAATTTAATTTTAAGAAATTAAAATTAAATTAAGAAATTAATTTCTCCATCAAATCTGAATGAGATCCTTGCTGGGTAGAGTAATCTTGGTATTTATTAAAATAAAAAATAATTATTAAAAAAAATAAAAAGACAAAAAATGGACGGACAGAAACCTAGGACAAATGGTGGAAGCAAAGCTATACAGACAAAGTCTCACACAGAAGCATACACATACACACTCACAAAAAGAGGAAAAGCGGAAAAAA
>NW_020174048.1:5065991-5188034 GCF_003031525.2 Neophocaena asiaeorientalis asiaeorientalis
GCTCGCGCCCGTCTCTGGAGCTCCTTTAAGCAGCACTCTTAATCCCTTCTCCTTGCACACCAGGAAACAAAGAGGTTAGAAAAAGTCTCTTGCCCCTTCAGCAGGTCCAGACTTTTCCCCAGACTCCCTCCCGGCCAGTCCTATCCCTGTGCTCTGACTGGAGCCCGAGCCTCAGCTCCCAGCCCCAGCCCGCCGCGGTGGGCGAGCAGACAAGCTTCTCGGGCTGGTGAGTGCCAGTCGGCACCGATCTTCTGTGCGGGAATCTCTCCGCTTTGCCCTCCCCACCACTGTTGCTGTGCTCTCCTCTGCGGCTCCGAAGCTTCCCCCCTCCGCCACCCGCAGTCTCCGCCCGCGAAGGGGCTTCCTAGTGTGTGGAAAACTTTCCTCCTTCACGGCTCCCTCCCGCTGGTGCAGGTACCGTCCCTATCCTTTTGTCTCTGTTTATTCTTTTTCCTTTTGCCCTACCCAGGTACGGGGGGACTTTCTTGCCTTTTGGGAGGTCTTAGGTGTTCTGCCAGTGTTCAGGAGGTATTCTGTAGGAGTTGTTCCACGTGTAGATGTATTTCTGGTGTATCTGTGGGGAGGAAGGTGGTCTCCGTGTCTTACTCTTCCGCCGTCTTCCTCCCACCCTAAAATTGTTATTAATGCCTGTAAAATTGACAGGTATGGGATCTTCCCTAATAGATGTAAGATCTCTGAATTTACATAGAACTGTACAGTTCAATCATGGATTTCTTTTTTTAATTTTTTTTTGAAATCTAGTTGATTTACAATGTTGTGTTACTTTCTGCTGTACAGCAAAGTGATTCAGTTATACATGCATTCTTTTTCATATTCTTTACCATTATAGTTTATCACAGGATACTGAATACAGTTCCCTGTGCTCTACAGTAGGACCTTGTTGTTTATCCATCCTATATATAATAGTTTGCATCTGCTAATGCCAAACTCCCAATTCAACAGTATGCTATATTTTTGTCAGTATTGGAAATATTTATAGACAGAGCAGAAAGCATAACAAATAAAATTAAATAACACCCACTGTTATAGAAGCTTGATAAGAATAAGGTCTTTCCAATTTGGTTTACAACTGTATCCCCACGAACTAAAAAAAGGCCTGTCACACAGTAGGTGCTTAAGAGTTATTTGTTGAATCAAGAAAAAAAAAAGTCGTACCATCCTCCTCCTTATAAAATGGTAAGGGCTGTTCTTAGTGCTGACACCTGATTACCCCTTGCCCAGGGACCCCAATATGGCTGACTTGAATTCTGGTACCAATGCTTATACTAGCTCTATGATTATGGGCGGGATACTTACACTTTTTAAGCCCAAGTTATCTCGTTTATAAAATCACAATGATGCGCTTACTCTTAGGATGCTGCATTAAATGAGTAACAGATGCACTGATAAATTATTTAGGATAGTGCTTGAAATAAAATAGACACTCAATAAGTTACCCCACTCCCTTCTCCTCCTCTGCAACCACAAGTCTGTTCTCTGTGTCTGTGAGTCTGTTTCCATTTTGTAGTTAAGTTCATTTGTGTCATAGTTTAGATTCCACATATACATGATATCATATGGTATTTATCTTTCTCTTTCTGACTTACTTCACTTAGTATGATAATCTCTAGGTCCATCCATGTTGTTGCAAGTGGCATTATTTTATTCTTTTTTATGGCTGAGTAGTATTCCATTGTGTGTAAATGTACCACATTTTCTTTAAATCATGGATTTCTTGTAACTGACAAACCGTAATGAACTAAATGAGTATGACTTCAAACAAAGCAATGAGTATCACTACTAATGAAAGTATAACCTTGAGCCTAGTAAGTGGATTGGCTAAAAGTTCTTATTTGATAGTGAGTGTGGACTTTAGCTTTCTATATATTCATTATAATCCTTCATTGTATTGATATGTATGTACTATGCCTATTACAAACAGTTGCTAAAATATCTGACTTCTTGGAGGCTATAGGATTTTTTAAGTTGTTAATATTTGCAATGTAAATTAGAGAAGCATAAAATTAAAACATGGCAATGCTTTTAGTTCTCTAAAATTTTTAAAAATAACTTTTTTTTTTTTAGCTTCTGAGGTTGGTTTCCTAAGATTTATACCATTTTTTTACCTTTTATTCCAGTGAATATAAGAGATGGAATGAATGTAAAGGAGTTATTCAGATGAGTAGAAATGTTGACTTAAAACCATTTATTTTGCATTTATATAGTAGTAGTTTAGTCTTAATGTGATATACAAAGTTCTTTAGAATAACCCAAATACAGTAAAAATTAGAAAGTGCAAATTGGAGATGGGACTGTCATCTTCACAGCTACTGTTTTTCAAGAAAAAAATGCATGTAAGTTGGGAACTAGTTATAGTTTGATGCATTCATTTATCACCATCATAACAGACGTAGACATACATTCGGTCATTTGCAGCTGTGGGATGAAAGATTTATTCAGTAACTTTAAAAATACCTTACAAATCCATTAGTGACTCAGCTAAGATGTCTACAAATACACATACTTAAACAGGTTTCAGCTTGTATCAGGTGCTGCGTTTTTCAGCGTTTGCAAATTCAGTGTTCATGCTATGCTCTGTAGGTGTGAAAGGTTTAGTTGATATTTTTAGTTCAACTGGCCAGTGCGTATCCTCTTCACAGTTCTTCTACAGAGGAGTTTTTTAAAATGTAAACACAAGTACATTTTATTTATTTTTTATTTTTTTATTTTTTTTGCTGTGCGCGGGCCTCTCACTGTTGTGGCCTCTCCCGTTGTGGAGCACAGGCTCCGGACGCACAAGCTCAGCGGCCATGGCTCACGGGCCCAGCCACTCCGCGGCATGTGGGATCCTCCCGGACCGGGGCACGAACCCGTGTCCCCTGCATCGGCAGGAGGACTCTCAACCACTGCGCCACCAGGGAAGCCCCACAAGTACATTTTAGTTGTTTACCATTTGAGGAGTGCATATATATATATATATTCAAATATGCACACTAGAGAGTATACAGTATGCTATATTTTTGTCAGTATTGGAAATATTTATAGACAGAGCAGAAAGCATAACAAATAAAATTAAATAACACCCACTGTTATAGAAGCTTGATAAGAATAAGGTCTTTCCAATTTGGTTTACAACTGTATCCCCACGAACTAAAAAAAGGCCTGTCACACAGTAGGTGCTTAAGAGTTATTTGTTGAATCAAGAAAAAAAAAAGTCGTACCATCCTCCTCCTTATAAAATGGTAAGGGCTGTTCTTAGTGCTGACACCTGATTACCCCTTGCCCAGGGACCCCAATATGGCTGACTTGAATTCTGGTACCAATGCTTATACTAGCTCTATGATTATGGGCGGGATACTTACACTTTTTAAGCCCAAGTTATCTCGTTTATAAAATCACAATGATGCGCTTACTCTTAGGATGCTGCATTAAATGAGTAACAGATGCACTGATAAATTATTTAGGATAGTGCTTGAAATAAAATAGACACTCAATAAGTTATCACTCTTTTATTTCCATGGGTACCACATGATGGTGCAATACCCAGGTCTGTTATCTTTGTTCCGGTTTAAGTATCTCCGATAGTTGGATACATTCTGCTTTGCTTTGATCTGGTCTGTGATGACTCTGGAAAGTGATCTAATAAACTAACACCCAATTAAAGTATCAGTAACAGACAATAGATTAGTACTTAAAGAGTGATGAGTTCGTTTTAAAGGGATTTCTTGAAGTTTTAAAAGCCTCAACCCAATAGAAGAAAGATATAATGATAAATTTTTAGATACAGTGTCAAGAAAATGAGCAAGGTCATTTTAGCTAGGAGTATGACTTTCCAAATGACCTAATCTCATTTGATATAACTACCTGTGCCCGATATCAAGCTGGTGATTAGAATGAACATTCTCAGATTTTCTGGGATGAAAAGCTAATATTTTTTCTCACTTAAGCCTTGAAAATGAGCTTGAGGCATTAAGTGTCTGATAGATAAGGCAGTAGTTTCATAGTGCAGTACGGGCAGGCTTCTTTCTCTTTGGAATCTCAGCACATCATGGAGAAAGGGAACACGAGAAACAAATATATGACTATGATACCCAGTTGTGGACAATTCTAGTTATGACTTTGAGAGTTGCTGGTCGATTATAGCAACTAGTTGGGAAAACCTGGTAATATCAGAATGTGACTTTTCCCTGGATTCGCTCTCTGGTCCTTAAATACCAGATCCTCTGTGGAGCAGGTCAAGGATTTCCAAGGGATGTTGATAAGATGTGAGAATTCAGTTGGAATAGATGCAACATTGCTTTTCAAAGATAACAACGACATCAATTCATAAGTTGTTCCCATGCAGAGAATTTCAGAATCTGTACATTGTACATCTTGGCTAATGACTGACCATGACTACATAAAACTCATGTTAATAATGATGAAATTTGAGTAATAAGACCATCCATTTCACAGAGTTATTTTGCATATCAATTAAGCTAATTAAATTAAATCACACTGACCACAAAGTCTCCACCCCAGTCCGTCTCAATCTTAAAAGCATTACGTGATTCAGTTCCAAGTTCAATTGTGTAAGAAGGGATTTATGTCAAGATCTTAACTTGCTGCATGAAGCTGGAGGAACCTTTTCTGGCATCTGGGCACCTCAGTGAATCTCCTATTCATAAGGACTGAGATCTCAGAAGGGAAGATAAAAGGAGGGTTATGTTAGTGGTGTAAAAATGATCAACAGCCCCCAGAAATCACCAACTGTGTGTTCCCACTCAGTACTTCAATGTATATTGACTGCCCACATTGTTTGAGATTCTCAGAAGGGCCTGATAGCATAAAGATGAACAAGAAAAGCATCATTCGCTTCAAGACACTATACAGTTTTGGGGAAAAATTGCTATTTAAAAAGTGTTGTAAGGGGCTTCCCTGGTGGCACAGTGGTTAAGAATCCACCTGCCAATGCAGGGGACATGAGTTCGAGTCCTGGTCCGGGAAGATCCCACATGCTGCGGAGCAACTAAGCCCGTGCACCACAACTACTGAGCTTTTGCTCTAGAGCTCTCAAGCCACAACTACTGAGCCCACGTGCCACAACTACTGAAGCTCGCGTACCTAGAGCCCATGATCTTCAACAAGAGAAGCCACCGCAGTGAGAAGCCCGTGCACCGCAACAAAGAGTAGCCCCCGCTCACTGCAACTAGAGAAAGCCCAGGCACAGCAATGAAATCCCAATGCAGCCAAAAATAAATAAATAAATACATTTTAAAAAAAGAAAAGCATTAAATAAATATATATATTCTTATATATATATATATATATTCTTTTAAAAGTGTTGTAGAGCTATACAAAGGGAATACATAGAATACTTTTTGAGAACCCAGCAGAGAATATTGGCTTCTGCTCAGGAAGGGGGGTAGTGTCAAGAGATGCTTCAAGGTTTCAAAACAGATGAGTAGGTATTTTTACAAAAAACTAAGAAATAATGAGTTTACAGGCATTTGATCTGTTAAGGAAGATTCATGTAAGGTGGTATTGTTATCATTTGGATCTATTAGAGGACAGTGACAAAGAATGGGGCTGGAAAGACGGCCAAGGCTTAGACATTTGATCTTGCGTGCTAAGCTAAGGAGTTAGGCTTACAGTACTCTAAATCATAAAGAAAATTAAAGAATTTCAAGCAGAAGAAAATATGATAATATGATTGGATTTGGATTTTATAAGGATCACCTTCAGTGATAGGAAAGCAAGCATGTAGGTCAGCAAGACAGGAGGCACGAGAAATAGTTGAAGTGTGCTGCATCCATTTGGTCCAGAAGTGATGGGATTTGAATCAAAGCAGGAGGACGTAATATGGAAGAGGCCACTGGGAATTATAGTCTTTTGGGTAAGAAACAGTGTGTGCAGCTAAAATGCAGGGTTTTGTTAAAGGAGGAAGGAGAAAAGGAATTTTGGGACAGGCAAGTAGAGTTCTCTGCCATTGTCAACAAGAAGCAGTCAATGACATCGAACAATTTTCCGTCACCTTCTCCCACAGCTCTGGCCTCTCCTAAGCTGATGGTCTGGCCCAATGTGACAACATTTATGTTGGAGTGCTACACGATGGTAATTCCAGTGTTTTTAAACTTGAGGTTTGAAAGTTTGTCTTGGCAGATTTCCCTGGGTTTTGGATTGGTTTGTTTGGCTAGAAAGTGGCATATTCAGACAGGCTTAAATCCCAATCATGGCAAACACAATCTTAGGCTTTTCAGATTCTATAGTTCAACATACCAGTGGTCCTAGGTAGACAGCCCTGGATTACACGTGCGACGTGCTGGCACGATGAGGGGTTAGGTCATGAATCCAGCTTCCTTGGCTGCCTGGGGAGAGGAATAGGAAGAAAACTGTGTCTGGATTCTGGAAACTCGGGGCAGCCTTGACTCTGACACTCACTCATTTTTATCTCCTCAGGGAAAATACATCAAATGTCAGTTTTTGGATAAACTGAAAAACAGTTCCACTTTAGGCAAACTTCGTATAAAATGTCACCTATCATTTCTTTCTCAGTTTTATCTTTCTAGCTAGAAAATGTTTATATGCGAAGTGTATTTCTCTTTTGTGTCTTTAACCTCTGCTTATCTTCTTGTCTTGAGTAAAACAGCCTTGTTGATCATTTAAAATCTAGTTTCTGGGTATTTATATGTGTGTGGAATTACTGGCTTAAATAAAACGATTACTGGCATTTGATAGCTTAATGAACCTTTATTTTTCCTGGAACCGAGCACCTCAGTGTTGCAAGGGAAATGATTATAAATGTTTCATTAAAAGAAAATCCGGTAAATCAAACACAATCGAGAATTAAGAGAAGTGCATATGGCTTAGTGCATTGGTGGTACGTCATGTCTTTCAGCAGAAAGAGATCTGTTATAAAAGAAATACCCAGCTGTTGTCACCTTGACAACTCTTTGGTCCAGGGATGTCTCCATCTGATATTTGGACACCTATTCACTAAGCCATGCTTGTTGCTGACCTTGTACAACTCGTTCAGAAGCTGGAAATAAGATTGGTCATCTCGTTTCACTGAGTAGTGAGGAGTAAATAAAACAATGTATATAAAAGACACTGGATGTTTAAAGTAAAATACAAATGTTTATTCTTCTTCTTCTCATCACAGGAGACAGATTTTCCATTAGTTAGAAGGGCTCTAAAGAGGCTTCAGGAAGCTGTTTCTTGAGGCATAGTTGGCCATATACACATAGAATTGGGGGTTTGACTCTTAGATAATACAAATGGTTAACCTTGCTTCAAGTGCTCAAGGAAAGACATCCATCTCCCTGAGGGGACTGGGTAATGACACTATAAAACATCCTTGTAGACGGCTCTAGTGAGAAATATTAAACTTAGAACAAACATGGAAAATTACCTATTGCAGTATAAGGTAGTTGCTTTAAAAATGGTCATGGAGGATGTTGATCCAACCAAGAATGGCAAGAAAAATACATTGGAGCTGCCTATATAGTTATATATATAATATATACACACACACATAATTTATACATATTTATACTTAAATATAAATATATATTTATAAATATATGTATATATATAATCCTTTGTGGCAGAGAAAAAAAGAAAAAGAGTAGCATTTAACGAATAAAATAACCATAGATTACAAATGTGATTTACGCACAGAACAGTGTTTGTGTTGGGGCGATTTAATTATGCTTTTAATGCTAGAAGGTGTGGTATTCATTGACAGATGATTTAATATCCACACACAAACTGTAACTGTTAGATTATTCTAATCAATCCTCTGAAAAGATACCAAGTTATTTTTTCCCCAAAAGTTTTTCACATACTCTGTAGGTGCAATTTGAGTATAAGTTGCATTTTTCTCCAGGAGTAATAAGGGTTTTTTTTGGGGAAAATATCCCAGGAAATATGCTGATTTCTTCATAAACATTATCTCACTTTGTTCTCCAGAAGGAACACTTAAAGTAGGTATTATTCTCAGGGCCAACTGAGTCCCAGACAGTTAAATATCTGTCCTCAAGTCACATGGTCAGTAAATACAGCACCAGAACTGACCAGTAGGTCCGTCTGATAGCAAAACTTCTTTTACTCTTAGGCAATTTACCAGACTGAGGCTAGTGGATTGTTATCATCTCGGAGAAGGACTTTCAAACTATCTGTGGAGAAGTGCCAAGTATTGTTTTCATATTTAAAAATTTTCAGCCCATGGAGAACTAATATTTTTGTAAAATACAATATAATGTCACAGCAGTGTTCAACCACTATAAAGTTCCTAAATACTTTCATTGTAATTCTATCATAAAACTGTCCACAAACTGGTTTTAATCTCCTTTCAAGAGAGATTAAATTCCAGTTTGGGAGTTCTTAGCTCTCACTTTCTAAAAGTTTCTGATGTTACTGAATTCAAGTTGCAGAAAGTTTCCTCCAGGAATTTGATTATTTTTACCCTTTGCAACAACCGATACAAAATGTCTAAAATAATTTGGGAGCACCAGAAAGTTTTATTACCTGTGCTCCAAAAATAGCTCAGCCAAATAAATTCTCTCAGTTATATTAGCTTTTTAGATTGCATATTATAAAACAGGATAGTTTATAAAAATATATCCCTTTTTACTTAGATATGTTTTTCATCATTATCCAAAATGTTATGGGCTGGTTTTAAGGTTTATGGTATTATTTACAATGGGAGTAAGAATTCAGTATATTATGCTGTGGTTCTATTTCTTTCTTTATCCTTAGAATTCCCTTCTCCTTCAGATAATTTGATGAGTCTAAAGTTTGGTAAGATTCGCCTTCGTATGGCGTGGAAAGTAAGTACTGGACAGCTCCTTAGATACATCTACTAATATTTCTAGAAAGTCTCAATTTAAGTGAGTCCAAACCACACTCTCTGGGTTTCTATTTTGAGTCGGATAAGTATTTTTAGAAAACAGAAATTGTGCTGTGCTCTTTAACAAATATGTTGGCTAAGAGAAGGTTATCATTTATCTATCGGAATCAGAGATGGCAACCTTACACGACCACAGGAGGCGTGTAGTAATTTAAATGAGTGCAGGCTTCTGGTTTAAAACAAAAGATCCTGGTGCGGGCTTGGCTGAGTGGAAAACACTTACCCCATACGAAGGCATTCGCGTTCAACATTGTAAAGCCCTCTATGAGGCCAATAAAACAGGCATCTCGGCAGATTTGGTTAACGACATTTCTATTCTCATCCTTTGTATATATCAGCAGCATGAATTTTCAAAGCTTTAAAATAAATAAAAACGAATTCTAGACCATTCAGTTTCATCTAATATAAAAATGCTTTTAATTTCCTGATTTACAAGCTGCTTATAAGGGTTTCCCACACACCAAAATTGGTCCTCCCAGTTTTGAGGACCATACTGATGAGAAGGGAGAAAATGCAAAAATAAGAAGCAGAATGGGAAAGGCATTTCAGACTAAGTCTCCGAGGCAGAACCAAGCAGCCCCTGGTCCAGCGAGGCAGAGCTGTTGGTTTTGTGTCGGGTGGGGTAGGGTGTGATAGCTGGGCAGGGGTTGACGTGGGAGGGTGGAACCCAGTTGAAGAAGTGCTTCTACTCAGGGTTAAGATTTAATGAATTCTTACTCTGTGCCGAGCACGGTGCCCGACACTTTCCATGGAGTAAGTATATCATTTGTTACTTAGAACCACTTTATGAACTAGTTACTCTCAAGTTCTCGTGAGATGAACTATGTTCTCACTAGGGATGTTTAGGTATATTTAGATTCTTTTGTGCATCTTTATTTACCATATTTACATGCATATTCATAACTTCTTGTAGCAAATATTGAGGGCGGAAGAGATTTTATACATTTTAAACATTCTTATTTACCCAGATAATGACTTATTTTGTGTTTGTCCCTCGAGTATCCTGCAGGTAAGGGTCATGTTTCCATTCTCTTTGGAGCCCATGAGAACGTAAGCTTCATGAGGGCAGGAGTTTTCCTGTCTAGGTCACTGATGTATCCTCATGTCTAGGGCAGCATCTGCCTCATGCTAGGATCTCAAGGGTTATGTGAGGGAATGAATTGTTCTCATTTACAGGTGTTATTTCCGAATGGTTAGTGAGGGAATGAATTGTTCTCATTTACAGGTGAGGAATGGAAAGATTTAGCAACCCGATTAGTGTCACGTGGCCCAAACAATCTGAAGAAAAGCCACTGCTCTTAACAATAATCTTAATCTCTGTGCAGTGAGGACCCATGACAGAATAATAATTATACTTGTGTGAGTCTGGACTCCGGTAGGTGATCCTGGCAACAGTGAGAAGAGATGGTCCTAAGGAGGATTCAAGGTGTGGGGGGCATGGAGGCCAGGACCGAGCATCTTTAATAAGAGAAGTTGGGGGATTAGAGAGATGCTCTCCAGGGCAAATGGGGAGTGGGAGATAAGAGAAGGGTAGTCACAGGCGACTTTAAATGTTCTAGGACTAGAGACTGAATCTCTACACGGGAGTATCCAGCAATTTCTTCCTCGTCCCTGACCAAAGACCACTTCCCTGTTTGACTGTATTACCCTCTGTGGCAGGGATGCCAACTAAGAAAGGAGCAAAAGAAGGATACCATCACGTGGCCACCCCATCCAGCTGAGTCAAGCCTGGGAATTCCAGGACTTACCAGAGCCCAAACCTCCTCATGTCCAGTCTGAAGTCCTGGCAAGAGAAAAGAAGACATGGGAAGGGTCCTTCTCAGGCCTGTGAAGAGCAGTGACCCTGACTCACCATTCCACTGCCGCTTGGATAGCACATCTAGGTCTGGCACTCGGAAGTTTATCCCAACTACACACATTCGCTCTGCCTGTGAAGGCTGTGAAGGTTAGTCTATGATCTTAGTGGCTGCGTTTTCATCTTGTCTGTTCTAAGACATATCCTCTTTCATTTTCTTAGAAGCTGTTTTAGTGCTGTTCTCTTATAATGCATGTTGGATATATGTTTGAATTTTGAGTAGATCATAAGCAATTAGAAAAGACCATATATTCTATTAATATATGTATATATGTATGTGTATATATGTATACATATATACATATATATACATTGGATCTTTTATAATTTGTGGTGCAGTCATCATATGCTGTATGTGCTCAAATGTTGATACAGCAATAACAGCTTAATTGAATGAACCCCTTCCTTCAAGTCAGTGATGATAGATAGATAGATAGCTTACGATACACAGATAGATGGACAGGTAGATGATACAGCCTGGCCTGACCTTTCCCAGGGAATAATTCATACCTGCTGGAAAATTACCTACCTTTGAGGAGGTGAATGGTCTATTTTTAAGGCAGAAAGGTATCATTGACCAAAGAAGGTTACTTTATTCTTTTTTCTTGAAAAAAAAAATATGTCTTCTAAGTGTGGGCAATTTATTTCCAAGGACTAGTTTTCTCAGTAGGAGTACTACCCATGCAGGAAACATCTATTAGTTGGTATAGGACGCTAGACAAGAGAGTTTCAACTTTCAGAGCCTACGTTCTGAAACATACTTTAACCTATTTGAAATTCACCAGAGAATCTAATACAGAATAATAAATATTCAGGAGTCAAACTAGTAGTGTAACAGGACTCTAGAAAATCTTCCTGTCTCCCTCTGACAATTTTCTTTTGCTGAAGTACTGATTTAGTGTTAGAGTCAGAGCTCTGTGTTACATTGGAATACAATACATAATGAACCTTCATGCCAGTTGTAGCCTTTATCACAAACACTTTCTGGAGATTGAATTGCAGAAGAATTAATTTTAGAGATAATATAAGCTTGAAAGCGTGGTTGTTTGCTAAAAACAATATAATTCTAAGCTCAGTGATTCTTTATGCCCATTAACGATTTCAGAGTTATTTATTAGGGCATCTCAAGTTCACAGAAATTTTTCAAAGCACAGAAACTGTTTACTACACTGTTATCTCCGAAGCAATAGAAATGAAAGCAAATGCTTCCACCACCTTCATTAAGAAGTTTATTGAACTGCTTATTTCAACAGCAGGATATAAACAGAGAAAACAGCTCTTAGAAATAAATATTAAAAGCTCATACTCATAGACCTATAGGAGAGAACAGAGAGCTAACAACCTTTGATATAGCTTGGGAGACTCTTCCTCAGCTGGAAATGCACCAAAGGAAATCTTTCCAAGAAAGAAATTTTTTTTTCTGAGAAAGAAAGGGAAATTCCCTAAAAGCCTATTAAAATACCCAGTGTGAAGTAATAGAAAAAATTAAAGGATGCATCATAAAATAATCCAGCCTACGAAATCAACAGGTTATAACAGAAAAGGAAAAATACCACCTCAGTGATGCTAATAAAATGAGAAGTGAAATTAAACACTATAAATAAGATTTCTCACAGCCTTTAAAAAGAAAATGGTTCAAAGGCAATCATTTTCTGAGGCTTAACTGTTTAAAATAATTCCTCTTTCGATGAAATTCTATCATTCTGCAGCTCGGTCTGGCTTGGGGTCTTGACCCCTGGGTGCTGAACATGGTGGAAAGACCAGGACTTTGCAAGCAAATGAGATCAAGTTCAGTTCTTGGTCCTGCTTCATGTTACGGGACCTTAGACTGTTTACTTACTCTCCACGGTCTCAGATTAATCATCTGTAAATTAAGTGATCCTGTTTTGGCTGTGGTAGAGAGCATGGGTTGAAGAACTGGACCAACCTGAGTTGTAATCTGCCATTACAACCTATGGGCAAGCAAGTCACCTTTTAGAGAAGTCTGTGTTTCTAATCTGTGAGAAGGATACTAAGATGCATCTCTCACAATTGCCAGGGTTGCGTAAGCCGACAGGAAGTGTTTGGTTTAGCACCTGGGACACAGTAAGTGCTCAATGAATCAGGCCAACATGAGGTTGGTGCTGGGGGTAAAGAAGATTAAGTGATATGCCTTATACAAGGCTCTTGAAATCATTCAAATGCTGAGGAAGTAGGAATTCTCTTCTCCTGTCCTACTATTTTTGTCCAAGTCCTTAATGGCAAAGGCCAGTGGTTATTATAGTGCCTGTTACATATAAATAATTAGTTAATATCTGCTTAATTAATGACTGATTGAAACACACACACACAAGTGTAGTGCCTAGGTGGGTATGACTCATTCTTGTGTAAAAATGAATCATTCTTGGGTCTGTCACCTCATGTGAATCACCAATGCCGAAAGCACAGCCTTCCTGTGAGGTAGATACCACTAGCATAGTTTTCCTCATTTTTCAAAAATGGTTAGGATTCAGAAGAATTAACTTGCACTAGGTAACATGGCTGGTTAGTAGATCCAGTGCACTTGTCACTTAATTAGGCCTACTTTCTATGGTCACACACACACACTGGTCTCTGGGGAGTTCTAGAATCTTGTACAGAGGAGTCGTTGCTCACATGTAAGAAGCAAGCCTCTGGTTAGGAACACACCAGGACTCCCTCAGAAAGATAGTTCTGGGAAGATCCACAACAACGTTGACAGTTCGGCAGCCCTCTTTTGAGGAGATCCCAGAGTTTCACTGGCCTCAGTCAGATTCGGAATATCTTCTCCAGAGACAGAACTAAGCATAATTCTGTTCACTGTGCACAAAAGCTGAGTCTTTTGATACCAGAAGAGCACAAAACTTAGTGGGCTTGGATGCACCTTTAATCAGAGTTCAGGACCAAGTTTTGCATCCAGCTTCTAAAAGACTGCAATGTTATGGGGCCAAAAAATGGACTGGAAAAGAGTAGACAGAGGACGTGAAACAGGAATGCGTCTATTTACTGAGAAGGTAATGCTTCTATTTACTGAAACTGAACCCAAAAGACCAGAAGACTCTGGGACAAGAATGCCCTCCTGTCACCCCACCTCTGCTTATGAAATTTGTTCTTTTCATGTGACGTCAGTTTGCAAAATTCCTGGCTCCTGACTTCCCCTTCCCTTCCTGTCTTAAGCTCTGTGGATTAACATAACTGACAGTCAGAGCTGGGCAACCAGGGACCACAGGTGTCTCTTGCTTGTAAACAGAAAGTTAAGGTGGTTTTATTGTTTATATGGAGTCACTGAGCAGATCACTGGGTGGATTAAGTAGAAACCTCTTCTTCCTGGGAAAGGTCGGACTCATGCAAATAGGAAGGGTTCTTTCAAGCCTGTTCCCACTGCCTGAAAAACACCACATCTGCCTGCCCTCCCTGTCCTGACACAGGCCATCTCCCCACTTTATTAACAATAATTAATTAATGGTGTTATGGTGGCTACCTTTCTGATGTTCTTAAAATGGAAACCCTCGAGGGGGAACAGGGCAAAAAGATCTGGGATGTAGAGACACAGGTGAGAAAAAGCTTTAATTTGGAAAGAGGCAATTATGGCCCCCAATAAATGGTACCATCTAAAGTCCTGGGAACGTTTTGCAGTTTCTTTGAGATACATTCCTTGAATCAGTAGTATAATTATTCTGAACCTGGAGATGACAGAAATCTGCTTAAGGAAACAGAAAAATTGAGAATACCTTTCCAGACTCAAGCAGTAATGCAGCTGCCTTTGGAGTGGTTTGTGGCATCATGGAAAGAAGGTGTGCTTGACTGAGATTCAGGTCTTGTTTAAAACAGGTTTTCATCTGATGATCAGCTCTGTGGCTTTGGAGAATTTTTCAGCTTCTCTTGTTTTCCTGCTAGGGTTGTTTATTTTGCAATACGTATCCTGTAGCTCATGGTGAGCGTTCAGTAAATGGAAGCTCTCCTTCTACTAAGACATCCTCTCTGATGAGTCATTCCTCCTGACAGCATCATCATTTTGCACAGCAGAATGAGATGTATCCAGAGTGTTTGTTTCATCTGACTTTTTATACCCAGCTGTGTAGTCAGCAAGGGGCACGGTTATGATAGAACCTTTTGTTACTCTGAGCAAATTAGTCATGAACCGTGACGGCCAGTCCTCAAGGAATCGTCTCGCTGTGCTTAGTTGTACTTCTGTCATATAGGATCTGCTCTTTCCTGATCAGTGTAGACAAAGATAATTTAGAAAACTTGCTTAATCATTTTGTCAGTGTACCTTGATCCAATGAACTGGTGAACTGCCTGGTGTGAACATGAGATGGCCTGCAGACAATCATGCCAGTTGTTCTAATGAAAACCTGAAACAGTGAATTAACAATAGCCATGTTAGTGATGCAAAGTGTAAATAGCTAAGCATTGGTGTGTGAAGGTGAGCACGGTGCCTAGAGCAATTGTTATAGAATAAAGCATGCTTTTATGCCAGTAGATTGATGAGGAAGAGAAAGAACAATTCTCTTGGAAATGAACGAATGCTATGGATGAAAAACAGAGGATGTGAAAGTAGATGCTCAGAGCTCTCAGCGTGACCTTGCACGTTGGTGGAAGGCAGAATTCCGCAGACTCTGTGGGGCTAACGCAGACTGCCTGTCCAAGGATAGCAAGACACTGGTGAAGCAAACACGCTGAGATCAAAGGACACCCGGTGATCAAATAAGGAGGACTTTTGTTCGTGTCTGCCTTCCTGGGGCTGGGGATTGTAAACAAAGACAGTGGCCTTCACAAAAGCAGTCCTATGCACCAGGATTTTCAGGCCCTGAGTAAAAGAGTCCTCTGGAATCGAAACTTCTCAGGGGTATTACATCAAAAAACTATCACTAAAATCCCTTCTCACTGTCTTTCTGTCCTACCAGGCTACTCTGAAAAGGAAATTATGAATTCTGTGTGTGAAAGAGTTGTCTGGGTGAATGTAGAAGAAAATAAAAATCAGTAATTTTGATTCAGTGAGTCAGGACATGTCTCTGGAACCTGCATTTTCATAAACATTGCAAGTGGCAGTGATGCAGGCTGTGTGTGGACCACACGTATAAACACAACTATTCTGTGATACTTACTGTGTAGTTTGCTTCTCCAGCCTCAAAGTCTGGCCTCCCTGAACTGGCAATTCCAGCCTTGTGTTGTCTTCCAGAAGCTGTATTCTCAATTCTCTGCTTTCTGCCAGCCTTCTGCAACTCGGTTATGCTTTTGGTTCTGATCACACCTGGGAAACAAAGCTGATACTCCAAAAAAAAGTTGGGTGTTTTCCTTCATGTTGCATAGATAAGACAAGAATAGGAAATTTAGAAAGTAATCAGCGTTTTTTTGGTTGTTGTTGTTTACTTCCTGTCTTCCATTCTGTTTATAGAGGCAATGATATGAAAATGTCTATCAGAATATATGGAAGTATTTCAGGAAGAAGGGAGACATCCAGAGAATACAGGTGAGCTGGTGAGGGCAGGGACAATGGGGAAATTATACATATTTGGAAATAGTGGATAGAGGCCAATTGGCCTGAATTGATTCTTTTATAAATTCACAGGTAGATCCCTAAGCTGGATTCCAGATTTCCCCTCCTGTAGGCAACTTTAATTGACTTCTAACTATGCTTAAAGTTTCCATGGGTCGTTATCAAAGAGAGGAACATTCGTTTTACTTAGCTTTTTTTTTTTTTTTAACTTTTCTCTCTCCTTCTGCCTGCATGGGGAGGGGACTCCCATGTCCCACTGGTGGGGGTGGGAGGGCAGGCAGTCCCCCCTCCCCCCTTGAACCTCGTGAACCTCTTTGGGCCTTAATGTCTATGTTTTTCGTAAGATGGGGACTGTTTAAATATTAACTCATGTTTCTTTGATTTATGTAGCCCAAACCTTTATATCTTTTCTTGATTGTAAAGACTGATATATAATTGTGGGTAATAATTTTATCATAAAACTTTGCTATATTTTTTTAAATTTAGTTACCATGTTTTCAAGCACTGAGTGTTTAACTAATGTAAGGTAAATTTACTATACTGATCGATTTTAAACTACTTATCCTTTCCACCAATACTGGTAGAAATTAGGACATTTAGGCTGCAAAGACCCTTATTGAGAATTCTTCCATTTGCCCAAGTTTGTGTAGCCCCCGAAGGTCTTCCTAGTGGCTCCATGCTGCCTCTGGGCCTTAAAGTCTGACACTGGGTGAGATAACAAGGCATGATCCTTTATCTATATCCTTACCCTTCCCACACTCCAAATTAAGTCAGGTTTTCAGTATTCCTAATCCATTGCCCAACTATTAACTAACTGTGCCTGGATGTAGAACATGATAATTCTGAACGCTACATGCTTATATAACCATAATAGAATGCCTGCTATTCCTCTTAGGTCTGTTTTAATTTTGACAGAGAGCTCATAAAGACTAAGAATGCTTAAAACCAACATAGCTTTCTCTCATACAATGAGATTTCAAAAATTATAAATAGCCAGGGTAGTGGTAAACTTCATATCACACCATGAAGACATCCACGTTGCTTGCTGGTGTACAGAGTTCCATACACGACTGCAAATATATTAGCCTATTTATGAATCAATGTACCAATGTCAATTACATATGTACTTGGAGTAGTTTTTGGCTCAAGCATTATCTTCATTTTTCTTTGAGATATTTCAAAAATAATATTTTCTGTTTCTATTTTATAATAACACTGACATTGATGACAGGGGTCTAGAATGATCTGTGGTATTTGATTTGAGTTGAAGACATCATCAATATGAACTCACATTAGGTTAATATAGATCACTCGGCTAAATACAGAAATACATGTTGATGTATATATATATACACAGATTAATACACACGTATATTTTCTTGCTCTGTCAGCTGAGAGGGACCAGAAGCAATGACACCCCAGTACGGTGAGCACACCCAGAACCCAGATCTCGATCTCTAATTCCATTCTCTAATGAAAGCATCCAGGGCTCCTTGGAGCAATGGCTGCTTCCAGGACTTGGGCAGGAAAAAAAATGATCCTGGATCGTCTTGAAATGTCAGAAGGCATGGAAATGCTCAGATGGAAAAAAAAAAATATCCACCTTGATGGGGGTATGGCAAAGGGACATAGGAGCCAGCTGGAAGAACCAAATGGACAATGCTGGAATAATTTGAGCAACAATATGGAATAGTATTAGGTTATAACTCAAGGTATAAAATAAATATCTAGGTCCATCCATGTTGCTGCAAAAGGCATTGTTTCATTCTTTTTTTTTTTTTTTTTTTTTTTTTTTTTCTCACCACCAGGGAAGCCCCCTATTTCATTCTTTTTAATGGCTGAATAATATTCCCGTTGTATATATGTACCGCAACTTCTTTATCCATTCCTCTGTTGGACATTTAGGCTGCTTCCGTGTCCTGGCTATTGTAAACAGTGCTGCAGTGACCATTGAGGCCCATGTATCCTTATAATACAAACGAACTTATTTACAAAACAGAAACAGACTCACAGACTTAGAGCATGAAATTATGGTTACTGGGGCTGGGGTGGGGGTGGTGGGAGTGGGGACGGTCGGGGGAGGGATAATTAGGGAGTTTGGGTCTGACATGTACATGTGCACATGGTTATCCTTAAGTAACCAACAAGGAAAAACAAAATCAAGTCAACATCTAGGAGTCCACACTGGTATAAATAAATGATTGAAAAAGTCAGTACATGAGGAAGGAGAGACAGATTGCCAGTGCAGAATAATTCCAAAGATTGTGTGTAGACACCCCTCAAGGGGGGCAGAGCTCCCACTCCTCTGTATGGGCCGCTCATAATGGCTTCCTTGCAGAGTGCACACAACGGAAAGGGGTTATAAAAGAGTAACTTTACAGTCAAGAAACCTGACAAACACAATCTCATCCGGGTGATCAAGGTCAACACCAGCCGCGGCAAGTGGTACGTCACGTTAATAGGTCCTCTTGATACGATGTGATAAAAATCGCACGCTAGCTCTGTCCTCTCCCACCCGAAAACACAGAACCCCAGTCTGGTTATGAAAAAAAAAATCAGACCAATCTTAACTGTGGGACATTCTACAAAATGTATGACTAGTACTCATCAAAACAGTTGACATTAAAAAAAGAGAAAATCCGACACTGCCACAGTCAAGAGAAGTCTAAGGAGATGTGTTGACTAAAGGCAAAGTGGTATCCCAGATAGAATCCCAGAATAGAAAAAGGACATTAAGTAAAAACTAAGGACATCAGAACAAAATATGGACTTTAGTTTAAAGTGATGTGGCAGTATTTATTCATTAATTGTAATAAATGTATTAGATTAATAGAACATGTTAATAACAGGAGAAACTGGGTGTGGGGCATATGGGAATGCTGTCCTATCTTCTCAAACTCTCTGTAAATTTAAAAAATAAAGTTTATTTTAAAATGGAAAATATATTCTATAAAATTTTACAGTGGAAAGAAAGAATAGCATTTTAGCCCGTTCTGCCTAAACCATGAATAGGAAATGCAAACTCCCATTCATCCATCATTTTTAACTTTTAAAAATTTCAAGGGAGCATTTTAAATGTGATATATTTTCTTTTCCCCTCTTTAGTATGGTGCTAGTGTTTCAATAGGGAGGCATTAAATTACCATCACATTAGACAATTTACTTTCACAGACTCTTTCCTCCAAATATATGTTTTGATTTTTTTTTTCCTATCTGACACTTCCCTGTATTTTTGCTCCCTCAATTCTTTTGTTATCAACTTTTAAAGCCAAAATTTGAGTCCCTCAGCAGTATACATAATAATTTAAGCTTCACCAGTTACGTGTGGATTGAAATGTTATCTTGTAGTTACACAGAGATAATTTAAGCAACACAAATTATGTTAGCTCATTTAGGAGAAAAAGCATGATCTCTCTATAAACCACAAGGTTTGAGATATATCAGTACAATGTAGAAGGTTAATCTTGCTATATTAGTCTAGTTTACTAAAACTCACTCTGTGTAGGTAGTGGAGATATTGCTTTTAAGGGAGACAATAAAAATGTTTTTAATAAACTAAACTTACTACACATATTTAATGATTCTACTCTCCAGTGTACATTTTTATATTATAAATGTTTTTCTATTAAAAAGCACAAGATTGAATTGTTTTTAATGTAGAATTAAGGAAACGTAAGAATCTATTTTTAGAAAAAAGTACATTTTATTTTGCTATAAAATGTACGTTATACACACAGAATTAAAGCACTGTGCGTCTTTTTTCTTTTTAATGTACTAAGAGCTAGAGAGGACGTTAAGATTATTTGCTGATTATTCCCAGATTCCAATATCTAGTCTTAAACTCTGACTCTATTGCCTGAAGGCACTTCTCTTTAGGTATCTCACTGTCACTTCTTACTCAGGGCTTTTGAAGATTGCACCCAATCCAACTTGCTTTCTCATTTCTATTAAGAGTACCATTCCTCTCATCTTCTTATTCATGATTCCTTTCTCGCATTTTGAAGGCCGCACTTTCATCACTGATACATTGACACCTGAGTTTGTGTTGCATGTTTGCTGAGACCTCTTTTATCCTTCTTGAGTTGTGTTATTCTTTAAAGTCTCAGGCCTCAATAACTTGGAATCAAAACTAATTTGGTGGGGGGTCTTTTAAAATGTATTTGAGAGCTAGATAACTTACCACTATGGATCATCCATCTTTAACTTCTAAGATGCCACTGGTTGTTCTATCCAAATAGCTAATGAAGGAGGAGCATGAGTGACAAGACTGGAAGGGATTTAGGTTTAGGGAGTCAGGCTTGATGTCACACATTGCTTTTGCTGACAGTCCTTTGGCTGCAACTCAATCCCTTGGCCACAACTAACTACAAGGGACCCTGAAGCAGAAAGACTTGCTGTGTATCCAGTAGCAGAAAGAAACTTGGGTTTGAATGAGCAAAGAGTGGTCTCTGTCATAGTGAGTATGTCTTTACCCTCTAAAGTTCACTAAGTTAAGTAAAAATTCGGTTAACACACAGGTTTTTTTTTCCTGTCTCAACATTTTAAAGTATCCAGACGCTTAAGGGTTAATATCCGAATGACTCAGAATTTTTCTGTCTTCACCAGCATGAGGGTGCTGTACAGCCCTGTGCTGAATTTGCATGTCTGTTATTCTCTACGACTGGAAATCGGATTCTCAACTCCTTTTGACTAAAATTACTTCCTATAAAAAGATCTAGGAATTCCCACAAGTACAGCTCAGTCAGAAGCTTTATTTAGTCTCTTTAAAATGGAAAACAATTTGGAAAATAAAAATTTTAGGATGAAACACTATGCATAGAGATTGTAATTAAAATACACATATGAAAAACAAGCAAAAAATAAAAAATAAAAAAGCATTAGTCTTCTTGGAAAATCCAGGAGGAGAAGTAGGCATAATTCATTGTCATCACTGTTCATTGTTCTTACGACATTTGCAAGCTTCTATATTACCCATATACGTCTAAGAACCAACAGTGCTATTGTGAGTCACATTACTTCTTAACAATCATGAGAGACCATTTGCTAGGATTTCTTGGCATCTTCACATTCTGCTGACCCCCCACCTCTCTTTCCCATCTCTGCTTTTTCTTCTCTCTCTTCTTTCTCCCTACCCGTAGGCAAATTTCTTTTCCTACATTCTTGCATTCAGCAATCCTATCTCATTCCTCATCTTCAACTGTTTCCCCTATTGATCCGTTTCTGACCCGCCATCTTAGATGTCCTTCCATGACCTAAAACTAAAAATGTTCAATAACACGCACGCTCTTAACCACCTCTCCTTTATTAACCCAACGCATGTACCCTAGCTTTTGAAATCTGAGTTGTTTTTGACAACTTTCTTTCCCCATAATTAATCACCAGTCAAATGCAATGCTGTTAATTCCATCTTTGCTATTCCTCATGGTTTACTTATACTGCCTTATTATCTCCTGCTTGGACAAGTGGTACAGCCTCTCAATTCACATTCTAATCTCTAAATCTCACTCACATCCATAGTTCACATTTTTTTTTTGCAAAATTAACCTAAATCATAGGTCTAACAGTGTCATTCCTATATTCAACAACCTACAGTAGCTTCTCATTATTCAAATGGCATAAAAATCCAATCATTTTTATGTAACACACGAACTCCATTACAATTTTGCCCCAAAGTTTACTCTTAAAGTAAGTCTTTACTTTTACTTGATTCTTTTACTTGTGCTTTTTTCTTGAACTGTTATTAACCTTTGACATCTATCCTTAAGGAACACGATTATGTGCTACCTTACACGACTGTTTAGAATGGATATATCTAGAACAGGGCAAAAATTTGGGTATGCAAATTTCCATAAGCTCATCTTTTCAAACTCATCTTTATTTTGAGCTTATTTCCTTTATGGAAGAAATTTTATGTAGTTAATTAGGGACTGTCTAAATCTAATCCCATTTCCTCCCAGGGAATGATCTGCAATTCTAGAGATTTTGGTTTTGGAGTTTTTGTTTGTTTGTTTTTGCTTTTCTTTTTCTTTCTTTTTTTTAAAATAATAACAGTATAAGGGTGTGAATGTCTGATCTTTGTTGACTGGTCCACACTGGCATCCTCATAAATTGCGTGGTCCTGTCTGATCCTTTTGAGTACCCACTAAGATTATTTTGATCTCATAAGCAGTCTGACCTATGGCCCACACGGTCATTGGCAAGCACATTGCCTAAGTTTTGATATCCCTCCCCTTGACACAATTCCTTGTGATGGGGGAAAGGGGGTCGGGAAGGGGAGGAAAATTCAACTCAAAAACGCAAAGACATCATCACAGCCTCCCCTCAGCTCCCCAGCCCAGAGAAGGGAAACTGACTCCTATTCATTGGATCTTTTTTTTTCCATCTGTATCCAATTGCATACACATTATGCTGGGAGTCCTTTCCTATCAACAGGCCATGATTTCAAAACTTTCTTTTACATGGTGCTTGACATTAACTCTTTTTCTAGCTGTATCATTCCTCTCCTGAGCTAATTGTCTTATAAGGCCTAAAGTATTAGCTAAAATGGGTTGGAGGAGCAGAGGAGAGGCCAAAAATATTGTAAATATAAACACCCAGGTTAACAGTTCCAAATAACCTTCTTGGAAGGAAGGATGTAATAGATGTAGGTCCAGATAATGTATATATAAACACAGAGTCTCTCTGATACTCAAAGACCCTGGTACTAGACCTTACAGGTTTCAGATGTGGGTTGAATTAATGAAAAATATAAAACATATCTTTCTACATATAATGGAACTTTTAACCAAGTTGGTTCAGACAGTCATAAAACTGAGTTAATTGAGTAGTTGCTTGGGTATTCTATTTTTATTTGATAAATAAAGCGGTCACTAAAATACTACGTTTCAAACATTGGTAGGAGTTTGTCATTTAATTTGTTCCATTCACTTGTAAATGTTCACAACCTATCAGTAAGTGATGAAATTTCTATAGCATAGGTATAAAATGAAAGCTTTCAAAGTACTGTTTTTCTCAGTGCCAGATATTAAAGTCTTAAATGGCCAATTCTAAGGATAGTTGAACATTGTGTATTGTTTTACAAATACTTTATGTAACTTGTAAAAAATGGCATTTATTAGCTCTCTGGTTATTTTTCTTTGTGATTGTGAACAATGTAGTCCAGGAAGGGAAGAAAGGGATTGAATTTGAAAGCCGAAAAGGCTACAAATAATTAACTTGAAAAAAATGGCCACTGGGAAGAATGAGAGAAACAAAAGAATGAAATTAAACATTGATAGAGTGAGAGGTATAAAGTACATTCAGAAAATAAAAGATTCCCATTTCCTCCTTTATTGGTTATTTAGTCTTAGAAGTCTAAAAATACCATTTTTAAATTAAGAAAAAAGTCAAGAGTTGTGACTGTAATCTCAGATGAGGCTGAAATTTATGATAAGGCTATTTGATTTCTTAGTGGTCAGCATTAGGAATTAATTAAAAGTTTTGTAAAAATAAGTGACATAAGTTACTTTTTAATCTATTGTATCCATTCACTGGGTAGATAATTACTGAGCATCCAGTATGATCTTGATTCAATGATAATTACTGAACCAATCTTAAAATTATATAGTAGAAAAAGCATAGCATTCAGGTCAAATTACTAAATCCTTTTAATCTGCTGTTTTATCATTTGTAAAAGGGGCTGATGATGAGAATGATAAAAAACGTCTCACTCAGATAAACCACAATGGAAAAGACTATGAAAAAGAATATATATGTATAAATGAATCACTTTGCTGTACAGCAGAAATTAACACAACATTGTAAACCAACTATATTTCAATAACATTTTTTTTAAAAGTCTCACTCATACACTTGATGCGTAAACCTTCAAGCTAATGCAGATAAAAGTGCTTTGTAAACTGCTAATAAAAATAAAATGTAATATACTTCACATTTCAGTCTAAGATTTTTTTTCCCTTCCATTTCAAATTTTGCAAGGTTGAAAATACCTAGAGAAAGAGGGAAATGTGTAGGGTGTGTTCATGTGAATTCTTATTTGACTCAGGTCTTACCGTTTCCACCCACCAGGTTCATTGAAGTCATTTTCATTTCCTTTATTTCTGAAGTCTCTGATGCTATTTGATACCCATCTGCATTGAGTTGAATTGCACTTAGAAAATTATTTCTCTGTGCAACTCCAAGAGAGCCTGGTATCACATGAGTCAGGTATTACTGTAAGGCATTGTGACTCAAAAGAGAAAGCTGCTCATTATGTCAATTACATTTATGGGAAGCAAGGGAACCCAGTTTCCCATCCCTCTGTGAATTCGTTCAGCAAATTAAATTATGGGCAGGCAGACTTGTTTAATTAATGGAGTGCATTGCAACTTGGAATTGTAGCATCTGTCCACAGAGAAATCAGCGTATCACAGTTCCAGACATGTTTTCTACTTGGCCTTTCATCATGGATGGCTATTCGTAGCCCTCAATTTTCGAGAGAAGAGAACCTCACTGTTGTTGTGTTTATATAAAACACCAACGACCTCTGTTTGCTTAGAATAAAATACTCTATAAAGATTGTACAGCATGCTCATTGTACAAATTCTTTTCCCAGTACTTGTGACCGACAAATAACTATGATACTTTTATATGTCACTGACACTGGAAAAGTTTGTAACTTCTTACTCTATGTTGTAGGATCAAAGCTGAGTGGATTAACACGAATAATATGAACGACTCTGAAATATTTCTGTTGCTAAGTGTACAGAAGTTGAAATTAGTAAATGTTTACTGAGCTTGTGTTTTACACAAAGCACTTTCTTGGGCATCTTGGTTTACAACGTTGAAAAGACTTAACCTTGGCAACTAAGAGAGACTGAAATATAAACATAAATTCCCACATATCTACTTGATTATTACCTTAACAGGGATGTTTTCAACGTGCCACAGAAATACAGGTCCAAAAGCAATTATATCTGTCAGAGGAAGTGGTGGACTTGTAGAGATAAGGACCAGAAAACATCTACAGTACAAATGCTATCCCAGCTAAGAGAATAGCTTAAGCCATGGAAGTGTAAGAAATGAATCCCTGGCTTCCCTGGTGGCGCAGTGGTTGAGAGTCTGCCTGCTGATGCAGGGGACGCAGGTTCGCGCCCCAGTCTGGGAAGATCCCACGTGCCGCGGAGCGGCTGGGCCCGTGAGCCATGGCCGCTGAGCTTGCGCGTCTGGAGCCTGTGCTCCGCAACGGGAGAGGCCACAACAGTGAGAGGCCCGCATACCGCAAAAAAAAAAAAAAAATCCCATTTCTGAGAAAACTAAGCAGTTTAGTTTGGACTGTGATTAGAACTGGAGCCTCAAAGGGAGACTGAAATAGCCCGAAGGCTATGCTTAGGAATTCGAATATTTGTGCCAAAAGTATCTATTAAGATGTTTTAAAGGAGAGTGACAAGATCATACCTGTTTGAAAAACTTTAATTTGAAAAGACACATGTACCCCAATGTTCATAGCATCACTATGCACAATAGCCAAGATATGGAAGAAACCTAAATGTCTGTTGACAGATGAATGGATAAAGAAGGTGTGGTGTATATATACAATGGAATACCTACTCAACCATAAAAAAGAATGAAATAATACCATTTGTAGCAACATGGATAGACCTAGAGATTATCATACCAAGCGAAGTACATCATACAGAGAAAGACAAATATCATATGATATCACTTACATGTGGAATCTAAAAAAAAGTGATACAAATGAACTTATTTACAAAAAAGAAACAGACTCACAGACATAGAAAACAAATTTATGGTTACCAAAGGGGAAAGGTAGGGGGAGGGATACATTAAGAGTTTGGATTAACAGATACACACTACTATATATAAAATAGATAACTAGCAAGGTCCTACTGTATAGAACAGGGAACTATATTTAATATCTTGTAATAACCTATGATAGAAAAGAATATGAAAAAGTTATATTTAACTGAATCACTTTGCTATTCACTTGAAACTAACACAATATTGTAAGTCAACTATATTTCAATACAAATTTGAAATTTTTTTTTTAAAAGACTATACCTGCTTTGATGAAATCAGTGATCTCACCTGGACGGAGAATATTGGAGGAAGAAGAGGAAGAATAATCTCTGCAGGGCAGTAGATGAGCACAGGAGTTACGTGCAGTGTCCTGGGGAAGGATGCGGAAGCCTGGATGGTGGCGGTGTGTGTGGAGGGGACAGAGCAGCAGGGGACACCTGTTGGTTGTCACTGGCATCCATTGTCCATCCTTCTAGGTAACAGGACCTGTCTTTGGACAGACCACCTCTTCCTCCACGGTCACCTGTATGGTTCGAGGAAGTTGACTCTGTCCTTTCTCCAACTGGAGGAGCAAGTGATGAAGAACAAGCCAATGTGCATATTTTCCTTGTCAAGATACTAAGGGATCAGGAGTAGATACGTGCAATCAGAATGAATCCCAAGACATACAAAGAATTTACACACACAGTACATCTTAAACGTTTTTTACATCTTCACGTTTCTTCAGCATTATTTCCACTTACATGAATTCCGTTATAGTACTATACCACAATTCATTTAATCCATCCCCTGATTGTGGCCGTTCAGCGATTTCTCGTATTTTTTTTTCTGTTATAAACAATGAACATCCTTATAGAAAGTGTATAATTATGTTCTTAGGATAAATTTTTAGACCGGGTTTATTACAGGATCAAAGTGGGATATCTAATTGCCTTTTATAGGAAAGCAAAAGTTCCAGATTATCTAACTCTGACAGAGCTCACATCCTGTAGTTAACAGCAGCTGACTTATAATTGGACCCATGCAAGTAATGTTTTTATAAACCTTAAACTTATTTACAAGACTAGGGTCTGAAGTGGCTTCTCCTCTGTACACTGTTTGAGAAAGATAAGGCTCAACCAGATGTGAACCACTGATGGCTACTCAGGAGCTTTTAAGAACGGAGTCCAGTCATTAGGAAGCAAATTTAGGGCAGAAAAATTCTCTTTGTCTTCCCCATCCCCATCTATTAATGTAAAAATCCTATTGATCTATCTTTCAAAAGACAGCTAAAAGTCTACCACTCACAAAAACTTCTTTATCTAGAAGTAACCTCAGTAATCTCTCCTTTTTTTCCACTTTCTTTGTTTTCACTTCCTTAACACTTTTTTTTTTTTCTACAACCATCTCCTCACCGCCATCCTCAAACTTTTGCTTGGAAAATATGGTCACTTCACACACGAGTTCTCCATGCCCCCATCTCCCTCATAGTCCTCGACCAAGACACTGTTTTTTCACCTATCACTCTCTCTCAACTGACCCTATTTTCTGTGAAATAGCAGCAGTTAAGAGATGACCTCTCCTTGCCACTGTGCTGACACAGTGGAGAAAGGGTATCATTCATGTGTTTAATGAACACTTCAGTCCTTGGATGCCCAGTGTCTGTGCTTTCTGAGTCTGCCTTACTACAAAAGAAAGAACAAAGAAAGAAAGAAAGAAAGAAAGAGAGAAAGGGAGAAAGAGAGAGAGAGAGAGAGAGAGAGAGAGAGAAAGAGAGGGAGGGAGGGAGGGAGGGAGGAAGGAAGGAAGGAAGGAAGGAAGGAAGGGAAGGGGACAGTGATGGCACAGTCTATAGTCCAGCGATGGCAGTGGTCGGTGGCGTAGGGCTTACAACCTCCACGCACAACTTCAGTTGTTTCTGTGTGTGACCTTAATTTTTGTGATAGCTCACCATCTTTCTGAACCTGGGTCCTCCAATCTGGTTGTCCAGGTTCCCTGTTGATTCTCTGAGTTGCCTGTAAGCCTATGATTCATTTCTTTCTGTTTCTGTTAGCCAAGTCCATTTCTTTTGTTCCAGACAGTAGCCTTGATTGACAAAGGGTTGGCCCTGTGTGACAAGAATGTCAGGCTTGTGTAATTTAGATTATTTGGGAATAACTAGACCTAAGTTCAAAGACTTGATAGAACGAGAAACTGCAGAGGAATTTTTATGACACATCTCATAGACTGAAAATGAATGATGGCTAGATTTCTGAAAAATTGGAGCTACAGGGTAACATTTATTATCATTTTGAATCTAACTGTGCCTGATGAATCATCTGTTCTGACAAAATAATGTTACAATCTTAGACTAATCAAGTGTCTTATAAAACAAAGTACAGTTGTAGCATTTTTTTAACCCCATCTCATCAGAAATTATTCAATGTGCATCTTTAAATCATACAATTTTAAGTACTATCCCTGGCTTGAATATATTTCCCATGAATTAAAACTTTTTTTGATTTAGTACCCTTTTCATATTTCTTCAGAAATGTTACCATCTCAGAATCTCAATTACTTCACATGGACATCTGGATCAGGCAAATTATTGTATCTTTCTCATCCAATACATGAGCAAGTGTCCATAAAAAATAACATCTGCTGTCTGGTTAATTGCACTAGTATCTGGGAAAATATGAAATAATTTTATGTTTTGTAAGTAGTGTAACTCAAATAGGAATCTGGAATCATCTTTCCCATCATCCGCTTCTGAGTGTCTATTTATAGCCCAAAGTGATTGAAGAACAAACTTTGGTATGATTGTTACTGATAGAACTTTTTATGAAAATAATTATCTCACTATTTCACTTTCTGTTTACTTTCTTCTTCAAATGTCAACTATCAGCATTTGGCAGAGAGAATAATCTCACTCAGAAGATGGATTTTCTCAAAGTTCAACAGATTTTTCTGAGAAGAAAAAAACATAATGAGTTGGCATTTATGATAAAATTGTAACAAAACATAAATATAAAGTGATTTTCTGAAGATAATGATTAAACTAGTTTTCAGCCATAGTTATGTGGGCTACAAACAAATACTTAAAAATTAAAGTAATTATTTTTTGATGAAAGGCTGTTTCCTGCAAGCAGGAAGGTAAACAGGAGGAATGGTTCTGAGTAGAGCTTAGCTTTTACTCTCTAAGTGGAAATTCTACATGAAACAATATCAATGCTGGTCTCAAATCACTAAGCTAAATGCTCTGTTACCAGAAAGTGATGAAATCACCATTGCATTGCTCGGACATCTTGGATTCTGCAGAGCTATTCAGGGTTGCTAAAGGAGGTAAGACGGAGGTGAAAGGAAAAAGTTCCTTTTTAAACTGGCAGGTATACTGGAGTGTTATAAAGGATTTCATCTGTCTTCTCCTCTTCAAATAAAATTTGAAAATTACTGCCTTCAAAGTTGGCATACAATTCCTAAAAAGAAAACTACCTTTAATTAAATTTCATCTTAAAAAAGTGAAGTATTTGCTATGCCATATTTAGGGAGTTCTGTGACTTACAATCAACCTAGAGAGTGATAGGGTCTTAGGGCAATAAAGTCGATCCACAAAACAAGGTTGCTGAAGGATAGAGTTTCAGGCAAATAGAGCATTTAGCCTGTTCAATTCACTCTAAATTAGAGCTCATTACTCTTCATAATACATTTGATTGCTCTCAAATTCTCAGTAAATGTACCATGAGAGGAGCAGTGCTATTACTTTTGATCAGCAACCAAAGCTTCCTTGGGGTAAGTCAGAGACGTCCCTCATCTCTGGGCACTAGGAAGAGTCAGAACAGGAGAGCTCTCAGAAGCTGCTGAGCTCGAAAGAACTCAGAAAAAGTGCAGGAGAAGCAAATGATCAGAAGCAAACAGACGACAAACACAATTTAATTCCTGGAGTCATCACTCTTTGAAAGATCAGTACTTAAGCTAAGAGGATCAATTACTCACATCTCTCTTTTTCTCAAAGGTTCCTTCTTTTGTGTTCACTAAAACAGGGCAGAGACCTCCTCCATCCCAAGAATATGGAGAATCAACTGCAAAGACATTTAATTATTTTCCATATTTGGGCGGCCCCAGCCGGATAGCTCTGCTGGAGCCCACTTTCCCTTGCTACAATCCAACAGAAGTTGAGGAGAAATATGGAAAGGAGTGTCATGTATGAGTGCTGATATTAATCTATCTCCAATATATAGATATAAAATTAGTATACAAAATATCAATAGTATATACACACACATATATAATCAGTATATAAAATATCAATATTATATATATACACATAATCAGTATACAAAATATCAATAGTATATATATGTACACACATATAATCAGTATATGAAATATCAATATTA
Source organism: Neophocaena asiaeorientalis asiaeorientalis (assembly GCF_003031525.2). NCBI lineage: Eukaryota > Metazoa > Chordata > Mammalia > Artiodactyla > Phocoenidae > Neophocaena > Neophocaena asiaeorientalis. Next base: position 5,096,387 of record NW_020174048.1, read on the forward strand.
TATATACACATATATAATCAGTATACAAAATAGCAATATATATGTGTACATATATAATCAGCATACAAAATATGAGTATTATATATACACATATCAGTATATGAAATATCAATATTATATATACACATATATAATCAGTATACAAAATATCGATAGTGTATACATACATATATAAGCAGTATATAAAATATCAGCATAATATATACACATATACAATCAGTGTACAATATGTCAATAGTATATATACACATATATAATCAGTATACAAAATAGCAATATTATATACACACACATAATCAGTGTATAAAACATCAATGTTATATATATATGTATACACACACACACACACACACACACACACACACAGTCAAAATCCCTTGGGTCTTCCTTTAGCTTTTCCTCTTTAATGGCAGTACTTTGCATCTCCTCAGGCTACCTATGCTGAATTTCGTGCAGAAGACATGCAAAGGAATAACTAATGTTTGCTCCTGTGAGAAAGTTAGGTGGAATAATTATATATTTTTAAATATTTTTTATTTTTTTACATCTTCATTGGAATATAATTGCTTTACAATGGTGTGTTAGTTTCTGCTGTATAACAAAGTGAAGCAGTTATACATACACATATGTCCCCATATCTCTTCCCTGTTGCGTCTCCCTCCCTCCCCCCCCCCTATCCCACCCCTCTCGGTGGTCACAAAGCACCGAGCTGATCTCCCTGTGCTATGCAGCTGCTTCCCACTAGCTATCTATTTTACATTTGGGAGTGTATAGATGTCCATGCCACTCTCTCACTTCGTCCCAGTTTACCCTTCCTCCTCTCCGTGTCCTCAAGTCCAGTCTCTACATCTGCGTCTTTATTCCTGTCCTGCCCCTAGGTTCTTCAGAACCATTTTTTTGTTAGTCTGCGAATATATGTGTTAGCATATGGTGTTTGTTTTCCTCTTTCTGACTGACTTCACTCTGTATGACTGACTCTTGCAAATGTAATTCCTGTGTGCCTACTACAGCCATGAGACAGGTCCCTGTCCTTATGAAATTATAGACCCATATGTTTCACTATAGACTGTTTTAAGCCTCAGACAGATGTTGTCTGCTTTTACATATTTTTTCTTGCTCATTCAACCAAAGTTACCCTCATCCTCAAGAGAAGTTTTCTAGAAACCACAGAGGTTCCTGCAGAAGTGGGTTATCTCCCACCTGGTTAGCTGTAGGGCAACACCCCACCTCACACACCATGTCAACTGCCGACCCAGCTGGTGGCCCCAGATCTTCCTCAGAGAAACCTTGGGCTTCACCTCTTATTGGACGCTAGACCCTCACTCATTTATTTCTTTGCCTGACAAACTAAAGTCTAACCGGTATATTCTGGGTTTCCTCCTAGTGCTCTTGAACGCTGATCTTCCGTTGATCCCCACCACCAAATTTTGCCTCCAAGTTTTTAGGATATCTGTTTCCTTTCTGAATCTACACAATCACTCAATTTTTAAAAAAAATTTATTTTATATTGGAGTATAGTTGATTTACAAAGTTGTGTTAGTTTCAGGCGCACAGCAAAAGTGAGTCAGTTATACATATACATGTATCTTTCCTTTTCCAGATTCTTTTCCCATTTAGGTTATTAGAGAATATTGAGCAGAGTTCCCTGTTCTATACAGTAGGTCCTTGTTGATTACCTATTTTATTTTATTTTACATTTATTTATTTATTTTTGGCTGCGTTGGGTCTTCGTTGCTGCGCGCGGGCTTTCTCTAGTTGCGGCGAGCGGGGGCAACTCTTCATTGCGGTGCGTGGGCTTCTCATTGCGGTGGCTTCTCTTGTTGCGGAGCACGGGCCCTAGGAGCATGGGCTTCAGTAGTTGTGGCACGCGGGCTCAAGGTCGTGGCTCGCAGGCTCTGTAGTTGTGGCTCGCGGGCTCTAGAGCGCAGACTCAGTAGTTGTGGCGCATGGGCTTAGTTGCTCCGTGGCATTGTGTCTGCAATGTGTCTCCTGCATTGGCAGGTGGATTCTTAATCACTGGTGCCACCAGTGGTTACCTATTACCAATTACCTATTTTATATATAGAAGTGTGTATATGTTAATCCCCAATTTTTTACAATTCTGCCATACAGTTATCAAACCTCATCTCCTCATCACTGATTGTACCTATTTACTCAGGACACAAGTACCTTAAAAGAAGCTTTTCAACCTTCTAATTAAGGCTCATGCTGCCTGTTTTTTTCTATGACTTTGGGGAAACGGTATTTTTACCACTTTCTCCGCTCAGGAAGACTTCCCTTTGTTCACGACAGTTTTGTTGCTGTTGATCCAGCTATTAACTTGGAGCTCAGGGCTGCTGGGAAATTCCTGCCTGAACCTGTTTGATTAATGAAACAAGAGGCCTCTACACTCAGTTTCCTCGGTTTCTTTGCTTAGCCAGTTTCCCAATATGATATGACCTTGGAACTGCTCTTCCCCTTGAAACTGACACTTAGAGTCCCTGAGACCAGTGTACGTAATCAAAACGGAGAAAGCAAAATAGATCAGCCGTGGTCAAGACTCTTTTCATGCCTGTTTTTTTTTTTTAAGATGTTGGGGGTAGGAGTTTATTAGTTAATTAATTTATTTTTGCTGTGTTGGGTCTTTGTTTCTGTGTGAGGGCTTTCTCTAGTTGTGGCAAGCGGGGGCCACTCTTCATCGTGGTGCGCGTGCCTTTCACTAACGTGGCCTCTCTTGTTGCGGAGCACAGGCTCCAGACGCACAGGCTCAGTAGTTGTGGCTCAGGGGCCTAGTTGCTCCGCGGCATGTGGGATCCTCCCAGACCAGGGCTCGAACCCGTGTCTCCTGCATTAGCAGGCAGATTCTCAACCACTGCGCCACCAGGGAAGCCCTTTTCATGCCTGTTGTCTTCACAAAGCCGCGAACAAGGCTACTTACAAAGTTGATACGTATGCTAGTCTCTGTTTGGCATCACCCATTAGTAAATCAAACGTGTCACATGTATTTATTAAAGCAGATCTAATTGTCCCCATTGGGTCCCACAATGTACAGCCAAACACATTTTTGAGTTTATGCAATGGGAAGACAAGAATTAGTAAATATAAAAGAATATTATAGTGTGAAATACAATATAGATATTTATGAAAAAATTGGGAGGACTGAAAGATCCCAGAAGATTCTTATGGAAAAGTAGAAAATGAAGCTGAGGTTTTTAAATAAATGTTCTTGATTTCTTATAATATGGTAGAGATATTGCTCTGATAGGTGCAAATCTTTGCTGTGTGCTTTTCCTAGAGCTGCATGGATCTGCTTGAACACCCTCACTAATGTTATCCCAAGGCAGATGTCCTCTGTGATTCCATGATAACCAACTTTACAAAAGCTCTGGGAAAGTCGGAATATCATGGGTAAGTGTGTCCTGTGATTCTCTCCCTTGAGAAATTTCTATTGATCTTCCAGAGGCCTTGGTTCTTTACGAGTAGGGTATATGAGAATTCTTTGAAAACCTGTCAAATTTCAGACGCACAACGCCACTACAGATACTCTGATTTAATATGTCTTGGGTGGGTGTGGAAGTCAATACTATTACCAGATATCTGAGGTGATTCCGATACTGGGGTTCCGTGGGCTGCTTGGATAAGCGCCATCCTAGTACAGCCAAAGTTCTAATCACTATGTTCATTCATTGTTTGTCATGCGCTTATCCTAGACATTCCCATCTGGCAAGTAATCTTGTCATATTACGGTTAGCTGTGCATGTCCACCCTGCTTAGGTCAGTTCTCCTCATTCATGTAATAGAGGGATGGGACAATATTCTCTGAGGAATGTCCCATACACCCAGGTGCCAGAGAGTTTGGGGAATGTTCTGAGAACAACAGGAGTTTCGCAAATAGTGGGTTAGATAGAGCAAAACTGGCTCCTTGCTTTTAGATGGCCTCAGCATATGAATAAAAACACAGTTATAGGTTATTAAGAACCTCCAGTAGGAAGTTATTATATGTAGTTCTTCCCAAATGTATTTGAGCACAGAAATATGTATTTTTTGAAAGTCATCCTACAGAGAACATAAGCTCGGACATGCTGCCAGAAAATGAAGAAGCTGAGACAGGGAAGGCACTGTTGATGTCTCTCCTTTTACCCCATTCATGTTGCATCTGTTTATTATAAAGAGTCATCAGCTCTATCCTAAAAAGGCTGCCATGGGCCCTGCAGGAGTATAGCTGGTGACAGAGGATGCATGTAAAGGACCAGAGAAGAAATAGTTTACTCTTTAAGGGAAGCCAAAGACAGAGGTAAATGAGTGGGTGTGACTGTTTCCAATTAAATTTTATTTAGGAAGCCAGACCATATATGGTCTGGGGTTCGTACTTTGCTGCCCCCTGGTCTAGAGCCGGACAGCCAACATCCAGAGAAAACTGCTTTCTTTTCACCTTCTTCATAGTGTTTGTTTCCTCCCTGGAAAAATGAAAATAGGGAATCAGCTTGCTTTATCTCAGATTTTTATTGCAGACATGTTTGCGAACAAATCATTTATTCATTCATCCCCACCAATTAGTTGAGCATCTGCTATGTGCCGGGCACACTGATGTTTTCTTCCCATTTGATTCTGGCTAATAATTCTTACTGAATTGTAGAAATTCTGTGGCCTTTTACTTGATGCCTTGCTTCTCTGTTTGGGATAATGATAGATCCTTTAAAGTGAGATTTGTATTAGGGATTTTAGCAGCCGCTACACTGACTCCTTATCTTCTGTTTACAGCTAGTTCTCAGTTCTTTGTAACTTGAACATAGGAAAGAGACTATTTTTAAACTAAGTGGAGAGTTTACACTTGTCAATCGTTCCTTTCTTTTATTAATTTTGGGCCAATATTTTTGTGATTTTTTTCTCATAGTTACCTACATACACTACCTCACTCTGATTTTAAGAAGAAAATATCTGATACTTTCTAACATCCTTTATAACACCTCACATAGGGTTAGTCCGTAGTAGATCTTCAGTAAGTATTTGTTGAATGGATTAGTGTTATATTATTTCAATTAATCTATAGGCTACTTTGATAAGCATAACAAGTTCTCATTTCTAAAGTGGTGTATTTATTCCATATTTCTTTTGATTTAGTTCATTTTGCAAAGGATATGGGGTGGAAGGAAGGCTGTGAAATGTTCTCTTGGAAGATCAAGAATAGGCATAAAGTAATATATTGATTTTTTTCATTGAATCTCTACTAATGTGGATAAAAGTCATTTACTATCATTAACTACTCAGAGGGAAATGAGGTATTAAGGTAAGAAAAGTAATGATCGGGAAGATACAGAAAAGTCAATTCCATTTCAGTGTAAAGAATTTCTGTGCCTCTATCTGAAAATCCTTGCCATGGAGGTGTTCTTGGTATGATATGATGTAGGTTGAACTTGATATGTTAAAGATTGCATTTGGTTTTCTGTTGATCTCCTGGGCAAGCATTTTGTTTTCTGAAAATAAAGTGAAATCTGTTTACACCTTAATGAAGGTAAGGTTCAATCTCTATATTTCACTTGAGGGAAACAGTGCATACGTACAGTTTAAAATGAATTGTTAAGAGGGAAACATATAAAAGAACAGAAGTGATCTTTGTTGTTACAGAAAAGTACATAGGTTGATGGTCACATTCTATTGTAAGAACGCAGCCATCTACACTTTTGCACTCAGGTTCTCTCCTTATTTTTCTCTTAGGAGATGAATGTCAAGTCCATCTTTCATAAATCTCACCTGAGGTTGGGTTTAAGCAGGATTTATTCTTTGTGAAGTGAACATTTTTCATGGGTTTAAAAATAAAGCCTTAATTTCCTTTTTAGATTTCCACCAGTAATTTAGCAGAAATAACGTATTCTTCTCATAATTATATTTATATCTCTGTATTTCCTAAGTGGTATTTATTACATTTCCTTCTCAGGAGAGTATTTTTTTTTCCCTCAAAATTATTCAAACAATAGGTCAAAAGCTAGGAACAATGAAAAAGCCATGCTCAGCATAATTTCCTACAACAATGCTTTACTTCTCACGACCCCCTTATTGCATTTACCAAGGAGGATCTAAGCATAGGGGAGCCGTTTCCTGTAGCTTTTTTGTTACTGTCTTGCTTTAGAATTAAGGGTGATTGTATCATAGTCCCCAACGACACCTTGAATGAAGTTCAATGTGGACACAGTGTTTTAAAATCAGTTTAAAAATAAAGTTTAGGATACTTTATTTCTTTCATTGTTCTAAAATGTGTACATTCCCCCAGATGGTCCCCAATTTGAGTGTCTACTAAATGTGGCTTACTCCGCTTGAGAGCACCGGGGAGTAGGTGAGCTCTGATGCACGTTTATACATACAAACTTTAGAAGGCGATCTGGCAAATTCATCCAAGGATAAGACATGCATACCTTTTTACTGTTTTTGCGTACACCTCTAGGAATTTATCTTACTGAAACTTAAACACAAGTGGCAACATATATGTATAAGGAGAGTCATTAAAGCATTTCAATAACAAAAACTGGATATGGGCTGTCTTCATTAGTAGTAGAGGGGTTAAATAAATGATGGTGTATCAAGGGAAGATGAGGAAAAGTGCTCCCAATAGAACATTAAGTGGAAAAAAGCAATTTAAAAAAAAAAGTATGGGTTGCAAACTCAAAATGCTCCCAGAGACCAGACAAGTAATATCAGGCCAGGTGTGACCTAGGACAGCTGACCCTGGGCAGGTGGGAGAGCGTGAAGAGAATGCAGCATTCTCCCAGTGTCTGCTCATTATTACCATAATGGAAGAACCAGTACTCCATTTATCAGATATTTGGATTTTTTCAAGAGATGGTGGATTAGATTTAGGTGCTAATGTATACTTTTATGCGTGTTTAATGTTTCTATTTCATTTAAATGCATTTAAAGTACAGTGTTAGCCAAGCAGAGTGCATGTGTAGGCAAACCTTGGTGCGGCTACAATGTTACCCCTGTTGTCTAGACACTGACACGTTTAGAAAGTTGTACCTTGAATCCTGATGATGATACCTTATTAAAGTCAGTTTGGAATGACTTGATTGAATGGCATTGTACTTTATACATTTCTATATTGTTCAATCTAGTTTCACTATGTGTACACTACATACTTTTTTTTTTAATTTTTAAATTAACTTTTATTGGAGTATAGCTGCTTTACAATGTTGTGTTAGTTTCTTGCTCTACAGCAAAGTGAATCAGCTATACGCCTACGTATATCCCTTCTTTTTTGGACTTCCTTCCCATTAAGGTCACCACAGAGTACTGAGTAGAGCTCCCTGTGTTATACAGTAGGTTCTCATTAGTTATCTGTTTTATGCATAGTGGTGTATATATGTCACTCCCTGTCTCCCAATTCATCCCACCCCCTCTTCCCCCCTTGGTAACCATAAGTTTGTTCTCTACATGTGTGACTCTATTTCTGCTTTGCAAGTAAGTTCATCTCTACCATTTTTCTAGAACTACATATTTTCAGTGATCATGCCTGGGTGGGGATGGTGGAGGAGGGGCATCCCTTTAGGTTCATGGTTTGAGGGGAAAACCCAATTGTGAGTACACACACCATCCCTATCTCTGTGATTGGGGCAATTTACTCTGAATTTCTAGAGCTCAATTTCTTCATCAGTAAAAAGCTTGCCTTACATGTTGGTTAGATTTATGTAAGATGATATTTACAAATGCCCTGTAAATAGCCCTTGTTTTTTCTTTTTAATTAATTTTGACTGGTATATAGTTGATTTACAATGTTGTATTAGTTTCTGCTGTACAGCAAAGGGAATCAGTTGTACATACATGTATCCACTCTTTCTTAGATTCTTTTCCCATTTAGGCCATTACAGAGTATTGAGTAGAGTTCCCTGTGCTATACATTAGGTTCTTATTAGTTAAGTATTTTATATATAATAGTATGTGTATGTCAATCCCAATCTCCCAATTTATCCCTCTCCCTCTTTCCGCCTGGCAACCGTAAGTTGTTTTCTACATCTGTGGCTCTATTTCTATTTTGTAACTAGGTTCATTTGTACCATTTTTTTTTAGATTCCACATATAAGCAATATCATATGATATTTGTCTTTCTCTGTATGACTTACTTCACTAAGTATGACCGTTTCTAGGTCCATCCATGTCGCTGCAAATCATAACCCTTGTTTTGTCATTGTTCATTCCTTCCCTATGTCTATTGTACAACCGAACTAAAATGGAGCCACTTATGTCAGGACAAGTGGAGACAGTCAATAGAGGAGCATAAGGGAAACCTAACCTCACTGTACAGGAACGTCCAGCTCTTCTCAGAAACAGCAGAGGACACCAGCCAATCCCTAAATGCCAAATCTCTTCATGCCATCCCTGCAGTTCTTTATTCACCTGACTTAGCTACCCTGGCCAAAGTAAGAAAGAAAACCACCAGGCAACCATTCAGCTGCAAAAGCCAAATACCTTCCAAATTTATCCCATGAAAATCCCTCACTCTGTGAGCAAGACAGAATTCACTGCTCCTGTACCCTCAAGTTTCCCAGCTTAGCAGGTCAAACTCTTGCCACAAACTCATCTCTGCCTTGTTTTATTTCGTGCTCAGAGTTTGGTTTTTGACATCATCAGCTCCACCATCCTTTGGGCATGCCAAGAAGCAAGTGAAGTTGAAGACTGTTCTAAATCTAGACTTTTGAAATGTGCTTCTTTATTCACCTGGCAATGAAGTACCAAGATGTGGCTACCTTTAAGAAGGATTTGTCTACATTAAGGATTAAGTAATTCCATAATTGTTTTCTTAGTATAACTAGGGATTAAGAGGGTATCACTCTTCATCTGCTCTTTCAGTAATTCATTTCAGTGATCATTTGCTCTTTTCAGACTTTAAGAGTTAACCTTTAGTTTTAATAGTGGGTAAAAAGCAATGGAGTGCATATCATTCAAAATGTTTAAAATGTCAGTCATAGCCTGTGTCGTTTATTTTTCTTTCCTCATTAGAGAATCTGGTTCCATTAAACATTTCAACATTTAAGTGAACTATCCAAATCAGAAAGGAAAAAGGGAAGATGGAAGTCTCCTGGTATAAGGGAGAAAAACTGACTTTGAATACAGACACTCAAATTAAGGACTGCATAGAGAACTTCTTACTATTACCTTCCTACTACTGCTTTAACCCAGAAACATCTCCCTGTGGATGTTAATTCCTGAAACATCAGCAATATTCAATTCAAGGGAAAAGAATGGCATGAATATTGTTCTTCTCAAGAAACCCAGGACAAAGTTAGAGGAAGGAAGAACACACACACACACACACACACACACACACACACACACACACTCAGCCTCAAAAACAAACAAAAAGGTTGAATACAATTATTAACCAGGTAGTCTAAAAAGAGCCAGTGAAATTCTAACAATGAGATGTTAAATTATTGCATATATCATATTACAGGATATATCTAGTACTTGAACTAGACGATCTGTACTTCTCCACACGCAAAGTATCAGTTGTTCATTCACACTTAACCATGTTTTTGTGAAAGTTGCAAAATAGTGACATTTTTCTCTGTCCCTTTAAAAGCACCTCAGCCCTCCAGGTAAGCCTCCTGCAAACAAACAGACAAAAAAACCAAAAACCACCACCAACAAAAATTGTAGTGTGGTCCACTTGGGACCCTCCAGGTTTCTCTGCTCAGGGTCAGGCCAGCCTTTTGGAATTAGTGCCACCACTTCTGGACCTCACTCCTACCTCCATTGTAGGAGTTTACTTATGCTGAGCTATGTTTCCTCAAAGCCCCATCGTCAGACATCATGCTTCAGTCATAGTGAAAAGAGCAAGCATTTGAAAGCAGAGCATCTTGGGATTAGATCCCAAACCCACCGCTTGGTGGGTATGTGGTCCAAAGAGGCAAGACCCTTAATTGCTCTGACATCCAGTGTCCTGACCTGAAAAATTGGTGTAATAATTCCTGGGTGGCTTGCAAGATAATTGTAAGTGTTAGAAAAAATACACATAAAAAGTGTCTGACACAGAGTAGTTTCTCAGTATAGAGTGGGTACTATTATGATTGTTGTTTTAATATTGTTTAATTAGCTTAAATCACATTCAAGTTCCCTCCTGGATAAATACTGTCATTTAAAACACTATATAAATGGGTTTCAAAATGCCAGCTGCTAAGTATTTAGGGCCTGGTAAAGCTATTAACATATAAGCATGGCAGAGGTTCATTAGGTTCAGACACTAGTTTGAGGTAGTCCAAAGAGATGGAAGTTTAAGAAAAGGAAAAAGTCAGAGGAAAGGGCTGTGAGCCCTTTACATCATCTTCAAAATGACAAAAACCGTAACAACTAACATGTAGTAGGCATTTTGCACCAGGCATCACCCTAACTGCTTTGTGACATTATTCAACCATCCTAGAAATCCTATATCGTGGCTTCCATTATTGTACCCATTTCATGGATGAAAAAACTGAGGCAGAGTGAGGTTTATTTATTTATGTATGATGTTGAGAAAGAAGAGCTAAAGTCCTTAATCTCATGAAACTTACATTACATTTGGACATAAAGGCAACAAACACAAACAACAACAACAAAAATATGTATACATATAATGTTTGGAGAAGGTAAGTACCAGGAAGGAAAAGAAAGCAGAATAAAAACTCAGAGTGGAGATGATTCTACCAGAGGTACGTTGGCTGGTGAGTAGCAGCCCTTCTACTAAGGTGACAGTTGAGTGAAAAGACAGCTGGTTCTGTATGACACACAACGGCTCCATTATACATTTGGCCAAACCTGTAGATTGTACACCAAGAGTGAACCTAAATGTACACTGTGGACTTTAGGTGATAATGATGTGTCCGTGTAGGTTCATCTGTTGTAACAAATGTACCATCTGGTGGGGATGTTGCTAGTGGAGGATGTTGTATGAAATGGGGCAGGGAACATATGTGAAATTTCTGTATTTTCCACTTAATTTTGTTGTGAACCTAAAACTGCTCTAAAAAATAAAGTCTATTGTTTTTTTTTTTTAAATGAAGATAACTGGCAGCCTTGTGGACTTTAAACCTTAGGTGAGAAAAGGCAGAAGCAGAAAGACGTGTTAGGAAATTATAGCAATTGTCTAGGTGAGAAATCATGGTGACTTTTGTCAGACAGTAGGTGTGGAGGTTCTAAGAAGCGTTAGATTATGGACCTATTTTGAAGATAGAGCTGATGGTATATTTTTTTAGTAGATGGAACAAGTTGTATAACAGGAAGTGAGGCATCTAAATTACTTTAAGGTTTTTGGCCTGAGCGCCCCGAAGAATTGAGATGCTGTATTGTAAGAGGGGGGACTTTGGGGGAGGATCAGTTTTGGGAACGCAGATGAAGAGCTTAGTTTGGGGCATAGGTTTGAGATACAGCGCATTTGAGAAGTTAAGCCCGCAAGCCCTGTGTCTCAGTCTGTCTCCTCTTTGCAGTGCTCAGTGTATGTTTTCAGGTCTAGCAGGCTCAATGTTTAGTGGTTGGAAGGAAAAGACTCCGTGACTGGGTCGATCTCATTTACTGCTCTTTCCCCAACACCTAACACAATGTCTGGCATGCATTCGAAGAAATAAAATGATATTGAAGATGATTCTTTAATTCATAGATTTTTTTTCTTTTCAGTTATGGTTTATTACAGGATATTGAATATCCCTTGCTATACTTTAGGACCTTGTAGTTTCTCTATTTTACATATAGTAGTTCATGTCTGCTGATCCCACACTCCTAATTTATCCCTTCCCCCATTCCCTTTCCCCATTCCCTTTCCCCTTTGGTAACCATAAGTTTGTTTTATTTATTTATTTTTAAATTTTATTAATTTTATATTTTTACACAGCCGCTTATTAGTTATTTATTTTACACATATTAGTGTATATATGTCAACCCCAATCTCCCAATTCATCCCACCACCACCCCCTCACCCCCTGCTTTCCCCCCTTGGTGTCCATACGTTTGCATAAGTTTTCTGTGTCTGTGAGTTAGTTTCTGTTTTGTATATACATTCATTTGTGTCATGTTTTAGATTCTACATGTAAGTGATATCATATGGTATTTGTCTTTCTCTTTCTGACTTACTTCACTTAGTATGTGAATCTTTAGGTCCATCCACGTTGCTGCAAATGGCATTATTTCATTCTTTTTTATGGTTGAGTACTATTCCATTGTATATATATGTATATATACCACGTCTTCTTTATCCATTCATCTGTCAATGGACATTTAGGTTGCTTCCATGTCTTGGCTATTGTAAATAGTGCTTGATTCATAGGGTTTTTTTTAACCCTGAAATAGAAACCTTTTAGACATGAAGTCGCTGCAGGTAGATATAAGAAATTTCTGTTAATATTAGGGAATCAAGACAGGTAATGCGTGCCTTTTTTTTTTAATTAATGCAGAAGGCTGAGAATATGATTCTTACTAAAGAGAATTAGAACTTTCTTCAAGGACAAACTGAATAAAAATTGTGTATATTTTGACACACAGTTAAGGTGGGGCATGGGAGAAATTATTTTAGTTTGTGTGGGTTTTCTTAGTTTAAAAAGAGAAGTTAGAGATAAACTGGAAAGATTTAATCATTTGTTAGAGAAAAGTATTTAAAAGAAAAAAAAGTCTAAGAAGTAAATCCATGCAGCAAATTATATGTTAAATAGTAGAGATTTTTCAACAAAGATAATGAAAAACTACTCTTAATATAAAGAGAGCAAACAGAAATAGGTAAACAAAACAAGTATTAGGTAAAGCACAAAGCGCCAATCAGCAGGCTCAGCACAAACAATTGTCTAATGCCCTGAACTGTGCAGGTGGGCCCAGCGAGAAGGGCTTCCACAGGTAAACCCAGCTGCCTAGGGTAGGCCAGGCCCTCTGTGGGCCCAGCCGCTGGCTTCTGACAGGCCAGCAAAAGTGATTCCAGTCTCTTTGGACAAAGTCAGAACACCCAAGATTTAACTGCTGGAACATGAGCCAGGAAATCCGAATCCAGAAAAAAAAAAGAATAAGAAACTTAATTCCACTGGGCATTAGATGAGGCTTCTGGGAGATAATGTGTATAAGACGTCACTGTCCATACCTGGGCTTTGACAACAAGGCATTTTGTTATGTGAATGGACCAGATTTGATCCACGGCTGAGAGCTGAAATAGGCATAACTCAAAAGAAGACAGTGTAATTGATAAATTATTATTTTAAAAGTTTAATATCACTATTAATCAAAGAAAAGCAAAATAAGATATCCATTCGCTCATTCATTCATTCATTCCTTAAATACATATTTTTGAAAGTCTTCTGTTTGCAGGCACTGGGAATAAATAAAGAGACAAAAATCCCTGCCTTCATAAAGCCCATATTTTTGTGGGGGTAATGAAAATTATACAAAATAAATCATATGTCATTCGATGTTAGTGTGAAGTGCAAGAGAAAAAAAGGGAGGGATCATCGTGGACGGAAGGACGGCAGGAGTAGCAAGTCTAGGACACAAAGAGAAGGCGAAGGCGACATAGGAGCAGAGCACTGTGATCGCATTTGATTGTATAACGTTGGTGGAAAATGCAACAAACACTGGGCTTTGTGCCTGACTGTCTGTGTATGAGTCCATACCCTACTGGGTACTGTGTTGTAGTTTCCTTATTTGCAAATTAGGGGTAGTGGTGATGCCAGCCCTTGGACTGTTGTGAGGATTAGGTGAAACAATAAAGAAAAACGATTCATGATGACTCATGCAGCAAGCACACAAGGTTAGCTTCCATCCTATCTGTTAGTCAGTTACTGCAGGAAGATCTTTTTGAAGGCAATGTTCAATGCTGATGAGGATAGGACAATATATCTTGGTAAGGATAGGGCACAGCTGATACAATTAGGGGGGAATGTGTTTTAGTTAGCATGCTTTCAGGTTCATGCAGCTTAAACATACAGACCTTTATAAAAACACCTGACAGGGACTCTGGAGTTAGGGCAGGTGTGAGGGCTGGTTTAGTTGGAGGATCAGTGATGTGCCACAGTGTGGGTTTCTCCATTGCTCCTTTTTGCAATGGTGTTTTCTTCTCTGGAGGCTTGTAGCATGACAGTGACCCTGTATCCAGGTGTGACACTGTCTGAAATGAGGCTCTTCAATACAATAGCCACTAGGCACATGTGACTATTTCCATTTAATTTAATCAAATTAAATACAATTTAAAGTTCATTGTGTATATTGCTGATAGAATTATAAAAGAATTATGATTATTTTTTAAAGTTTTCTCTGTCTTCTGTTTTTCTTTTTCTGTCCCCCTACTTTTTTCTGTTTTATTAATTTTTTTCTGATTTATGCTATTTTTGTACAGAAATAATCATTAAGAAATACACACCCACACACATATGTACGTATGTATTAGATAGAGCTAGCTAGCTAGGTATATATATATATATACATACACACAGACACACACACACACACACACACCCTATTGAAATATGTCTTCTTGGCTTATATAATATAGAACAACTATTCTTAATATGCAGAGAAAAAATTGTGTATTTAATATGATTGCAACTGAAAAAAATAGAGGCATAGAATAAAATTGGAATGGACTATATAGAAACTTTGACAGACAGTGATATATTGTTAGGAAAATTATAGGTGAAAATTTTTTCCCTTTCTGGGTTTTATCAATTATATATAATTTTTATCCTGGAAGCTTAAAAAAAGTATTTCTTAAACAAATGAGGGAGAAACAAATGCATATTTCAGGAATACTGTGGTTTACAAATCTGGGCTCATATGCAACTATTTTACAATAGGCTCATGTCAGTTCTTTTAGCATGAAAAGAAAAGCAGGGAAGGGTATTACTCCCTTAAATGTTGAACATACCTTGTCAATTATTTTACATGTTATAAAAACATTGGATAGACCATTTTATAATTAAAGACTTAATACGTTATAAAACAATTATTCTTACTTGCAGTTTTGCATTTTAGCGAGGTACAGATTTAATCTGAGTTTTTCAAACTGATGTCAATCGAAGTCTGTAGCTAGCTAGGAAGTGCCTTTGACCTGCAGGAGGGGCCAGTCAGGGCACTGGAGAGAGAAAGAGGGGCTTTGAGACTCTGACCACTCCCTTTACTCAGAGAAGCTGCACTTTGATTTGCTGTCCTTTACACTGAATTGCTGTGTAAATTTTTATTTACAAGAAAATCATGTCTCAATAATGCAAGAAATCACTGCTTTAAATAGTGGAAATGTTGTCCAATGATCCCATTTCTGTCCTGCAGGAGAGCAGTTGAGAGAAATATTAGAAGGAACTCTCCGTTTCCCTACATTCAGAGCTGTACACAACCTTTTGTTTGCATACAACCTAAGCCTTCCACCTCTAGTTACTGGATGTACTAACTACTATCACAGGGCCATCTGCCTCTTAGAACCCAGTGCTGAAGATGCTAGGAAGGACTGCACCTGTTCTGGCTCTTTTCAATGACCACGTACAGTGTGGGTGTTCCCTATTGTAGGCATGTGGGATATACGAAGGAAGAATAAAGCATGACTCTTGCAATGAAATAGCTACCCTTGAATCAGAGTGAGGGTGGTAGATACAGGGTGATATAAAATTAGTTGGGATGTTTTAAATGCATGCAATAGAAATCAAAATCTAAACAATAAAGAACTTTATAAATATCTAACAAAGAATCACAATTAAGGTAGCTGTCAGGCTGGTTTATTTTGAGGATCAATGATGCACCAGGATGTGTTTTTTTTCCATTGCTGCTTTTTGCCATCCGTAGTGTTGTCTTTATTTGCAGGCTTGTAGTGTGTCAGTGACCTTATATCCAGGCATGACACTGTCCAGAGCTAAGTTCTTCAATATGGTAGCCACAAGCCACATGCAACTATTTAAGTTGATCAAAATTAAATAAAATTCAAAGTTCAGTTCCTCAGTGGCCACATTTCAAAGCTCAAGAGCCACATGTGGCTAGTAGCCATCATGTTGGACAGATATGGAACGTCTGCATCTTTCCAGGGAGTTCTATTGGATAGCACGGAATTCAGCAAAAATGACAATGATCCTCCTGTGGTTCTTTTTAAAGAGGCAGGATTTCTTCCTGTAAGCATGCAAGTAATCTTACCCACATGCTTCTTTGACCAGAATTGATTCCCATATTCATTTGGATCAAAACCCTGACAAGGCCATGGGATTACTGCTGGACCCGTCAACGAACCGCAGACGGAGGATTGAGACAGCATCCCTCCATTCCTGAGTTTGTTTTTCCGGGAAAAGGCTCCAGAAATAGGCAGTGATGGTCTCCTGGGATAAATTCTAGACACCTTGCAGCTGATGGGAGGAAAAATTGGCCCAGAGGACGTGCAGTGGAACTCCGTGCCTGGGTCGCTGTGGCCTTGGACCTCAGCAGACGTGGCTCTCGGGTAGAGAGTCTCAGGGTACTCAGCCTCCGGAAAAGTAGAGCTTCACCGCCTGCGCCTGCGCAGTTCACTCGCCCGTTCTGGCCGCGGCAGGCCTCGCCCCTCCCCGGCTCCCTAGCCACCTGGCCAGCCCCTGAGAAGCATCCCTGCACTGGGACCTGGAGTGCTCTGGGGGGGGTGGGGGTGTCCACGAAGATTGGAGCTTGCAAGACTCCTTACGGACAAGTCTGCGATGAGGGGTGTCTGGCACCCTGGGCACCGGGAAGTTCCTCATGCCAGGACTCCCCTGCTGGGCTCCTCTAACTCCCGAGATCTCGCGAGATCCCACGAGGTTTGGCTCTCTGGAGAGTCGGGGCCCCAGCGCCTGAGGCCTGGTTCAATCAGCCCCAGGGCCTTCCCTGTCGGCCGGCGTGTCGCAGCGCATCCGCTTCTGCCGCTCCGCAGGACCCCTACTTGCTCGCTCCACACACGCCCGAAGCCGCGAAGCGAACCGCCGCTGTGGCGCCCTGTTTGCTTTCCCGAGAAACTCCACGCTCCACCCGTCCGGCCCGGGTCCTGGCCTTGGCCTTGAGCATCCCTCGCGCTGCTGGGAAGAATGTGGCCGAGTGAACACGGATGCAGGGACAAGACGGGGCCCTGATCCCAATGGTCTCTGTTAAGAAGTTGGGGCGCTGGGGGCCAAGCAGAAACGGCTGGACAACGGTGACCCTTGGTGCTGGTTGAACGCCAGGGAAGGCAGATCCCAGCAGTCTAGGACTGTCAGGTGAGATTTTAATCAAGAAGTTTGATTTGAGCAGAATTTGAAGTTAGAAAAATAGGGCTTAGATCTCTCGAGAGTGAGTGGAAGGATATTTGAAGCACGCTTTCTACTTTTTAAGATCTATTCTATATTTAGTTCTTTGTCGTACATCTACTCCAGTTTTCTAATTAGAATGAAAATTATGACTGAATTTGAAGACAAGGCATAAATGAATTCTTAACCGGGGACACTGGCCTTTTAGAATGGCTGTTGAAGAGGAGCTGGGCGGGACCCTGGAGTGTCTGCGAGGAAGGTCATAGGGTTTTTTTTTTTCTTTTTTTGCGGTACGCGGGCCTCTTACTGTTGTAGCCTCTCCCGTTGCGGAGCACAGGCTCCGGACGCGCAGGCTCAGCGGCCATGGCTCACGGGCCCAGCCCTCCGCGGAATGTGGGATCTTCCCGGACCGGGGCATGAACCCACGTCCCCTGCATTGGCAGGCGGACTCTCAACCACTGCGCCACCAGGGAAGCCCCATAGACAGATTTTACGTCTGAGTCTGTTTGAAAACACTGATGATAATGATAAACATTGGACTCGTCCTTTTGAGGTATGCTTTTCAATCGAAGTTTCCTTTCAAAATCTCACTATAGAGCTTTTTCTTTGTTTATCTTTTTAATTATTTTTTAAACTTTATTTTATATTGGAGTACAGTTGATTAACAATGTTTTGATAGTTTCAGGTGTACAGCACAATGAATCAGTTATACCTATATCTATTCTCTTTCAAATTCTTTTCCCATTTAGGTTGTTACATAATATACTGTCTCCCAGAGTAATGGAAATAAAAACAAACAAATAGACATTTTTAAAAATAAACATTTTTAGATGACTATAAAACAAGTCATGAATATTATTATCAGGTTTTACAAAGAGCTCTATTGCTATGCACTATGTCCAAATAGGCCTGTTGCTTAAGAAAAAAAAAAAATCTTCCTTCACTTCCCATTGCTTTCAGAGCCAAGGTGATGTTCCTTGGAATTGCATCAAGGCCCTCCAGTATCCACCCCATCTGCCTCTTCAGTCTTGTTTCTAGCTCCTCCTTTTTCTGTTCTCTGCAGTGAAACTGTAACACATGCAGCTTCTGGAATGGAAGTGCCCCCATTCTTCTTTGCCAAACTCATTGCTGTACCTTTTTAAGACCTAACCCTGGCTTAGTGTCCTCTGGGAAGTTGTGGCGTTGCTATCCTTGTTCTTCAATATCTAGTTCTCCTGTAAGTTCTCTTTCTCAAAGAAGAAGTTTTCTTTGTTAAGTTGTTGAATTCAGGCACCACAAGATCATGTGACTTTGACCAAGAACTTGTGGGTGGGCGTGATGTATGTCACTTCCCGGCATGAGCTTAAAGAACCAGTTTGTGCGTCTGAGGTGCTGTTCCTCGCTTCCAGCGCCAAGGTTGCAGGCAGAGTTCCAGCCAGCAGCTGCTCAATCAGCCTTTCCTATCTGATTACCACATGGAACAGAGCCCCCAGGCCCCATTGATGGACATTAGTGTCCATCTCTATTAAATCACTGTCATTTGGGGCTGCTTTGTTACCTCAGTGTAACCTAGTCCATCTTGACCGGTAGAAAAGTATTCCCAGACTCCCCTGGTCTAGGTTTCGTTTCATATTGAGTATCAAACTTTACCAGTGTCTTAAGCCAGGGCTCAGCAGACTTTTTCTGTAAAGGGCTAGATGGTAAACATTTTGGACTTTGTGCGCCATGTTGTCTCTGTTGCAGCTACTTAACTCCATGTAGCACAAAAGCAGCCATAGATAAAATGTAAAGGAATGAGTGGGATTGTGTGCCAATAAAACTTTATTTATGTGAACAGGCGCTGGGTTGGATTTGGTCCTCAGGCTGTAGTTTGTTGACTGCCGTTTGAATTCATGAGCCTGAAATCAGTAGCAGGAGTCCTTTGGTTTGTATTTTAAGGATCAATTAAATTTTTCTTCTCATGTCTCTATCTCGTTTTACATACTGATCTGAATTTGGAGCTATGATTTTTAGTAAGAAAGTCAGGATAGATTTGAACTCAAGAGTGTAAGCGTTTGTGAAATCATACTTGGGGTTTGGAGAGAGCATTTGAAAAATTAATTCCTAATGAGTAATGAAAGAAATGGCATATATAAGCATGATTTGAAAAGATAAACAGTCTATTAATTATTTTACCTGCCACTTCTAAATAACTGCTATTAGGAAGAGCCATGTGAAATTGCTCTTCTGTAGAGAAATATTGACAATATCAGATGATATAACCTACTACTAATAATTACACACTTGGATTTTTTAAATTATAGTTTCTCTATGCAAGAACCTAGAGCAACACCAGTTTCTGAGGCGATAGGTAACCTGGTTCATGACTAACCCACACTGGTGTATACATGATTTTCCTGCATCCGTGAACTTTAGTGCCAATGTCCTAAAATCTCTAGGAGAAATTAAGCTAGTTCTATTAAAAAACAAAACAAACAAACAAAAAAAACAAGCACACTCTATGTGCTCAGCTCTCTCTTTCTGGTTTGTTTTCACAAGAATGTGTTTTTGTGAAGGAACTGTCCGTAGGTACCATGCAGGTGAAAGCTTTCATCCTTTAGTGAGAGTGATGAAAGTAGCGTCTCGAGAGGTTACCAGTGCTACGGCAGGAGGGGGAAACAGGGTGCATTCATACATTCTCTGCACATTTTTCAGCCAAAGGGACTATTTCCTTTTTGGTGATTTCTAAAAATAAAAGTTAAAAAAAAATGGTGAGGCATCTCTGCCATCACAGAAAATTGCAACTCAGGACATAAGGACATAATAAAATACAATATAGCTCATATTTTCTATGGGGCGGAATGTTTATTCCATGTTGCTTTCCCAGGGTATTTATAGATTTCCTGAGAATGACTAATTGTTCTCCAAAATTATATTTTTAGTTGCCTTCTCTCCATCCACAGCTCTAGGAAATGTTAGCCTGAAAAAACTGAGGCCTGTTGGTGGACTTCCATCTGTTGTTACTGGTTTCGTTACAAAAAACCAGTGTATCTCTAGAAGAAATTTTTTTAGAAAGAAGTCATTTCAGCTCCATGTCAATTGATAGCTTTACAAGTTACCCATCATTGTTTATTTTATGTGAGATATACCCTTTCAGAAAAAAAAAAATCTCTTGATCTTACAGAAACTGTGCTAGGATATTATATGTTCGAGAAGACTCTAAGAAAACAAACCTGTGGACTGAAGCTAATGAATTATCTATGGGTTCAAGTTCAGATTTCCTAGGTTTACTTAAGAAGATGAATATATTCAGAGCAATAAATGCCATTACTATTTCTTTGTCTGTTAACAAATGACATTAGCAATAGATTTTATTTTATAAGACATGCACATTGCTTTACCTGGGGTAGCTCAGGAAATATTAATAGTCAGAAATAATGTAAATTCCAGTAATGTATTTATGAAATATATTGATGCTGTCAGTCTTTATTTATTATACTGTGCCACGAAGTCTAGACAGAATAATAGTGCGTTCTTTGTAGAGGCAAGCGTTTCAAAAATCACTGAATTTGCTGTAATGCCAGGCCCTGGGTCTCATTCATGAATTTTTTACAGTTGGTTTTACATTCCATCTATAGAGAAAAATAGTTAGCAGCACTCTTTTCCCAATTCAACTAGAACTTTGCCTTTGGTGTAAACAAGTAACCTTTAATTTGACCATATTGAGCTACGTCTTCTTCCCTCTTGCCTATTCCACACAATCCAATTTCTCATGCAAATGTCAACAATTTCAGATATTTCCCTCCTAAGAAGAATTTCATAATGATACAGCTTGTGTCATTTTACAAACATCCATTTTAAAAATTCTAATTCGTTACAGATCCTCTTTTAGCCCCTGAATAAAAGCAGTACCTCTAACCCTGAAGTTTTATTGTTCATTAGCTTAAATTTGACCTGCTTTTCTTTTTCAACCTAAAAGCCATAGCTAAATAACCTAAATGTAAGGAAGAACAGAGCTCACTCTTGACAAATCTAAAAGGACCAACTGACAGAGAATGAGGAATCTATTAAATCTTCAAAGATCTCGTTTTCTGCAGCCCGACCTCCTTTGCTCCAGGCGACTCTGCATATTCAGCATCAATCACGCATCGTTCCTCTTAGGCCTGCTTCCTCTCCCTACCTCCTGAAATGCAGCGTGACGTTTGCTATCGCCATCCCTGCAACTCATTCAATACACACTAGCCCGCAACACAGGAATCTGTCTTTGAATTATGGACTCTCCAATAGTTTAAACATGTTTATTTTCCCTTCACCTTGCTCTTGGTCTTGTCCACAGGAAATTGATTTTTTACCTGACAGCCATCCATTTATTAAAAAAAAGGTGCTTTGTACAAACTTCTTTATCTTCTTTGCCGATGGTCTTGTTTTCTTTGTGCTCTGTTTCTGCCCTGATAGTTTTCTGCATGATAAGAAGCTTACCTGCCAAAAGGCGATAGAATAGAATAGACTGAGTTCCAAGTCCTGGCAGCTACTCTATTTCAGGTGATTTTCTTTATCATGCTAACTTTCCCAAAGAAAAGAGACGGTCGATGTCCATTAAATGGAATTATTTTGAAGTGTGCTTGTTCTCCTATACAATCAGAACTTCAGCCCTCCGTCTCTGGGCAGAGGAAGTAACTCTCCATAAAGAAAAGCCCTGTGTTTTGCTGGTAATGTGTGCTCTTGAGGCCGCCTGGCTGCTTTGAATCCTGTCTCCATAAGTTACTAGTTTTGGGCTTTGAGCAGGATATTGAATTTCTCTGTCCTCACTTCTCAGCCGCAAAACAGAGAGGTAAGTGTTACCTTCTTTGTAGTATTGTTTTGAGGATTAAATAAGTTAATATGAGTGAAAGTCTTAGTTCGGTGCCTGTCGTGCAGAAAACACTCCATTAATGACGGCCATTCTCATCTTTGCATCAGCACTCCAAGAAACATTTAACATTTATTCAGTCTTGGATGTTTTGCCCATGTGACTGATGCGATGGCATTTTCATTGTATTAACCATTATTTAAGATGACGCTGAGGGTACGCAACTGTCCAGTGATGTTATTATAGACGCTGAGCGACACCCAAGAAAAGTCTGAGCAACGTTGTTCAATAATGTGGAAGAACCTTTGCAGTCAGTTGAAACACCGGGAACTAAACAACCCTGCTCCTTCTGGGGCTGTTTTCCTGGCAAGGCATGTGGTATAGTGCATCTGGTTCACCCACGTGTGGGGGCTCCGACCCTTATCTATAAAGTTAAATATAAATGTGAACAGGAGAATATAAAATAACGTAAAGCTGTTTTAATTGTGTGTGCGTGTGTGTGTGTGTGATGACAGTATTATGACAAGAAATGAAAAGTTTCTTTTATTCCGTTAGGCCTTCACTTACAGAAATGGGAAAATAAACATTCATAGATTCCATTGAATGTTAGAGAGCATTTAATATTAGAAAGATTTACAGAAGCAAAGGAAGTCGTCGTATAAAAAGTACGGGCATCATGTTTTGAGACATGAGACTCTAGAAAGGAACATACTTAAGTGCTGATGCTGGAGCAAGGGAGCTGTGGGTGATGGTCTCTGCCCCTCCCCTGCCTCACTCTGCCGCCTTCCCACCCGCTTTCACGCAACCCTGTACCCTCTGCACACCGAGAACCTCTTAAACCCTTCCACCGATTCCTCTCTAGGATGCACCTCCACCATCTTGAGTGTGGATGACTGCTGCAGTCTCCCCGCCGGTGTGCAGATGTATGCTTCTCGCCTGCATCTGGACCAGAGACATCTTTTAAAGCCTATAGTTGGAGCATGACCCTCCCAAGGTCTTAAGCCCATTGCACACCCAGCAAAGTCCTCAGTCCTCAGCTTGGCTGTGGGCCCCTCCCTGACCCAGCCCCTCCTCCTCGCCGGCCATCCCCTGGTCCCTCCTCCTCACTCCGCTCTCTAAGCCACATTGGCTTTCTTTAAGCGGGATATGGCCCACTCTCCACAACGCTGACTAGTTAACTCCTTCCTGCCTTAAATCTCGGCCTGTTCCCCGCTCACTGCTGCTGGCCTTTCCTCCATCCATTCGCCCTCCCTGCACACATGCCTGCTGCTGGGCGTCAGACCAAGCCGTGCTTCTTCTTGAAATGTTCATCTCACATAGGACTGCTGGTTCCCATTCTCCCCGTTAGAATGTGAGCCCAGAGCTCAGAGCAGGCAGCACACCTGTCTTACTGCAAAGCCAGCCCCAGATTCAGCAGAGGATCGGACTCATAATTTTTAATGCTTGTTGAATGAATAAACAAAGAAATTTAGAGAAAGCCTAGGTTATTTCCTAATACCCAATTACTACATTATGAAATGGCATGTGGAGCTAGTTTCAGTTAGGGCCTGGATAATGCAAGACCTACTCAGTTAAGTGAAAGTTGGAAACATCTTCAGTTTGGAGGAGAATAGAATGGAATTGTGGAGAACATTGTCACCACGGCTGGAATGCTGGGTTCAAATCCCATCTGCACCACTTGGATGTGTCCTTGGGTTAACTGTTGGCTTCTCTGTATTGCCTCCGTTTCTTCATCTGTCACATAGTTGCAGGAATAAAGTAGTAAAAGTGTGTAAACCACTTAGAACAGTGCTTCATAGTAAGCATAGTAAGCCTAATGCTCAGAGACACCATCATCTACCAGGAAACTGGCTCCTTTTGTCCTTCCTTAAACTGGCTGTTTCTCGAACTTGTCCTTTTACCAACTAAAATGTTAAGTTGTATAGAACTCTAAAGTTGTACAAGGTGGAAAAAGAAAAAAGCCCCGTGTCCTTTCCTCTGCGTAAGTAGAAGATTGGTCTGAACATTTTGGACGTTAGGGTCTGTGTCCACACAGCTCAGATGCCCTCCAGCCAAGTCAGCTGGACCGAAGGAATTTATATTGGTTTCATGAGCCAGGGTGTCTACACACCATGGGTTTTTCCTTCTCCCTCCTCTCGACTCACTGAGCAGGGTAGAGACCGGCTCTCAGGCACTTCCCAACTGACACGGCAGATTTCCCATCAGGGCAGCAGTCGGTAACCAGTCGAAGAGAGAAACCAAACCTTCTGTTAGGATGCTTGATAAGCTGCCAGTAGCTGAGAAGTCTTTGCTTTTGCCCAAACAAGAATGTCTATGTACCCCTGTCTTCATACATTTTGGTGACAAATTCCTATTCTACCATATTAAGAGCTCCAAATAATTTTTATTGGGTAGTTGACAGGAGCTTGACAAAAAATCACACTGAGTTTTGGGTTCTGGGTTTTCTAAAGAACATGCCTTCATCAAGACCTTCAATATGTTTCAAAAATTAATCAAATGGAATTATTAATTTTAATTTTTCCTCTTTTACCCACCACAGACTACTTTACAGAGGAGTTAATCCATTGGTATGCTACCAAAGGGAAGACATATTTTCCCAGGTAAATTTGCTCTTAAGAAATAATCAGGCTGCTTTGGATGAATTTTGACGTCTCTATATTTCAAAGAAATAGCATTTAAAGTACAAAATTATAATTGGCTATTTCTGTCAAACTGAAAAAGACCCTATCCCTTTCGGTAATTAATTTTAGATATACAGTGATTCTAAAATTTTTCATCTTTTAAATTGGCTCATATTAGCACATTTTGGTCAATGAGTTTATTTTTCTTTTTGTTCTCAAAGATGCATTAAGAGAAAAAAGCTTTTAAACAGACTTAATTAACAGCCAGAAATGACGTGATTTATTTTCATGAATTGTACATATGTCTGTAATTCTTCCCGTGCCATATTTTGAATACATTAAAAATATTTTTTATATTATGATGTTCTATAAAATTATCCCCAACAGCTCTGGGGAAAATAGCTATTATATCCTTAGGAAGATAAAATGATTCTCATTCCTCTGGGAGTTTAACTTTGAAGAGCTTTATAAGCTGTAGGGTATGGGGGCTAAAACCATTTTCCTTTATTTTCTTTTGTGTTTCTTATTAGGCACCATAAAAATGCAGAGAAGAGCAGACATGGGAAGTAATAAAAGTAAAAATGTTTCTCTTCCCTGTACTTCAAATGTATACTGACCCATTTTGACTTAAATAATCTGGGGAAAACCATTTTTTATATACACGTATATATAAAACCATTATATATATTCAATATATATAGTATAGATATTTAACATATTTTTAATATTTATTCATATAATATTTATATACTTAATTTACATATGTGATTTTTGTTAAGCTTCTGTCAACTTTCCAAGAAAAATTATTTTGAGCTCTTAATCTGGTGCTATAGAAATTTATCACAGAGGTGTATGAGAAAATAGGTGTGCATAGACATTTTTGTTAGGCAAAATGTATAAACATATATATACATATATATATATATGCAAGCATATTAGATCTAGTAATATATATGTACCTTTAGGATTGCTATATTGGAGGCTAATAAAAGTCTTGCTATTTCCCTGGATTACTGCTACACACATTTTACAACCAAACAAAATAGATTTACTAGTGATGACATTTTAAAACAGGAACATTTAGATGATTGGGAAAGTGAACTGATTCTGTGACTCAGCTATTACCATGGCAACTCCAGGGTTCACAAGGCATCTCTTGGAGTAATCATTGGGTGCTCTCAGGCAAAGCCTGGATGATTTAGTCCTCCTTTTCTCAGGGGATGTTAAATGGAACCTATTAATAAACTGAAAAATGGGGAGACTTAGATACAATGTTCTGATAAGGTTCAGTATCCCCAAGAGCAGATATCATTAATGGTGTATCCAGCCTTAATCTCCCATGAATAGATGGACTTGTTTCAGGCAGAGTGGAGGCTTGTTTCTCCCTCATTTCTGGAATGGTATAATGTTAGCCTTGCCAAAAGTGAAGCAGGATTATTGGTTCCTTTAACCAATTTTCCAACTCATTTCTTGTTCATAACTTTACTAATAAAAGTAAGTATACTCCCCTACCCACCCACGCAAAATATTCCCATATTAGAAGGCGCAAGCGGTAAGCACTAATGTCTCCTTTGGAAGAAGAGGGTAGAGAGAGAGACACACACACACACAACAAAACCAAGATGATTTGGTAATGCTTCTCTGTCATTTTAGTGAACAAGGACCATAATGACAAATGTTTTCTTTATTTATAAATTTGGACACTTTGCTTAAGGAGAATAAAATAAGCTCTTAATCTTTCCCCCTATTTTTTTAATTGAAGTATAGTTGATTTACAATATTATATTAGTTTCAGGTGTACAGCATGGTGATTCAGTATTTTCATAGATTATACTGCATTAAAAATTAAAACAAAATAATGGCTTTAATTTCCTGTTCTGTACAACATATCCTTGTTGCTTATCTATTGTAGACATACTAGTTTGTATTTCTTAATCACATAACCCTATCTTGCCCTTCCCCACCTTCTCTCACCCCACTGGTAACCACAAGCTGCTTTTCTATATCTGTGAGTCTGTTTCTATTTTGTATATACATTTGTTTATTTTATTTCTTGGGTTCCACATGTAAGTGATCTCATACTGTGTTTGTATTTCTCTGTCTGATTTATTTCACTTAGCCTAGTGCCTTCTAGGTCCATCCGTGTTGTTGTAAATGGCAGAATTTCATTCTTTCGTGTGGCAGAATGTACAGACTCATACTTAGTAGGTCACAGGAGCCTGCAGGACTACCTTTTGACTGCTTCTGTTTTCTAACTGAAATAAGAATCAGTGAAATCAATGCAGAGTGAGAATGGAGAAGGAGGTTTCAGAAGTTCGAGGAGAGAAGAAAAGGTATGAAATAGAAACGTGAGAGAGAAAGTGAAAGCACTAGAAGACAGTGCAGTTATGGTTTTCAGGCAGTATTTAGGACTCCTTTAGGGTTAGTGACGGTGAACTTAAGGAGAGACGTATCAGCATGAACGTTTGTTTCTCTCCAGTCGTGGTTAGTTCCATAAGTGGTTGTACGTGTGTAATAATGGGGGAGGAAGAGAGTGAATAAAATCCAGTCCAAAATGTGGTTTGACAAGTACAGTGAGTCCCCTACATACGAATGAGTTCCATTCCGAGAGCGTGTTCGTAAATCCAATTTGTTTGTAAGTCCGACAAAGTTAGCCCAGGTACCCGACTAACACAATCGGCCATATGGCACTGTACTGTAACAGGTTTGTAATACTTTTCACACTAATAATATAAAACAAACACAAAAAATAAAGAAAACATCTTTAATCTTACAGTCCAGTACCTTGAAAAGTACAGTGGTACCGTCCAACAGCTGGCATCCAGGGGCTGGCATCGAGTGAACAGGCAAGAGTTACTGACTGGAGGAGGGAGAGGAGGTGGGAGATGGTAGAGCTGAAGGATCGTCAGCAACAGGAGACAGAGGGCGAGCTGCAATGTCGCTCACGCCTGACGTTGATGGCACAGATTCTGGTTCCTTGCTGGATTCAATTCTGTCTGCCCTCTTGAAAAAACGATCCAGTGATGTTAGGGTAGTAGCTCTTTTTTTTCTCATCATAGAGGACACGGTAGCATGTATAAGAATGAGCGACATCTACCATCTTTTCACATCGCTCCACTCTCAATTATTTTCACTTTTGTTTGCATCGTTATCGCTTGGTGCTTCTTAGCAGTACCAGCTACATCACTGCTGCTTTTATGCTTGCTTCTGGACATCCTGGGCTTGAAATAAAGGTACTGTACTACTGTACTCTACACGGTACCGCACAGTAAAGTACACAAAAGCACGACCACTTGTGGAGGATACACGCACGTGACAAAGTACGCCAGACACACGAGCTAACTCACGTGACTGGACATGCGAACGCACGTTTGCGTCTTCGAAAGTTCGCAACTTGAAGGTTCATATGTAAGGGACTTACTTGTAACTGCAGTGGAGTGAGAGGAGGATAGAGGTTGAGGATACATGGAAGGGAGTGATTATATCCACGGGCCATGGAAGTTATTTGAAGGAAAGGAAGAGAGAGGTAGAGAGTATAAATATAGAAAAATTAATGAGGTCAAAGGGAACCAGTAGGTGGTGTTTGAAGAGAAGGATCTCTGATCCTTGGTCATGACCAGGTCTGTGAAATGGCCGTGGGAGGAATGATGAGTTGCATGAGGACAAACTCATTGGAGGAAAGGATTCTCAAGAACTGAGTGGCCAGGTTATTGGAAGGGTCGTCTGTACAAGTATTAAAAGCACTAAGAATAATGGCTGGAGGAGAGGGACCCGATAGTAAATGACAACAGCAAGATGTAGGAGAAACAGTCTAGCACCATATTCCAGGCTGGACTTGTAGGGGTGGAAATTGTCTGTCTGGGAGTGAGGGTGAGCAGCTAGCAGTCCTGTCCCTCCCCCAGGCTCAAGTGTGTGCCCACGGGAGGAGGACAGGGGACATGGAGAGGGCAGCAGAGAGCGCAGGCTCTGGGCTTCTCTTCTCACCAAGTGCTTCATTCCCTCTGCGATCCTTAGTTCAAGGTCATGGAGGATAAACAGTGAAAGGCATTGTGCATTTTTTTTTTTTTTTTAGGATCAAATACATCATATTACAATCCTGCAGTTTTTACCCGATTAGTATTTGGCCAATACGATACTACCTGGCTCAAAAATAATTCTGTGAAAGGCTGTGTGTGAAACAATGGTTCTGCCCCCTTTCCTCCTCCCTTTGTGCTCCTGGTGGGTCTTCTGAGCAGCATGTTTGCCTGGACTAACCTTTGAACAGCAGCTAGGCCTAGGCAAGGCTGTGACCCCATTGCTTTCCAAAATGCTGAAACTGTTGAGCATGAAGAAATCACATTTAATTTGACTTCTTTCTTCAGTAGTGAACCACACTAAGCCAGAACCCAAATAAACGTTTAATTGGAATTGTTTTTCATAGAATTCTCTTAGCAGGAAGAGGTAATTATGACTTCACCCAACACACACACACACACACACACACACACACACACACACTCATATAAAATATTTAAATAATAAAAAGAAACAAAGAAAAATAGGGGCTTTAATGATATACCTTTGAGTCTACTGTGTGGTAGAATGAATCTTGAATTCTGGAATGCAAGTTCAGAAACTTAATCTTCAAAGAAAAATTAAAGTGTAATCACTAAATTTTAGTTCTTTTATCAGGAAAGTGTACGAATTGAAACAAGTAAGTAAAGAAGGAAACAAACAAGAAAGTTGAGCTTTATTAGACCATAGTCTCCCCCAACATTCTGTTTCTTTAGCATTACTGTGTTTTTTTCTTTTTTTTAAATAAATTTATTTATTTTATTTATTTATTTTTGGCTGTGTTGGGTCTTCATTGCTGCTCTAGTTGCGGTGAGCGGGGGCTACTCTTCGTTGTGGTGCGTGGGCTTCTCATTGTGGTGGCTTCTCTTGTTGCGGAGCATGGGCTCTAGGCACATGGCCTTCAGTAGTTGTGGCACGTGGGCTCAGTAGTTGTGGTGCACGTGCTTAGTTGCTTCGCGACATGTGGGATCTTCCCAGACCAGGGCTGGAACCTGTGTCCCCTGCATTGGCAGGTGGATTCTTAACCACTGCGCCACCAGGGAAACCCCAGCATTACTGTGTTTTGATTCAGGGTGTTGCATAGAAAACACAGAAGTTAAACTGCGACAAAATTTAATGAAGGCTATTGCACTGAAGGCTGTCTCCCTTCTTATATATTTGAAATTCTTTGCAGAATTACAGCTTGTATCAGGAAACAGAATACCTGTCCTGGTCTAGACATGTAGGAAAAATGTGAATATTTACTCAGTAGTCTTTGACTGACAAAAGAAGTATCTAAGTGGAAGGTCAAGCGTTTGTGTACGTGGTGAAGATGGAAACTTAGATCGGATGATATAGAAGTTAAGCAGTTTGCAGCTTGGACCCTAGCGTAGTATGTTCTTCCCTACATGCAGGCTGCATTGAATGTGAACTAGGCACTCCTCCAGCAGAAAGTGATCAAGAAAATATGCCGGGTCACGTTATGCTTATCTAGCATGTGTCCTTTGCTCCTCTTTTTTTTTTTTTTTGGCGGTACACGGGCCTCTCACTGCTGTGGCCTCTCCCATTGCGGAGCACAGGCTCTGGACGCACGGGCTCAGCGGCCATGGCTCACGGGCCCAGCTGCTCTGCGGCATGTGGGATCTTCCCGGACTGGGGCACGAACCCGTGTCCCCTGCATCGGCAGGCGGACTCAACCACTGTGCCGCCAGGGAAGCCCCCCTTTGCTCCTCTTAATTGTAGCTCAGGTGAACAAACCTCAAACCCAGATAAGTCTTTTGTTGTTCCCCTGGTCTCACTTGCAAAGCAAATTAAATACACGTGCATACCTTTTGCATATGCTAGTAGGTTTTGAGCATTTTGCTGGCGACTGTCTGATGACTGTTTCGGGTATCCTCAGAGTATGATGGTGGTGATTCTCCCCTCATGGCTCTGAACAAAGACATTCTGTCTTTGGAATGAGGTTGGAGAATAAATGTCAAGATGCTTTCTCTTTTATGGCAGACAGAAATTGGATCTTAGTTTTCTTCTTTACACCTTATTCTCTATCTAATAAAATTAGTGATATAAACACATTGAAACACTGGATGCGATTCATTTACATACTTTGTTATGACCCTACCTCACAGGATTTCATTAATACTCCCACGCAGTTGTCATTGGGCACTCGTCCTTGGCAGATAAGTAATAACAGGCTTTTACCATATTTGATTCGTAAGCGTGGAATTTTTGTCCTGTACTAATGCTGTTGACTTCTATGTTAGACCATAAGCAGTAGTTGCTAGGACTGCTCCTTTCGGTTAGCTCTTATACTCACTCATTGGAACTATGGTGATAGTTATAAGTAATAAGGACCACATAGCATTTCCTGGTGTAAAACAACAGAGTCACTTAAGTGTTTTAACATAGATGTGAACCCTTTCAGCCTACTCAGTTTCATTGAAATGTTAATAATGGCCTTTTCTCATAATAGCTGTTCTTACATCATCCCTTTTGTCTTTCATGCAAACAAACCAAGGTCCAGACATGGTATTTTCAGACAGCTCTGAAAGTGTTTCCCAGCAAAACTGCATGCGGTAGAATTCTGCTTGTGACAGAAAGTATTTAAAGTCTCAGGGAAAATCTCACAGTGCTTAATTCTAGTATAAGCACAAAAAAATCTTGGTATTTTATTATCAGTTAAAACAATTCATATCAACAGAAAAGAATCTCATTTCCCACCTTTGTCGCTTAATTTATCATAAAGGAGCAAAAAGAAGTCAAACTACTGAAGCTAATCCCCTCCATGAAGACATTGTTTTATTGGGTGATTTTCCAAGGAATCCTTGGAAATATGCGATCCTAAAAATCTATGACCTAAGTCTGTTAAACAGAATGGGCATTCCTGAAGTTAATTCCAAATTTGCTAATAAATAGATGCATATTTGTCAATAATTTCAAATTCCCAGATCATTAACTGTATTTAATATCCTTAAAGGAGAACAAATAAACAGTGTTTCTCCATTAGCTGCTTATATGTTTTTGCTTATGTGAATATTTTAGAGGACAAAAGAAAGATTGTGCAGAGAAAATTTTTTTTGATGAAATTTTCCCCCATCACTGCCAACAGACTGATCTCTTTTTTATGTTCATTTATTTGGCAAAACGCTGATTTAACCGTTGCCAATTTTTTTTTTCATGAAGAGCTACAAGATAAAGCTATTCTTTAGTTTTCTCATTTGCAGATGGCATCTCCTGGGTCCTTAGCAAGGCACTGCAATGAATTTCACAGGCACCTGCCATTATTAGTTTACTGTGGTCCTTAAAATGAAGCAGCCTTCAAAGTTGTAAATATTTTTATCCAAATGTGATGCAGATTCATTATCTAATTGAAACAGTGGTGAAATATTTAACTACAAAAGAAAATACCATGGTTGCAGACATGGTGTTATCTATATAATAGTCTATTTAATCAGTGATGGAAGAAAACTACAACCTGTATAAGAAAGAGCTTTTCAAAGGATAATGGTATAAGAAGGATTAACAGGAAGTGGATTTACTCTCTTGCTTCAAAAAACTAAGAGAGGGGACAAAATGCATAAAACAATGCTTTGCAAGACACTTTGCTTCAGGGAAAAAAGGACAGTGATCCCTAAGAGATCAGCAATAAATAATATGAGTGCTACAATCCAGGTCATGGCATATGCAGAGGGAACCCAGTCAGAATCCCGTGGAATTCTTGAGTTGGGGAGAAGAAGATCAAGGTATGTTGACTTTTCAGGACAATGTTCTAGAGAGATGAGAAAGTAGACTGTAATAAATTAACATTGTGTATTAAAAACACTAAGGTAACCCATTGAAGTCATATAAAGTGTCTTATCTATTAATAATTAATAAAAGAAATAGAAAATCAGTGAGGACATAGAAGACCTGAACAATCAAATTAACCTAATTGACACACATAGAACATTCCTCTCAACACCTGCAGAATTCATATTATTCTCAAATTCACATGTACTGTTTACAAAGATAGACCATATTCAGGACAATAATACAAGTCTTAATACATTTAACATAATTCACTTCATGTAAGATATATTCTCTGATGAATATAAAACTAAACTAGAAATAAAAAACAGGAAAATCTCTGGAAATGTCCCAATTATTTGGAAAGTAAATAACATTCTTCTAAATAATCCATGTGTCAAATGAGAAACCAAAATGAAAATTAGAAAATATTTTGAACAAAATAAAAATGCAGCGTATCAGAGTAAGTGGGATGCTACTAAAGCAGTACTTCAGGTGGAATATGTAGTACCTGACCTCCATAT
Source organism: Neophocaena asiaeorientalis asiaeorientalis (assembly GCF_003031525.2). Classification (NCBI taxonomy): domain Eukaryota; kingdom Metazoa; phylum Chordata; class Mammalia; order Artiodactyla; family Phocoenidae; genus Neophocaena; species Neophocaena asiaeorientalis. The sequence continues at coordinate 5,129,331 of NW_020174048.1, forward strand.
TGGGAAAAAAAAGGCTTCAAATCAGTGATTTGACTTTCCAACTTAAGAAACTAGAAAAAAGATACACAAATTAATCACAAAGTAAATAGAAGAAAGTAATAATCAAATAGTAATCAATACAATAGAAAGTAAAACACAATAGAGAAGACCAATGAGCTAAAGCTGGTTCTTTGAGAAGATCAATAAAATTGATAACTCGAGAGAGAGAATGATCTGGAAAAATGTGGTAGAACCAAATTACCAAGTAACGGGAGAGGTGACATCACTATAGATACCATAGATGTTAAGAGATAAAAAAGAAAGTTATGAACAACTGCATGCCAAGAAACTTAGAAAACAGTGGATAGATTCCTTGAAAAACACAAACTACCAATATTCACTCCAGAAAAGCGCTTTATAGTGTAGTTAAAAACCATTCCACAAAGAAAAATTTCAGCCTCAGTGGCTTCACAAGTGATTTCTACCACATATTTAAAGAATAAATTCTGTTCAAACTTTTATGTTCATTCTGTCCAAACTTTTCCAGAAAGTTTAAAAGGTGGAAACACTCCCCGACATGATCTATGAGATCAGCTTCATTCTGATATCATAACCAAAGATATTTCCAGAAAAGAAAACAAGAATCATATTACTTAAAGGGAAAGATGCAAACTTCTAAACAAAATTTTAGCAAATCAAACACAACAATATTCAAAACAGGTAATACACAGTGAAGAAGAGACATTTATCCTAGAATTAAAGTTCAGTTCAGTTTAATATTTGAAAATTAACAAATGCAGTTTTGCATATTAATAAATATGAATATATTCCTGATAAATACACTTATCAAAGTTAGAATTGTATTGATCTGATAAATGTCATCAAAAACAAGCAAACAAAAACAAACCTACAGTTAATGTAAAGCTCTAGTCCGTGAAATCAGGAAAGAAAAAAAATCAAGATTAGAAAATTATAGCTCTTTATTTATCAAATTCCAGGCTATTTTTTGGTAGAAGTTGATAAATGTTCTAAAATAATTATGGAAATGCAAAGGATCTAAAATAGTCAAAATAACTTGGATAAAGAAGAACAAAGATGGAGAGCTAACACTATCTGATTGTAAGACTTGTTACAAAGCTGTAGTAATGAAGGTGCTGATGTATTGGCATAAAGACAAATAGATCAAGGGACCAGAATGGATGTTCCAGAAATAGACCCTTACACATACTGACAACTCATGTTTTACAAAGCTTCATAAACAATTGAGTGGAGAAAGGATTGTCTTTTAAACAAACAATGTTGAAATAATTGGGTATCCACATGTTAAAAAAAATGATCTCTGATCAATACCTTGCCCCATAAAAAATATGAACTCAAAAATTGTCATAAACTTCAAAGTGAAACCAAGAACTATAAAACTTCTAGAAAAAGTGCTTTGTAATTTTGGGTTATATGCAGATGGCTTAGAAATTACACCAAAAGAATGCTCAAAAAAAATAAATTGGTAAATTGGAATTCATCAAAATTAAAACTTCTGCTCTTCAAAAGATACTAGGCAGAAGAAAAGAAACCAAAGTTTAGGAGAAAATATTTACCAATTAATTTATCTAATAAAGAACTTATATCCAAAATAAATAACTCTAAAAACTGAAAAAAAAACCCAACTAAAAATTGGCAAATGATTTGAACATACACTCTACCAAAGAATATATATAGGCAGCAATAAGCACATTAAAAGATACTCAAAATGGTAGCTGCAGTGGGATACAGCTGTACACCTATTTGAATAGGTAAATTTCAATACACTGGCCATGGAAGTTTTGATCCAGGATGTGGAGGAAAATAGAACTCTCATACACTGCTGGTATGAGTATAAAGTCATGCAGTTATTTTAGAGACTAGGTTGCCAATTGCTTAAAACTCTAGGTATTTCCCTGTAGGAAAATATATGTACATACATACAAAGACTTGTACAGAATTGTTCACAGCAGTTCTTTTTGTAATAGCCCAAGTTTGGAATCATCACAAGTGTTCATCAACAGATGAATAGATACACAAACTATGGTATATCCATGCAACGAAGTACTACTAAGTAATAAAAATGAACAAATTGTTGATACAGGCAACAATGTGGATGAATCTCAAAATAATCATTCTGAATGAAAGAAGCCAGACCCAAAACGAATGTGCTCTTTGATTCTATTTCTATAAAGTCTTAGGAAATGCAAACTAATATTAGAGAAAGAAACATATCAATGGTCGTCTTGAGATAAAGGAGCCAGGGTCAAAAAGGTATAGGAAGGAAGGTTTAAATGGGGCATGAGGAAACTTTTAGGGGTTATGAAATGTTCATTATCTTGATGGGAATGATAATTTTAAGGGATATAAAATGTCAAAATTTATTAAACGGTGCACTTTAAACGTGAAATTTATTGTATATCAGTTATTCCTTAAAGCAGTTAACTAATTTTAAGTACTTTGATGACAATTTTGGGGCTTCATAAATATGGATTCATAAACAATTACCAGAATTATGGCTTAAACATCTCATTTTAGCATGTGATGTGATAAAAAGAGAAAATGCTAATTGCTACAAAATGTGTGCCAGTGGAAAATTTGTAATTTTTTTTTTACGTAACCACGCTTAAGGTTTACCCATAAAATATTTGGTTTAAGAGTAGTAACGAAATGCTCTTTTAAAGACCTTTAATCATTCATTCACTTACGCACACACCAAATTATGTGCTTGCTGTCTAAAAGGATGTATGTGAAGACATTATATATCATGTTTGAAAAAATATCACACAAAATTTTGCCTTCATGCCCTCATCTAGAAAAGGGGCCACAAGATAAGGACACTTAACTACATTATTTCAGTAATTAAGTTGAATGATTTTTGTAAAATACGTCACACGGAGCTTGATACACAGCATGTGCTCAGTAATAGTAGCACATCATTAATAAAGGAGAGAGAGGGATAAGTCGTATGAAAAGGATGAATAAAATATCATGGGAATTTAAAGAGGTAAAAAGCAACAGATTTTTAACTCTCCCTTCACATATCTCCCTGTCTGTCTGTCTGTCTCTCCTTTCTGGACAGCCCCCTCCCTAGCCCCCATGTGTAGGAGGAGTGTGTTGGGGTAAATGTGGGTGTCCCATCTGCTCCATGACTGGGGTAACTTTGAGAGCTGACGGAAGGCTGCCCGGCAGCTTAAGGCTACAAGTCATATGAGGATGAAGCTGGATAAATGGACGAGAAGAGGAAAAAACTGTTTAGGTCTGGATTCCATATTTTTCCTTAAATATTATTGATTTCGCCTTCCTCTTCAACGTAACCTTTGTTAATAAAGGCGGAGAATGAATTGAAAATGAATCAATTGGCAGTTTTATAGAATACACCAGAAAATGGATATTTGGAACTTAATTATAGGTGACGGGAGAGCCACCTGCTCTTAAAAAAAAGGAAAACAAAACAAAAAACCAAATAAGTCACTTAAGAAGTTCCCCAGACCAGGTTTTCTCCTGGCCTCCACACCTTTCTTTTCTCCATGTACTCCCTCCTCTCACCTTGCCAACCCCGATTCATGATACAGGCCATCACCTGTAAACTAAGTTACAGGGAAAAATTCACATTACTCAGGGAGTTTGGCTCAGGAGTTTGGATAGGGTGTAAAGTTGTATTTTTTTGCTGGTGTTTCTAGGCCTGCTACTGTTTACAAAGCACTCTTCTGGGCCCCAGATGGGAAATGAAAAATACTGTAAAACAGTCCCCCGACAAAGGAGACTGCATTACCCCAGTATGGAGGAGGGAGACAACAGAACTACATTCTTGAAAGGAGTAACATGCAGGGGAGGACGAAGGAGGTGCTGAGTAGAGAAGGTGCTTAGCTCAAGGCTCGGCAGCTCATGACTGCCGAAATTCCTCTTGCGTCTCTCTAGGTGCCCTTTCTAAATTTCATATGTTTAAAGTATACAGATAGAGGCACTGTGAGGTACTTGAGAGATGGTGTTTCATGCTTGTTACTTTTTTAGAACGCTCTTTGAAAAGGTTCAGTGTTTGAAAGTGTTAGCAAGTGTTAAACAATGATTGCATATGTTTAATGAATCTCTCTGTATTGTTCAGTGATGTGAATAGGCCCTGCGTCCAGTGGATAGAAGATCCCATCTGCGTTGTGGGACATGGATGTAGGTCCCGAGAGGTGGCCTAGTTGAAGGGCCATCTGAACACGCTTCCCCCCACTTCCTTACTTTTGACTTCTGAGATGAAAACAAGGTGCCCAGACTGTATTTCCTCTCCCATTGGCTGATTCCATCACTGTCTTTTCAATTGAAGTTTCCTGTGTTTTTAAAATCATATCATTGGTCTTCAATTTTATAATGCTCTCTTTGGCCAAATACACACAGCCAAAGGATACTGAGTGGTAAAGCAAAGGAGAGCACTGATACACTCCGTTCAAGTTCATCCAGATGTTCACCGGAGTGATATTTCATAGACTTTAGTGCTGTCATGTCACTCTCCCATTTAAAGCGCCCTGTCACACCCTGTCACAAAGCCTAACTCCTTAGCACGGCTGGGTACGTCTTTACCTCCTGACCTTTCTGGCCTTTCCTATAGCCTTCACTGTGGCAACAGTGGCACCCATACTGCATTCCTAACACTTCCAGAAATGCACCAGGCTCACCCCGCCTTTGCTCAGGCAGATGCCTCACTCCGGCGCGCTTTTACCTCCTTTGTCCCTCTGGCTCACCCCGCATGCCTTCAGGACACGCCCCCTTCTAGTGTCAGCAAATTCTGAGCACTCCTTCCCGCCACGATGAGCCCGGTGCTCCTTTGTGCTCCCTTTTCACAGTGTACTTACAAAGTAACACCTTATATTGGCATCTGTGCCTGGCACACAGCACACACTCAGTGTTTATTGGATTGAAGTAAAGTACAGTTGGCCCTTGAACATGGCAGGGGCTAGGCGGGGTGACCTTCCGTGCAGTCAGAAATCCACATATAACTTAGAGTAGGCCCTTTGTAAATGCAGTTCCTCCTTATCTGCAGTTCTGCATCTGCAGATTCAACCAACCTGGGATCCTGTAGTACTGTAGTATTTACTACTGAAAAAAATCTGCGTGTAAGTGGACCCAAGCAGTTCAAATCTGTGTTCTTCAAGAATCAAGTGTAAATATTGTCTTAGATAATCAAGTACAAAGCATAGTTTTTAAAACCTAAATAATTCAGTACCATCATCTGTATCAGAAATTGTGGTTTAAAAAAAATCCTCTCTGAAGAGGCTGATAAAATAGGTAATCTCCAGTATGCAGTTTAAGTAGACACCATGAAATGAAAAGGCAATCTGTGTATGTTCAAAAATTCTTCCGGCTTATCAGAGAGGCATGATTTCTTTCGAAGACCCCAGTGGAAAAGGATGTATATCCACATGCTCAGAGAATACCCTCGCAAGTCCAGGGCAATTCATCCTCTATAAAAGAGGGATCGTACAACCATGATGTTGAGGTGGGTACCAGCATCACGTTGCCTCAGTGCTAACCTGTGCCCTTAGTCAAGTTGTCTAGGCTTTCCCTCCAATTTTTAAAATTGTGATAAAATATACATAATGTAAAAGTTACTATCTTTTAATAATTTTTAAATGTACAGCTCAGTGGTTTTAAGTACATTCATTTTGTTGTTCAACCATCACTACCATCCATCTCCAGAACTCGTTTCATCTTGCAAAAATAATACTCTGTACCCATTAAACAATGACCCCTCATTTCCCTTCCTCCTTGGCTCCTGGAAACCACCGTTCTTCTCTTTGTCTCTATGACTTTGATGACTCTGAGTACCTCACGTAAGTGGAGTCATACAGTGTTTGTCTTTTTTTTTTAATTCAAGTATAATTTACAATGTTGTGTTAGTTTCAAGTGTACAGCAAAGTGATTCCATTATACATATATATTGCTCTTCAGATTCTTTTCCATATAGTTTATTACAAGATACCGAGTATAGTGCCCTGTGCTATACAGTAGGTCCTTGTTGTTGAGTATTTGTCTTGTTTTGACTAGCTTATTTTACTTAGCAAAATATCCTCAAGGTTCAGCCAAGTGGCAGCATATTTCAGAATTTCCTTCCTTTTTAAGGCTGAATAATATTCCACTGTATGCATATATCACATTTTACTTATCCATTTATCCATCAGTGGACACTTGGGTGGCTTCCACATTTTAGCTGTTGTGAGTAAGGCTGCTGTGCACACGGATGTGCAAACATCTAGCCTTTTCAAACCACAGATTCCACACTGTAAAGTGAGAGGGATAATAATACGTAAGACATTAAATGATCTATGTAGAGAAATTAGCACAGCTCTGGCACATGATATGATGTTTAAGTAAAATGTGAACTCTTTATCAAAGTGTTGGCTCTACACTATTTAGCAATGTATACCTTTCCTAGACCCCCAGGAACTGAATATTAAATATCAGATAGACAAATCCAGTATCAACAGTGTATAGTGAGAGCCAACTGTGAGGTCACACCTATATGTTTGCTCAACTGAAATCTGTTTTGTTTTTTTTTAACCTTAATTTTTAGAGTTGTGTCTTTGTATTTTATCCTGTGGAGCCATAATAGGCCAAATGGTGAAGCGGTCTGGAGATTTATGACTTCCCACATCTGGCCCTTTACAGATCTGATCATCTGAGTGCTTGACATCATCTATCTTTCCACTTATCTGTCCCTACAATAATAAAATGTGGGATTAAAGTGGCTCTTATCTGTAGTGGGAGAGTGGATATATTTTATACATCAGTTCTTTAAAGGGGAAACTCTTTCAGAGCTTCAGAAAATATCTCTGAAGAGTTAGATGAGTCTTTGGGAAGAACATTTCTGAGTATTACCTGTTAAGATCACAGTTCTACTGCTTTAGAGGAATTATAATTTTCATTGCAGGATCTATTAAAACCACTTTCACCTGACAGTAATTTTTCTTGTAGTTACAGGTGATTATTAGAATGAAGGGAAGAAAGGAAGACATGAAGGGGACACGGGACTGTTTACCAAGAGTATCTTCACAGACAGAGGGAGACAAGAAGTGCTGAGAACCTTAGTGTCTACAGAGCATAAATCATTTCCGAGGTGTAGGAATCCGGCTGCGACCTCCCAGAAGCCTGCTTGTTCACGTGTGAGTACTCAACGTGATTTCACTTCATACTCGTATTTCTTTATTAGATAATTTTATTTCACATCTAACCTTAGATTTTATTCACACCCTGGGATATATAGCTGTTTTTTGTATTATCATTTATGTCATCAAGGATGGAGAGAGATTCCTTTTTATTTTTACATTATGTTTAAAAAACTGTAGCTACAATTATCGAGCACTTCTAAATGCCAGATAGCACAGGCCACTTCATTTTATATGTCACTGTTAAGTGTCCTCATGACAAACATTTGAATCCGTTTATATGTGGAAGAGAGATTTGAAATAATTATGCAACTTTTCCAAAGTTCCTCTAATATCTATAAAAGAGGTAAAATTAATTGCAGATCTATCTTCAAAGCCTATGCTTTTCCCCACCACACAACACTGAACATTCATGGACGTGGAAATTCCCTATACCTCTTAAATAAACATCTAAACTTCACTTTTAAAGAACTTATATTCTAGATCCGTCATAGACCAAATGACCAAACATAGTCAGAGGTGTTTGTGTGTTTGTTTTGGTCTCAGAAGAATCTTGAAACTTTCCTAGAGCCTTGAATGTCTAATGGTGAGATCTGGAGGCTGCATGAATGGCAGTATCATTGAGTGAGCAAGGAAGGAAGAGTAGGAACAAGATTGACACCAAATAACTTGTTTGTCTTCTGAGGCCTAAAGAGGAAGGGAGCTTCCTCCAGACATTCAGGTAGCTGGTCCTTCATAACTGCTTACAGAGTTTTGTGTCTTCATGTCATGAGCTAAGTTACATTTTGAAGAAATGCTATATCGGCAGCAAGTATTTCTAATACTAGGAGATTGTCACAGTTTCTGAAATTTTGTCAAGTATCATTTTAACCAACCAAATCAACCTCTTTCCATGCATTTGTCTAAAATTAAATTTATTACATAAAATAAATATAGCACAGCTTCATTTGTAGTCATTAATGTTTGATAGGCAGTTACTGTAATCCATTAATAACCTAAAATCTCATTTAGCCACTTGTTTGAGCTCTCATTTGTGAATATTTTTAAAAAGCACTTCCAGAAACAATAAACTTAATACCTTTCCCCCATCTTTATGGAAGTACTGATACTGAAATAGGTAAAGGTAGATGGCAGCTTGTGGCTAGAAGCACCATGTAGGTACAGTGTGCAACCTGGATAAACAGCCTCTCAATTTCTAGAATTAGCTGTAAAAATCTATTGTTGGCTCCAGTTATGTTACGCCCAAAATCCTTAATTTTCTTAGCAAGTCTTATGTGTTTGATGGACTGATTTTTGGAAGGGACCCTAGAATTTCGGTTGACAATGTTTTCTGAGTAACTCAGTATGGACTAGAGAAACCATAGTAAACCGCAGCACGAAAACCTGGAAGGCAGCCTCTGATTTACATTGTCTGCATGTGACCTACTGTAATGAGGAGGTAGAAATCATAAAATTAGCTTTTATCTAATGGTTAAAACTTGGTTATGAAAAGTGTCGCCAATGACAAAGGAAATATTACCTCGTGCTGGTGGCTGGGAGACTTATGGGCCCCTGAGTGACCCACAGCGGAATGAACAGTTGGCAACTGAAACCCGTCTTGTCAGTGTCAGGCATAGTCCCTCTTCCCCATTTGCCGGAGAAAATACAGCCACACTTTGCTTACAGTGTCTGGTGTCAGAAGGACCACGCTTTTGGCTCCCATCCCTTTAGGACCGTGGAGAGAAAGCCAAGGCGTACACTCAGTGTGCCCACCCCGTCAGCCGTGGGACAGAAGGAGATGGAGAATGCTGTCCATTATGAATCATTGCTTTCAAGTATTCAGAGGCCAAAATCGGACAAAGTGTTTTTTAAATATAATTATATAAAGCAGAAGAAGGAAAATAAGTCAAAATTATGCCTCCCCATACTTCAGTTTTGAATGTGTGGAGATTGGAAGGAGAATCCATTTCCTTCATCTCTTAAGCTTAGGGTTGAGACATGTAAGAGATAATCTCTTTTAGTAAATTATCCTCAAGACTCATTTACTCAAAAAAGGAAAGCAACTCAAGATACACTGTAAGCAAACAGCTCATAAGTGCTGCTATAAATAAGATTAAATGAGGGTAAAGATGAAAAGGGGTAGGGAATACCAAAGAAAAATAAAATCGAATTTTCCAGAGCTTACGAATACAAACAGTCACATCAAAAGGAGTTCACCGAAGACCTAGCATGTTGAATGTAAAGACTTATACTTAAAACCAACTCTTGAAATCACAGAAAATAACCACAAAGAAAAATATGGTCAACTACAAAAAATAGGAGTCAGATTTCCATCAAAAATTCTTCCTAGAAGAGGAGGACGCTTTCCCTCTCTGGCATTCTTCCCACAAATCCATAACCCAAGTCTAATCATGAGAAAACATCAGCCAAGGCAAAAATGAGGTATGTTTTACCAAATACCTGACCAGTACTCTTTGAAATGTGAAGGCCAAGGAAAAAGAAGGACTGAAGAACTGTCTCAGATTGGAGGAGTCTATGAAGACATGAAGACTAAATGCATGTGGTGCAGTGGGTGGACTCCTAGAACACAATAAAGGGCACCAGTGGGACAGCTAGCAAAATCCAGATAAAGTCTGTGTTTCAGTTAGTAGTGTTGTACCAGCATTCTTAGTTGTGACAAATGAAACACTTATGTAAGATGATACCGTTAGGGCACACTGAGGAAAGGTATAGAAGAGCATCAGGACCCTGACGAGGGCAGCACCACACGGGAGGGGCACCGAGCCTAGGCTGCAGGAATCAAGAAGAGCTTCCACAGGAAGTCTTGTGCACGCTGAAACCTGGAGGCTGCCTAGTCTGGGGGAAGGACGTGGCAGTAGAGAGGATTGCAGCCAAAAGAAACAAAAAGTTGAGAAGGCCCACAAGTAAAAGAAGACATTCTGTGTTCAAGGTCCTGCAAGTAATGAACATTAATAGGAGTAAGAACAGCTCTAGGCATGGGGAAGCGCTGGGGAGAAATGTGATTTGAGAAGAAAGGGCTGTGTCATGGGGTAACATATATTTCTTAAGTTTTGAACCTATTCTAAGACTGATAAAGTGGTTAAGCAGGAGATCCACAGTTATGATACCACTCTTATAAAGATGACTTTGAATGCAGTGTGGGGAGTGGTTGGAATTGAGGAAGAATGAAGGCAGAGAGGAGAGGAGTTACTATAACAAGAAGTCGTTTGGCCTAGATTAGAATAGGGCCAGTAAGAAAGGGGAGAAGTGAATGGATACGAAGGGCCTTTAGAGGGAAGCATAGGTAAGACTTAGTGATTGTGTGAACTTGGGGAACCAGGAAGATGCAAGGGTAAAAGAGAGTATCCAGTTTCTGACTTGAGTCACTTTGTAGGTAGAGGTGCCAGCCTCTTCTCTCAGCACAGGTGGTGTTGGGAAGTGGAGGGCAGAAAAGCTGATGACTTCAGTGGTCCAGTTGCCAATATCTAAGAGATGCAGGATGAGATATAGGGCAGGGAGTTGGGTATGTGATTTCAAGCTCAGAATGGAGACTTGGGCCAGAGACATTTTGGGGTAGCATCTGATAACGATTAGTGATTGAGGTCATGGCAGTCAGTGTTACCTCAGTGTTCTTTTGAGGGTCGGTCGTATCAATCCGCAGCTATCTGATGTCTTTTTTTAATGGGATAAAACGAATAGTAATTCAGAAGTTTCTATAGAGAAAGGTCAGCTACTCATCCCTTCCCTTTCATTCACAAATCAAACAATAAATACCTACTAAGGTGTTTGGGAAAACATAGGTGAAAAAATTCGAGGTGGCTACATATACAAACTAGTTAAGAATTCTCCGAAATGGGAATGTAATGTGTTCTATCAGAATGTGGAGAAACACAGATAAGGCAAACCTAGGCAAAAGTATTCAATTTGGTTGTCATTTCATACTGAGACAGAATTTGCGAAGTATAAACTATATTGTTACAGGTTTAGATGCTTTTGGAGTGGGTCTTCTCTATAGCTACACCTATACTGAGGTTGTATTTAACCTACTGTTCTGCAGCATTTGGCTTACAAAAGTGTTCAGACTGCCAACAGGAAACACCATAAGCCTGAGGAGAATCTGGCTCAGTAATTGCTCTGCTGCCTGAGATGTGCTGGTTGGGGTCTGTGTGCAGTGATGTGAACCGGGGAGCCTGGGGTGGGGTCTGGGCAGGAGCGGTCTTCTGTGATGCACGTTTGCTTATCCGTCTTTGGATGAAGAAAGCTTTGAGCAGTACTCTTTAAGTTTGAAAGTCTTATCTTTTGGGACCTCAGGATATATTTATTTGACATATCAAATCTAATCTTCTAGAATGTTATTAACCTGAGGTTATTTCTGGGATCATATGATACCTGTTGAATAAGAATATCTCTGATATTATATACTAAGTGAAACAGCCAGAAAACTGTCTTTGCTTTGACTCACTACCAATTAATTCCAAACCACCTTTATTCAAGGGGTTTAGGGATGAAAAGGGCCAGTAAAGCAATGAGCAGGATCAAAGTGTAAGAGCAAGTTAAGTCCACGTGGCTTTGAGAGTTAGGTGATGCCAGGTATTAACGCGATGAGAGCAGAATGAAGTCAGCCCAGGAGGCAGCATGTGAAGGAGAGCCTGACAGGAGAGGAAGGAGCTGCTTGAGTAGGCAGGTCGGAGGATTCAGGAAAGGTGTGTGGGAGAAGTTGAGGGAAATGGAGGGCTGGCGTCAGTGGATGCGGGAATGAGACTGGGAAGATGAAGAGAGGACTGACTTGTGAATAGAGTGAATTTCAAGTTATACTGTGGTAGGAGAAAAAGTTAAAAGCACTAAAACATGTTGGTGGCTCCTGAATTACATTCACGCTTAGTAATCCAATGTAAGAAATAATGGGAGATGCTCTAGGTTTTGCGTCTGTTTCAGGGAAAGGGCTAGGGAGATAATGAAATGAAAATGCTAAACAATACAGATGAAGGGGCTGGTTTTCTTCTTCAAAGGAAGCAACAGTGAAACTGCTAAGAGAGATAAGGTTTGAGTTGTTATAACCTAAATTAAGTCTGTGGTGATAAACCATTTTCATACAGAAGGATACGAAATTATTTCCCAGCCAAGAAAAGTTTTTAATAAAAAACATGCATAAAAACATACAATAAAGTTACTACTGTGTTTATTTTCAATGTGACAGTTTTTAACTGCACAGAATCAGAACAACCTCAGCTGAGGGCAGGCTTGCTCAGGTAAGTAAGAGAGGATTTAATTTGGAGCAATAGGATCTAGGAGGCATTGCCAGGGCATTGAGGAAGACTGGTGAGCTTTGGAAGCCAGAGTGGTTTTGGCACAAGAATTGTGTGATAATGTAAATGCGGAATTGTGGAATGATGGTAATCAGTTATGAAGTGAAAGCCATAAGAGTGGAGAGAAATGCTTCAACAAAAAATCATTTTTTAAGGAAAAAACATGAACAAGTTGCCATGAGATTATGGGGAAAAAAAAAGGTTGGTAAAGAATGATGACTCCAGAATGTACTGCAAGGACAGTGACACCATACCAGGGACAGAAATGAATTATTTTAAAGGGAAGCCAGTTTTTGAAGAAAAATGATGAGTTAAGAGTTTGAACACATTGAGTTTAAGGTGACAGTCAGTTAATCAAGGGGATTTTTATTTGGACAGGTAGACTCGTGGGGAAGGAATACCAGAAATAAAAGTAAAGTTATGGGTCCATTTACTGAGTGAATTAACACATAGAGTAAAATATGGGGGTCTCATATTTGGGAGCAGAAAAACTAATGAAATCAATAAGGAAAGTTAGAAAGAGTGAGACAAGGTAAACTGAGAAACTTGAGATCCACGGAAGCCAAGGTAGGTGAGATTTGTAGGAGGCAAACATCATTCAGCAATTGGAACTTTCGCAGAGGTCCAAAGATGATGCTGGCCAAGAGGAGGTCCATGGCCTGGCGCTCGGGTGGACATCAGTCATCTAGGAGCAACTGGAGGAGATAATGAATTGGGACAACAGAAACCAAGATAGCTGGGGGCTAAAAAAACAAGCAGCAGCTAAGGCTTATACTTCTGAGAAGGAGTTTTTGGAAAAGCTTTCTCTACATTTCTATTTTAGGCCAGAAATCTTTGAGGACGTGCTAGAAAGAAAAATGGATTTCTTTAGAAAGATGATTAAATGAGGTGGTTGACATTTTTGGCAAAGAAAGGTTTAGCTTTAGAAGACCAAAAAAAGTTAACAGCAATATTTAGACCCAAAATAGTGTGGCATGAAATGTTTGTCAAATTCCTGCTGAATTTGAAGAGAGACTCCAAATTAAAGTTTTGTTTTTTTGTTTGTGTTTGCAACGGGTTGTGTTCACAGTATTCTTAAAGCTAAAATGTATGTCACTGGAATAATATTGATTATTTTATTATTGAATATTTAACACAGAACTGATGAGATGATCATCACCGATGGCACCACTAGGAAAAGTGGTGCTAAAGAACAAAATTAAACTGGGCAGATTTGAAGATCTACTTGCCTTTATTGAATGATTCATGAATTAGGCAGCATCCCATTAGCAAATAGAAAGTACCTCCAGAGATCTGTACAAAATGGAAGACATTTATAGGCAGAAGGAGGTGAGGCAAGGAAGTTACTCTTGCAAAGAGTGGGTTGTTTTAGGCAAGGTCACCTTCCTTTGGGGAAGGCAGGGATCTGTCAGGCAGATTATCTTGCTAGTGCTGACCAGGTAATTCCAGATTAACTGGTTGAAGGTTACATTCCTGGAAGAGGCTGAAACTGCAATCAGTTTAGGTACTAAGTCTTGGTTTGCTGACATGGGTCTTAGCACAAGTGACTCCATTTTGGACTTATTTTCTTTTTTTAACAATGGTATAGTTCCAGTTTAAACTCAAACTTTTCAAAGTAGGATGAAGTGAGTACCTTCTATGAGGTAGACATAGAGTGGTGTTGCAGATATCAACAAATAAAATGAGAAAAAAGTTGGTTTTAGGTTATGCAGTTTATTACTGACACAGGCATACCACCGAGGTATTGCAGATTTGGTTCCAGACCACCTCAATAAAGTGAATATTGCGATAAAGCCAGTCACACAAATGTTTTGATTTCCCAGGGCACATAAATGTTATGTTTTCACTATACTGTACTCTGTTAAGTGTTCAATAGCATTATGTCTAATGTCTATTACATTCCTTAATTGAAAAATACTTTATTGCTAAAATATGCTAACGATCACCTGAGCCTTCAGCAAGTCATAGTAGTAATGTCGAAGATCACTTATCACAGATCACCATAAAAAATATAATGATATTGAAAATGTTTGAAATATTTCAGGAATCACCAAAATAGGACACAGAACTACAACGTGAGCAAATGCCGTTGGACAAATGACACCAGTAGACTTGCTTGAAGCAGAGTAGCCACAAACGTTCAGTTTTTTAAAATGCTGTAATATCTGTGAAGTGAAATTAAGCAAGGTGCAACAAAACAAGGTATGCCTGTATTTCTTACGTACATTCAAGGAGGGCTAGAGAATTATATTCCCCACCATATCATAAAGTGATCCCAGTTCAAACCCTGTATATAGCAGAAGCTGCCCAAGAACCACTATCAAAAAGGTGCAGGGAGTATATCCAGTGTCCCACTGGACTCTCTGCCTTCCTTCTCCTGTCTCCCTCTACTTCCTTCTCGCTGCCCATCATCTTCTCCAACCTCCCCCAGTTCTGAGGGCTCAGCTCCCTTGAGGTTTGCCTCAGAGGCATCTGTTCATAAGATCACGCCCTGTTTCTCAGAGCAACAGAGGGAAGCCATTTGGAGAAAGGACAGTGAACCTCAGGTCTTTTCCTTGCTTTATTTGTGGCTCCTGCTTGCTAATCCCCAGCCAACGGCACGGTGGGGACACATAAGGAATCCCTCAGAACTCGGGAGCGCAGGTGTACTCCAGGCCAGAGAGAGAACTGTCACCATACCAGCCGTTAGACATGACACCCCTGTCCTAGGTTCTTCTAAACTCTTGTTTGAAGTTACAAATGGCTCCTTGCAGCGCTCTAATCAGCTCTGTGGATTTTATTCATGTCCTAGACAGTTACCGAACTGTGTGAATGGCTATTTTGGAGAAAACAAAGAAAGACTTACTCAGAAAATCCAGAAAGGGAAATTCCATTGTACTTTGATTTTTCCTTTTTGGAAAAGACAGGGGAGTTACCTTTCCCCAGGCGGGGTGGCTCTTGGGAAGTCAGACTTTATCCCATATAATAACCCACTGTATTGATCACCAATATGCACAGGTTATCATGCTTTTATTCAAGAACTATGCTAATACGTGTTTTTCCGTTGGAGTGACTTTTAAACCCCACAGCGTTCCTTATTATATATTTGTTAAGGAAATTCCAGTGTGATTTAAAGGGCCACCATGAATCACTGGGGAAAAGGAATTGCTTGTAAGACATGTGGATATCTCTTGAAATACCATTTCTTCCATAGAATTCAGTGCTTCTCTGCTGTCTTGAAAAGATGATTTCCCCTCAGATGGGTGAAGTAGTTATATATATATTGTATACAAAGTAAATAAATTCAACAAAATAGATGTAAGGAATCCAACAACTTAAAACATTACTTCTTTATTCTGTTTGCTCACAGAGAGAGTGTTCCCAGGATTATATGATAAGAAAACACTTTATTAAGTGTATTCTATGTACTGGATAATTTGTAGAACCCTGCAATTATTGTCCAGGTTTTATTAAACAGTCTTTATCCTATTCAGTGCCAAATCCTAAGGTTTTTTTTCAAGCCACTCTTGTGCTGTCTGAGGTCTGATCCCCATTAGTGTGTCATATATACAGATGTGTGTAAACATGTGTGCATACATACACTGACACACATCTTTCGCATTTGTAATTTTTTTTTTACCCAGTCGCTTCATAAAAGATTAAAATGGAAGATTAGACCCCATTCAGAATTTCCCAATGCCACAATAATAAATCAGTCCTCATCATTTGAAGAACATTTCAGAACTATGAGGTGGGACAAAAGCTGATTTGAGATTCATACCGTTGTATACCTACTCTTAAAAAAAAAACAAGCAATTTACACATCTGCAAATCTTAGGAAATGGCTGAGAGAATTTGCATTTGCATGATTTGGGCACATGAAGCCATTTTAGCGCACAAATTCCTTCCTTTCATCTCTAAAGGGTGTCGAAAGGATACAAACATGTTTTTTGCAGATGATGGGGATTATTGACTGGCATAAATAGCAACTCACGCTAATGCTTCAGGAATTTTTTTTTTAATTGAGTGAAGATGGCATATGGAAAATATATGTAGGAAAAACCATATTTTATGAGAGCTGACAATATGGAGTGGGATATACTATTTTTTTGTGTGTACTGTAAATGACATTAATGTTTTAGGTTGATCTTTGTTGCCCATGTAATGTGTATAGCCTTGGAGGAGACATTTATTCTCAAAGCTGATAAAATAAATAATAAGTAAGAAAACTTGGAAATTGCTCACTAGACCTTCACAGTCTACATTAAGTGAGATGAACTAAAAGGTAAATATGGGTTTTTACTTACTAAGGGAAACTGTTAGAAATTTGTTTCGTTTTTACAGTGCTATGCAGTGTATTTTAAATAGTCCCAATCCGATTTTCTGTTGAAGGACTACATTAGTCAAGGCATTGTAAATAGTTTCCCTGAGAGTGAAACTTTTGCACCATAATTCAGACAAGCCAAGAACTGTAAGCAGTAAACTGAAGTGCAAAGTCCATGAGCTAAATAAAAAGGTCTTGGTGTTCATTGGGTTCAGTCACTTTTACATGTGGAAAGTGAGCACCAGGGCGTCCCAGTGGGTAATGGAAGCTTATACATTATGATTGTGACAAAGCCGTGGCTAAATCAGGTAGTTGAAATTCTTTTGATCCACCATTTACTGGTCTTTCCACCGCATATGATATACTACCTCTTTAAGAAGATAAAGTAAAGCTTTGCACCACTGGCAATCTGTAATACAGGCATATCTCGTTTTATTGCGCTTCACAGATATTGCATTGTTTTACAAATTAAAGGTTTGTGCAACCCTGCATCTAGGAAGTCTATCAGGGCTATTTTCCAGTAGCGTTTGCTCACTTTGTGGTTCTGTGTCACGTTTTGCTAATTCTTGCACTGTTTCAGACATTTTCGTTATTATTATATTTGCTGTGGCGATATTTGATCAGTGATCTTTGATGTTATTACTACAACTTGCTGAAGGCTCAGATGACGGTTAGCATGTTTTAGCAATAAACTATTTTCGAATTAAGGTATGTTCTCTGCTTTTTTAGACATAATGCTATTGTACACTTAATATTTACAGTATAGTGTAAAAATAACTTTCATACACACTGGGAAGCCAAAAAATTCATGTGACTCGCTTTATTACTGTATTTGCTTTATTGTGATGGTCTGGAACCAAACCTGCAGTATCTCAGAGGTATGTCGTGCCCAGGTTCTTGGTCTTGAGGGCCATGTACCCAGGGAGCATCTCAGACATAGAGACTGATCTTGGATGCAGCAAGTGGGATTGAATGGTAAATGGTATAAATATTGATAGTTCAGCTTATACAAATGCAAGAAAGTCTGTTGTGATCAAAAAAAATTTGTCATTTTAACATGTTGAGTCTAGTTTAATTGGCTCTGTGAATGGCAGGAAATTCAGAAATGCTAAATCTGTTATTTGTTTTTTGCCTATTGGTTAACTATAGTAAATCAAACTGTCGGACTGAAAAGTCTCATGAAGGTAAGGGACAGGTTCAGATGGTTTTAGTTTCCTGCCCCAGGACTTGCCCATTGCCTAGTGCATAATGAACTCTACCATTCTCTCCCCCTCTCTCTTTCTCTCATACGTATAGTTGGCTCTCCATATCTGCGGATATGGAGGGCCGACTGCACTATGCCATGATACAGCATTTTATATAAGGGACTTGAGCATCCGTGGATTTTGGTATTCACAGGGGTCCTGGAAGCAGTCTCCCTTGGATACCAAGGGACTACTGTATACACACACACACATATATATGCACATATATACACATGTACATACACATATACACAATGAATAAATAGTTAAATGTATGCGTAAGTGACTAAATGGAAAACGTATTTAGTTGTGCCTTAGGGCTATAGGGAAACCCAGGGAACTGCACAGATTTGTCAGAAAGCCCTGTAATTGAGTTAAATTCTTGAAGTAAAATTCCAGATCGCCTACAACGCAATCATTTCACTCTAAGGTATTTATACAGCAGAAATGTGTAAATATGTGCACCATAAGACAGGCACAGAATGTTCATGCAGCATTACTTGGAATAGCCCAAAGTTGGTAACAGTCCAGATGTTCATTAACAAGAGAAGGGATTAATTGTAATATATCTATAGATGGATATTGTATAAGGCAATACAAATGGATGAATTATTGTTGTACCCAACAATATGGATGAAGCTCAGAACTTCTTGAGGGGGTCAAACCAGAAACAAAAGATTGCGCTCTATATAAACAACATTTATTTAGACTCAACTACAAGCTTAACTAATACCGTGATGGTAGAAGTCAGATAGGAATTTTCCTTTAGGGATTAGTGTCACCAGGAGAAGGTCTGGGGGAAATTTATAGGGTGATAGTGATACATTGTTTCCTGATTTGGGTGTAGTTACACTGATGGGTTTACTTTGAAAAATTCATCAGGCTGATTGTATGCTTTCTGTACGTTCACATAAAAAATTCAGGGTCATCCACTTTGTGGTTGTGTGACCTGATACAAGCTACTTTTCTTCTCTGTGCCTCAATTTCCTCATCTGAAAAATGAGACAGTAATGCTGCCGTGACAAAATTTGTTGTCGTAATCATTTCTAAGTGTAGCGCTCAGTAATGTTAACTGTATCCACGTTGTATAACAGATGTCCAGAACTTTTTCAACTCTTAAAACTGAGACTCAACACCCATCCAACCACTGCTTCCCATTTCCCCTTTCCCTCAGATCCAGGAAAATACCATTATGCTTTCTGTTTCCTTGAGTTCACTTATTCAGATTTCTCCTAGAAGTGAAATCAAGATTTTTGTTTTATTTTTCAACTAAGACCAAGATTCCGCCATTTCACATCAACCCATATTGTTAACTTCTGTGATATTTTTTAGCATTTTCAAGTATTGGTTTACAAAAATGTTAGATAAATCTAAGGGTTCTTGTGCTGTGCTGGATTTCTGATGGAAATCTGGATAATTGGCTGACATCTCATGTCAAGGAGGACTCCATGTTCTTCCCCACCTGTCCTTTTGGTGTCTCTTTCAGAAACCCAGTGCTGGGTAGATGTATCACAGGCTTGACTCGTTTCTGGTGTAGGGAGGATTAAACCAGAAGAAAGAATCCAGTGGACAACCCCCCTAGTGCCTTTACTCCCCCAGAGTCTCTTTACTGCTTTTCCTGATCTCTCAACTGAGAACAATGGCATTTAAACAATCTTAGCAGCAGAAGCTCCTTTTACCTGAAGCAGAAGTTGTACGCATAATCACATTATCACACAATTTAAAACATATCAAAACAATATCTTATTAGTATTTTTATAAATTCAAATTTATAAAATTGACTTATTTCAAAGTCAGTCAATATAAATAGCGATTAATTTCAGTGCATTTTAGCAGGCTGGAATTTGGTTTATAACTCATTTTGGGATTACATGGTCTATTTAATTATACTTTTAAGAGTATGGCTTATACATAAAAAATGTTAAATAAAAATTTGAAGACACCTTAAGAGCAGTTGTGAAAAGAGTACTTGTGAACCTTTAGAAATAACAGACACATTTTAAGGGCAGAGAAGGAGTTTATTTATGTTAAGAAAAGGGCAGAACAGCTAAAGAAGTAGGAAAGAGCTTAGTGGGTACAGGGAACTGTATGCAACTGTTGGGTCATTGGTGAATCTAGGTTTCTCAGTTGAAAACCTGGCTGGATAGTCGCATGTATATAGGTTGTGGCTGAAATCATAGGAATGGATAAATCATCCAGGGGGTATGTGTTACAGCTTCCTGTCCTCCGTTTGCCCCTCAGAGCTGCCCTTGTTACTGTGCTCTGGACCCCAGAACACTGACCCAAGTGGACTGTGTCAGTGGGCTCTGCTGCCCTCTGATTTTTGCTGAATTGATCAGTGGGAGACATTGAGAGAAAACTGGGAGATAGAAAGACAGTGAAAACATATCTGTCCTGAGCTCCTTCCCTACTGGGTCAGTGGGGCACAGAAGGTTGAGCATGATCCTCTGTCAGAGACCACAGCTCCAGCAGGTGGGCCTCTTCGTCCAGCTCCCTCTGGGGAGCCTCGTGACTTCTCACTCCTTGATTTCCTTCAGGCCTCGGGATGCTGAAGTCTCCCAGCTGTTACCAGCCCTACCGTTCTGAACTACCCTCTGTTGATTTCCCAAAACCTACCTATCCCTTTGTGGATAGTACCTTTACTAAACTCTCCTCATTAATTAAAAGGCCATGGCAGTGTGCCGTCTGTTTATGCCATGCCCCTGGCTGATGTGGTAGCATAAGGAAAGCTGTGGCCTGAGGATGGAACGTAGGGGAAGGATGACCTTCAAAGGATGAGTGAAAGAACAGCTCAGGAAAGAGGTGGAGAGGGAGCCAACAGTAGGGAGGGAGACCAGGGACGCTTATGGGGGGAGTCAGAGGGGCCAGAGGGTTTAAATGTAAGGAAAGGAAAACGTCCGTCACATTGAAAGGTCATGAAATGTTTCTTCCTCAGAAGTTTTGTGCTCTGCTGACAGCAAAAAAAACAGATGACAGGGGACCAGGGCATGAATGCAGCTGAAGAAGTGAAGACTAGTTATTTGACAAATTGATGACAGGAGGAAGAAAGTGTATGGAATTTATTAAAGAGAAGACTTAGAGTTAATCAATTTGTTGATATTGTTGAATACTTTCAGTGAAGACTAACTATGCTCCATCTCCCATTTTCATGACAGAATACTACAATAACATCATTAAGGGTCTCTGTAGGTGTGTGTGCAATGTACATAATTTGTGCTCTCAGGGTTTAGATTTTTGTTAGTCATTCAAGGAAGAACACCAAAGTGTTAAATCTTGATTTAGAAAGTGAGCAAAGACATAAAAAGATAAAACACGGAAGATGTACAAATAAAATCCAGTCTATCCTACCTATTTGGAAGTGATTCCTGGATTAAGTCAGAGTGTCAGAGAGCTGAATATCTAGACATCGTTTCGTGCCCTTCCTCTCCCCTTTCCCAGAAAATGTTTCGCCAAGTTGGACTTTGCAGTGATATTGCTTTATCTAGAAGGGTATTTAAGAAATCGACACAAGATATTGTTAAAGATGATAGTCATTATATCACAGAGTGTCTTTAGTAGAGTGAATCTGAAAATTGTTTCCTTTAGTACTTATAGCAGCCTCTTTCATTTCACATCAGCAGGCTTGCTTTTTACCCAGAGACTGTGCTCTTGGTAACTGCTTGTATTTTCCAGTTCCCCTCTGCTGCCAGAAGTTGAGAGTTGACCTTGAAACTTCTTGTTAGGAAAAGCAATGACTTCACAGGCAAATTTCATGGATTAACTTTGCTACTGGTTTCTTACTTTTTAAACTTTATTTCACTTGCCTCTTTTGTCTGATTTTTTAAGACGTATTTTATTTTACTTCTTTATCCGTAAAGCAAACTAAGTTTTTTTCTACTTATAGGAAAAGACTGAATTTAAAGGCATAAATAAATAAAAATAAGAATAATGAAAAGGCAAGAAGAGTGTAAAGTAGTAGATGCTCCTTGTTTGGCTTTGTGTTTTGATATGTGTGCTGTTGCTACCCCACCTGTTTCCCTGTGATTACTTTCCAATCAGTCACAACTTCAGTCACACCTCAGGCCGCATTTGTATATCACCAAGTGAAGCAGAGAACTGACAATTTCCTTGATGTAACTGCATCAGTTGAAACAGTCAATCTTGATAATTCAGCCTGCTAATTTAATTTTGTCTATGTGGATGAAATTAACTGACCTGTTGCCAAATTCCTCTACCTTCTTTCTTTCTTTGCTTTAGAGACTTCCAAAAGAAAGAAAGAAGGAAAGAAAAAAGGAGGAAAGGAGGGAGAGGAAATATGGCTCTTCTGTTCAGCTTACAGATACCATTTAAGATCTGGGCAAAAAAGGAGTATAGAGTCATTTGAAGCTTTATAGATTTTTTATTACAAACTATGGGCATAGGCTACTTAACTGAATGGCCACCATGATATGGCACAAGTGGATAAGACTATAGACTCTGGGAACTTGTGTGTGTGTGTGTGTGTGTGTGTGTGTGTGTGATCCATTGGTTTTTCATACATATTTGCTTTAACTAAAGAACATATATAAAGTCATATAACATGGATACCATTAATCCAGTTTGAAGGGAGATAACACTAATGTTAAGGTAGGCATGAGGGGGTTTCTGAGTTGAACAGGGACCCAGCAGCCTGGCAGAGTCATAGAATGTAGTCATCAGCTATAGGCATATATTCCACTGACAGGAAAGACACTGCCAGTGAAAGATTTTGAAATGGGAAAAACAAAACAAAAAAAGTCCAAAAGAGCTTCCTAGCGATTTCAGGGTAGCCGTTCAGGTTATCTGTTTTAACTGTTTTTGAACTAGGTAGAAATTCATAAAGTGTGAATAACCGACAGTTGTTAAAGTGACACCTGTCCATGGAAACGCAAATGAATTCTCATTCCTGGATGTCTCCCCTCCCTGCGTCCCACACACACCTCCACAGAAAAGCCAGTTTTGCATCTATTTGTAAATTTATCTCAGCATTTCTGACTTCCCTGTGTAGGGGAGGAAAAATAATTTTTCCTCTTCCCTTTTAGGTTTTTGACTGAGATACCCCTGAAATAAAGGCAGATTAACAAGAGAAAAACAAATAGACATTTAGCAACATATATACCTCCTATATACATGCAAGAGACCCCGGAAAACTACGATCTCCAGCTAAAGGCAAGGGAAGAATGCTGGGGGTTGGGGGGCATTTTTGGGGGGTTACCAGGGAGGGCACAGTAAACAGGGTATGGTTTCTTTGCAGAGCTAAGTCATTGCCTTCTTCATTGAGAAGAGGTTTTATCCATTTAGTCATCCTTCTCTTCCTGGTACAGAGAAGTAGACACCCTTAAAAATGGAGAGTTCCCTTATACATGAAAATGTCTCTTACAAAAGGGCAACTTCTACTCCATTTTCAGAGTTTCTCCTGTCTCTACAGCCTCTCGAATATGATCAATATGCCAAAGAGACGTATGTTAGGGCGGCAAATTCTGCTTCCTTTCGTGTGTGTGTGTGTGTGTGTGTGTGTGTGTGTGTGTGTGTATGTGTATGTGTATGTTATGTTGAATTCCACTTTGAACCGATTGTACCATCATACTAGTTCCCTAATTAAATGGAAGGTTAAATAAAATATAAAATATTTGGTGGGTTCTTTTGATATGTGTATGAGTTTCATGATATTATCTTTTTTTAAAAATTATTTTTTAACACCGATACACTTTCTTTTCAATAATGGCCCTCTTTGTTCTTCTTAGATATTATGTTTAAGGGGATTTAATAACATTACAGCAGAGTTATTTTAACTGTTATTTTATATGTATCTATGTTTTTTAGTTAAGAGCAACTTATTGTGAATAATCAATGGCCCCAATTATATGTACAGTAGTATCTCCTTAACCAGTGGGGGTTATGTTCCAAGACTTCACATAGATACCTGAAACCACAGATAGTACCTGTCGACTTAAAGAAAAACACACAACATAAAAGTAGTGAGTTTAGGTTTTATTCAAGGTCTTGATGAAGACTATAGCCCGGGGGTAGTTTCCTCAGAGCTGAGTGGCTGCTCCTGGTCTGTCGTCCTCAGCAAGACTCACAACTCACAACCCTTGTGTTGTGTGTTGTCAGTATACCGAACCCTTTAAGTACTATATTTTTTCCTATACTAATGGGCAGGTAGCGTATACAGTGTGGATACAACGAAAAAAGGAATAATTCACGTCCTGGGCAAAATGGAGAGGAGCATTTGGTGCAAGATTTCATCACACTGCTCAGAAGGGTGCACAATTTAAAACTTAAGAATTGTTTATTTCTGGAATTCTCCATTTAACATGTTTGGACTGCAGTTGATATCAGGTAACTGAAACCGCAGAAAGAGAAACTGTGAATGAGGAGGGGGGGTACTGTGTGTGTGTGTGTGTGTGTGTGTGTGTATGTAACAGATACATATATATACACATATATGTATCTGCTATGAAATAATGCCTTAAAAATTCAGCATTCGATGACAATAGATGGCCTTTTCATCACTCATATTCTATGAACCAGTGGCATTAAGGAAACTTTAAAAACTGAAGATAAGTGGTGACTTATAGTGCTGAAGAGAGCTTCCTTAAGGCAGAAAAAACCTGGACAAGGAGAGTGTGGCTAGATGAAAACAGAACTTCAGTGAAACAGTTTTTCCTTTACTAGTGTCAGTATGCAAATACTAAGCTTTCTTGGGTGATTGTTGGAAATTTCCTTGAGGAATGGCTGTCTTAGTTTAATCAAATGATATACAGTACATTTTAAACTAAAATATATTTATATTTATGCTTGAGATTATTAGAACATAATTGTATAAGAATTTGTGTACTGCATCCCCAGAATCGATATTCAACCATACTAAAAAGGATGCAGAAACATGTATTATTTATTCCACTGTTTGAGTGCCTGACTAAGGAATACCCATCAGCAAGTCAGATAAGGGTTTAAAAACAATCCTATTGTTGGTGTCTAGTTTTTATTTGTTCTTATATTAACAGATAATTTCTATAATGTTGATCCAGTCAGTTTCAGGGTCTACATGACAAGGCTTTGTGTGGCCTGCAAAGTAAAGTTACTGTTGTTTTAACTGAATTAGTTGCTTTCCATGAATTAAAAATAACAGATGATTTTACAAAAAAACCTGGATTTCCAGCCTCTCTTTAAAGATTGTAAAATTTCCCAAACACTAGTCCACATCCTCCCATGGTGATGCTGTGTACAGAGGCTATCTTTCTAAGACTGGGCATGTCTCTCTGCTTCCCTGCTCCCTGTGGCCTCCTGGACTCTGAGATGGACCATATAGCATTTCCAGTTATCACCTACTTATGCTTTTATTTCTCCTGAAGTTAGGAAAAAGAGTGAGATATTTCTTTATCCATGTCACTGTTAAAAGTGAAAAAAATGAAAAATAAAACAAGACTCCTGGGCATAGAAAAGATGCACTATGCAAAGTTTTATGAACTAATAAAGCAATTTCAATAGAATTGTTCTTGAATCTAGTAAAATTAATGATGCTACAGTGAAATGCTTTAAGACATGTTGGCAATGATGAATCTATGACTCTCCTTCTTTGTTGATATGGACCCTGCCTGTCCCCTGAGGCCGCTGAGTTTGCAATTCCTAGTGGAGGACAAGACTCCTGGTCTCTGTGCTGAGACTTCTTCTATTAGTTTAATTTCATTTGCATTTTTAATGAATCATTAGTTTATTTTCATCAGGTTAAAATCTGATTTTTAAAAATTAAAAATATGTTTTATTATTAGTCTTCTTGGGCTGCCAGAACACAATATCACAGACAGGGTGACTTAACATAAGTTGATTTTCTCACAGTTATGGAAGTTAGATGTCCTACATCAAGGTGCCCCAGATTCAGTTCCTGGGAGGATTTCTTTCCTGCCTTGTGGACAGCCACCTTCTTCTCTGTGCACCTTGACTTTTACTTATTTATTTTTTGTGTGTGCTCAAGGGAGAGAGAGAGCAAGTGCTCAGTGTCTTTTCTTACAAGGGCACTAACCCCCTCATGGAGGCCCCACCCTCATGACTCCATCTCACCTTAATTACCCCCCAAATGCTTCATCTCCAAACACCACCACATTGTGCAGTAATGTGGGGGCTAGGCTTCAGCATATGAACTGTGGGCGGACACAGACATTCAGTCCATATACATTAAAATTTAATGCATTCAGAATGTGTGAATAAAGTCTTGTTTTTCTTATCTAGAGTGGATTATTATTTCCTTGTATTTTAGTATATTTATTTAAATTAAATAGGCTTGGATTGCTTCTGTCTTGCTTGCCTTCACCACAGATATTCCAGCTTCTGTACAGAACCAGGGCAGAATATGTAAATACCAAACTACCACAAGATTTTTATGTAGCATAATAAATGGTAAGTGGTTAGAACCTGCTCCACTTTGTTCTTTTCTTTAGCATCAAATTAATTAAACATATTTCAGTAAATTCTGCTGTTGTTCTCCAAGAAATGGAAATAGTTTAAACTGTGCTGTACCTTCAAAAAGTATTTTTTCTTGATTTGATTTATTGA
Source organism: Neophocaena asiaeorientalis asiaeorientalis (assembly GCF_003031525.2). NCBI lineage: Eukaryota > Metazoa > Chordata > Mammalia > Artiodactyla > Phocoenidae > Neophocaena > Neophocaena asiaeorientalis. The sequence goes on from NW_020174048.1 coordinate 5,155,864, forward strand.
ATTCAAAGTTGAATGATTAACCAGCCTTTTTTTACATGCTTAAAGTTCCAGATAACTTTTCATAGAATCAAAGTACAAATACAGGGATGATTTTAATATAAATGCCCAAGAAATTTCTAAGTAGCCACTATGACATTTTTCACGCTCTTTCAATCAAAGTCACCTTGAATACCTCCCAGAACAGGACCTCAGCCTCTCAGACAGTTCATTTCATTAATGCATATTTGTGGTTGTTAGAAAATTATTTTTATATCCATTTGAATCAATTGATCCAAGTTCTGCCCACTAAAACAACCCAAATCCAGTATATTCCATCTCTACGTAATAGCCCTTTACATCTTTAAAAGCAATTATTACGGTTCCTTGAGTTCCTGTTTCTCCCTGTTTTCCCCTCAGGCTGCCTGCCTTTCCAGACTCTCTCCTGGGGCTTCCTCTGACTTTGGTCCACCACCTTTTACAGAAGCCTGTGCACTGCTGTGTAGATTCTTCCCATTGAGGTCTGTTCAGGCCAGCCTACACTGGAGCTAAGGCTTCTTCTGATGTGGACTTTGCCATTGTCTCCTGTCACAAAAAGGAGATTCCATTATTGGTCTTTCAAGGTATATTTCTAGGTGCTGAGCCAGAGCTCCCTGATTCTGTATTTTAAATTGGTTTTCGAAGTTAAATTGAGAACTTTCAAATTTTATACTTTTTAGAGTCAAAAAGAACCTTGAAATCATCTGGAGATTAGGATTAATATTCCAGTTTCATTGCAAAATACTTATGTGACTTTGGACAGGTTACTTAACTTCCTGGAGCCTCTCTTTTCTCTTCTGTAATCTGGGAATAGTAATGTTATCTCCCCCTACCTTACAGCATTTTTGTGGGAATCAAGTAAAGAATACCTATTGTTGAAAAGGATACAAAACACAAGATCTCCCTGGCTTATGCATGTATTCCTTGATCCTATATTTCCATTCCACTACTGCGGTATCCTCGTCTCCATGAAAACCAGACTTCCCAAAAAAGCTGTTGGGTGGTTTCTTCTAACATCAACCAATTCTCTGACACCAACTGGGTGTCTGAGAATTCAGTTCAATTCTGACACGAACAATCCAGAGTTAGAGAAGACCTCATAGTACAAGGACTCAGGCCCACAAGACTTCCCCCACTTTAGATGCTGGGTGCAAAAGTGGTGCCCAGGCTACCCACACTTCTGCCCGGCCAACTACAAATTTGGGGTTTTCATGGTTTCCCTTCAGGTTTTATTTTGCTAGAGCGATGCATAGAACTCAGGAAAACACTATACTTAGCAATTTTCAGTTTATTTTAAAGGATGCAAGTCAGGAACAGCCAAATGGAAGAGATGCAAAGGAGAGTGTATTGGAGGGAGGAGTGACTAAGAGCTTCCATGCCTTCTAGGACTGAGGCAGGAGATAGCTGGGCCCCCCAGGGTGAGCAGCTGGAGTTCATTCCCTGTGGACCAATTCTCCAGGATGAAAATAGCAGGACAATTGAGAGAAGAGGCTGGGCCCTGCCCAGAGAGGAGATAAAAGACCACATATTTCTCATTCTGGAAGTCAAGGAGAACTTCCCGACTAAAAAGCTCCTTGGAGGTCACAGGGGAGTGATACTAAGCTACCCATAGGCCTCTTCACTAGAATCCATCTTGGCTGAGAGATGCACACATGGGAGGACCATGGGAGGACCCTGAGCTATACCAAATACGGATTCAGAGCCAGGCAAAGCAAAATGATTGGCCAGAGAAAACCCGGAAGAAATGCCCCATAAAAGTAATTCAAACTACCACGAGTGCACGACTCTCTCTGAGCCACACGTACTGTACTCTTTTTCCTCCTGAGAAACTCTTTACTTGTTTCACTACTCTCCGTCTCTGGGGGGATTCTTTTTTGCAAAGCTGTAGGGCCAGGGCCTTGTCACTGACCACTGGTCTAGTGGCTAGGATTCGGCACTCTTACTGCCACAACCGGACCTCAGTCTCTGGCGGGAACTAAAACCCTGCTTCAAGCAGCTGCAGGCCGAGGCCACCTGAGATCAGGAGGAATGTGCCACCTTCCTGACACATCAGTGTGTTCACTGACCCAGAAGCTCTCTGAATCTTTTTGTTCAAGAGAGTCTTTAGAACTCAGTATTCCTTTATAATCCAATAACATCCAGGGAGGGGAGAGAGGCTTGAAATTGGGTTATAAAAACTCTTGAATAAAGAGTTCTATTCCCCCCGCCCCCATCACCTCATTAGCATAAACCCAGGTGTGGTAGAAAGGGGCTTATAATAAATAACAAAAGGCACTCCTATCTTTCAGGAAATCCGCAAGACTTTTAGGAGCTCTGAGCCAGGAACTGGGGACAAAGACCGAATATAGTTTTTATTATACCACAGCTGTCAGTACCTGTTTCCAGCATTTTCTTTTACTCACTCAGCTGACATAATCTCCCTCTGCCCCTTCACTCCAGTAAAACAGCTCTGTATTTTTCTCTTCTCATCCTACATAACCTCTCAGGAGCATTAAGAGCAGTTAAGCCTTCATATTTCTTGAAAGCACTCCCTCTCTTTGGAGACATTAATATCACAATTGCCTTGTTTTCCTGCTACAGTTCTGACTATTCCTGATTTGTCTCCTTGGAGATGTATTAATGAGGGAAGAAATAAGATGTTACAACTGGTTCCAATGAGAATTTGACGTACAGAGATATATATCCCCCAGGGGACACGATGCTGTTGTACTACCATGAACAGTAATTATTTGCACACCCATGGAAGGAAACATTTGCATTACTATTAATTTTTTACAACTTGAGTTCTTTCTATACAGAATTGTAAAACAACCGAAGATGTGCACTCTTAAAGAATCAGACACTCACCCAGAGGTTCTGGACCAACTCTCAGCATCTCACTGAAAGGACACCCAGCAATCCTGCTGCCCATTTCCTGACAATTGCCCTATCTGTGATGAAATTAATCTCCAAAGATGATTCTTGATGACAAAAAGACACGTCTCATTCTATTTGACCTGAGTATTTACACAGGAGCAGCAGAATTTAAATGAGCCGTATGGGCATCCTTGAGTTTGCTTTGTAGATATAAATCAGTGAATTACTAAGCTACTGCTGAGGCCAGGAAATAAAGTTACATCTGGGAGTTTTCACTAAGAATCTTGTATCGGGCTTTTAAAAGCCTCTATTTGCGGGCTTCCCTGGTGGCGCAGTGGTTGAGAGTCCACCTGCTGATGCGGGGGACCTGGGTTCGTGCCCCGGTCCGGGAGGATCCCACATGCCGCGGAGCGGCTGAGCCCGTGGGCCGTGGCCGCTGGGCCTGCGTGTCCGGAGCCTGTGCTCCGCAACGGGAGAGGCCACAACAGTGAGAGGCCCTCGTACCGCAAAAAAAAAAAAAGCCTCTATTTGCTATTCCAAAGTCAGAAAACCAGCCTTAAGATACCCTTTTTACCAGACTTCACTTGTACAGTATTTTCTATACATTTGGGTGAATACCTCAAACTGGCTAAGGTTTGTGATGGGCCAGCAAGTGGTCCTTGTTACCACCTGAGGCATAGACACTGTAAGCCAGGTATCTGGATGAATTTTTCAGGGAAGGCTTTGGGCTTGGGCTCCACACATAATGTCGGCCTTGTTACTTAATAGTGGGCTTGTCAGGCCTGATTAAATGAGAATCATTTTCAAATATGGCTCTCCAAGTCAAGTCTTCATTGCACAATGTGTCCATTTATATCCTATAAAGAGGAAGCCACATTCTTAGAGAGTCTATGCAAAGATCTATACAGCACTTCCATAAATCATTAGGAGACTTAATAAAGTTTCTGACTTCTGGGGAGTCAGTGAGAATCAGACCTCTGAAAAATGTTTCACCTTCAAAAGCAGAGTTATGAAATTAAGGGTTAAATTTGCTTCAAAAGAGTCATTATATATCTTTTAGAACATTAAAAAATATTAACAATTTCCCAAAATCTTCCATTTCTCTTACCAGTTCACACCCATGTAATTAATTCATGTTCTGGAGGATCTTGCTTTCATGAAGGAAGTTTACTTCCAGATTATCAAGTGGCCTGCAAAGCCTGACTCTGTTTATGGATACTCTCTCAGAATTGTTAGGTAATGTCATTTCAGAAGTCTGTATACAAGAGGCCATTCTGGAGGTTATCAGTAGTTAAAAATCCTTGCTGCAGACCTTTCCACCAGGCTTTCGGACTGTTTTTCTTTATAGAGAAAACTCTAGTGTGAGGCTTATATCAATCTTATAATAAGCATCAGTGTAAAAAGAAGGTACCTATAGCTGGTAAAGAGTGAATGGCTGTGGGTATTTTATTGTAATAGCCGATCACCTCAGAATGGAGCAGAGAGGAATTCTCTATTGGGGTATACTACACAACCGTTTCATCGGGGTTTGGTAATGTAGCCTCTGAGCTAAGAATATATCCTGGATAGCCAGAACTTTGACAGATCTCCAGGGCCTTCCCATAAGTTGTATAATTTCTGAAATATTTATATTAATAATTACTGTGAGCTGAATTATGTCCCTCCCCCATTCATATGTTGAAGGCCTAATCCTCAATGTGACTGTATTTGGCAGTGAGAGAGGGAATTCCCAAGAGGGAATTCATGAATTTTCTTTCCAAACATCTTTCACTCCTCTTCTAGTATTTCCTGCTTCTGGTAATGGTTCCACCTTCTGTAGAATTATTTATGTCAGAAATCGAAGACTAATACTGAGTGCCTTCTCTCCCTACACATTCGCCTGTCATCGTAATCACTTTATTACCAAGCTCTGTTGGTTTCACTTTCTAAATATGCCTCACCTCTGTCTCCTTCACCTTAATCACCTTCACCAGTATTCTTGTACCACCATCACCATTTCCCTAGACCAGGTCCCATAGATGGTGGCATTGGCCTTGCTTCTGCCCATTGCTTCCACTACCTTAGGCATCCTCTTAGCCACCAAATTATTTCACATATATCAGTCAGAGTGATATTTGCCAAATGCAAATCTGGTCATTTATTGCACTACTGAAAGCCTATAATGATTTCCCATTGTTCTTAGGATAAAGGTCCAAGCTCTGCGCCTGGCCTGCACGGCTCTGTTATTCTGCTGCTGTTCACCCTTCTCTCCTCCAGTGTTATTGTGAACCAGGTCCCCCTTCGCTTTCTGGTGCAGACTACACTAATTACACGTCTTTCAGCTTCTTCCCACCGTGGTATCTTAGATGTGCTATTTTCTTTCCCTCCGTGTTTTTTTCTAACTCTCCCATCTTTCTTGGTTCATACCTGTAGTCATCAAAGTTCATCTCATTTACTACTTTTTCAGGGCTCTTTTTCTTGACTTAAAAACACTTAAAAACCAGTGTAATCTTACACTGATGTTTGTGATTACTTGAGTGTTTTCCCTCCCATTGCACTGTAAGTCTAGGAGGGCAGGGCCATGCTTATTTCTGTTTATCGTTATGTTTCCTGGAGCATAGTGTGTAGTTGGCACACACTTTGGGGTGGTGAATATATATTTACTAAGGGAATGAATGAATACATTGCTATTATGTAATCTATTTCCAAGACAGATTCTATCTTCTACTCTACTAAATAAATTTATTACTTCCAAATTTGATGTACACCTGTTACGTGTTCTGATTCCAATAAAAATGTATTAAACGATATGAGGCTTCCTGTTTCACATCACAAGAAGGCCAGAGGTAGAGAAGATGCAGCTGTTCAGCCTCTGAATCAGAGTAGATGGGGGTCACAAATGAAAGTCCATCTCTCAATCACTCACCAGCTGTGTGAGCATAGTTCTATATTTACAGATTACTGTGACTATCTTTTCAACTCAGTCTTAGTAAGAACATAGGCATGATAATATCACCTTTCACACAAAGGTTCTTTGAGAATTACTGAATGAGTTCATTCAAGTAATTATTTGAGTACTGTTCAAGCACTTCAGTAGTACCTATTGTTCCAAGTTCCTTTAGTATCTTGGATTTTATTCATTTAGAGTGTTAACCATTTAAAAGACATCACTGACTTTTCCTATTGCCTTACTTATCTCATCAGTTAGGACTAGGTTCACCTGCTGGAAACACGAGATACTACTGCTATTTATCTTGTGCTGCAAGAAGTTCAGGGATAGGCAGTCAGAGTCAATGACAGCGAGAAACCAGACCCTCATGACTTCCTGCTGTAGCTGTGGCACCCTGAGCAGGAAAACCAAGACAGACAGGAAGTAGCCGTGGTAGACTTTGGCTTACACAAAGTGGAGGGGAAATCAAGTTTTTAGCTTTCACAGACTCTCCAGTAGAGGCAGACTAGGCAGCAGGAAAGGAAAGAGGAGTTGGGTCCATCAGGTCAGAGTGCTTGCCGCATATATCCGGGTGCAGGAATTTTCTTTTTCCTGGAGGTGAGGGCCATGCTGGCCATTCAGTGGTGTGTGTCACCAGCTCATCTCTGGGAGGTGTGGGAACTTCACTATGCCTCAGTTGTTATTCATATACCATTGCAAATGGCCACCTTGAAGATTTTGTGAAATGCGCATCACTCCCTTTCTGTACAGGGTCAGACCTTCCGAGTGATCGAGCCACACACTTAAGGACAGACACCAACCAGTTCAGAGCTGATATGAAGTAAGCATTTTCAAGAAAAAGAAATACTTCTCATTCTTGGACTCAGGCAACTCTTTACTTATTTTTTGAATTCCGAAACAGCGATTTGAAAAGAGAAAAATATTTTCTTTTCTGAAGGCTGCCAAGAATAAAAGCTATTCTTATTTGTTAAAATAAGGAGAGGTAATAAGTTAAAATAAGAATACTCTGATCTTATCCTCAAGCCCAGCTGCCTCTAGGAAAACATTTCAAGTGAAGGGAAGTTCAGTTATTTTTGCAGTCATTGCCTTTTTGTAGGTTCTAGTTGTCTTTCAAGTTTTATCGCTAACAGAATTTACTGTTGCAAGGGAATTTTTGAAATCTATTACTGAACACTTAGGAATCTCTTAGGTCATTTGGCATTCTTACAAGGGAATTGCTTTGTGGATTTAAACCATTCTGGGGTGCAGGTTCTTTCATTCTATCAGTTAGACACATAAGGTTGCCTGAAGATCACCATATACTATTTTCAGAGGAAAATGCAGACCGTGGTAATTTAGTAACTACAATGTTGTATGGACTGACAGCTTCCACTTTCCTCACTTTTCCTACCTCAACACTTTGCTTTCTGAAGCTGTGATACTCCATTCAAAAAAATCACTATTGGGCTTCCCTGGTGGCGCAGTGGTTGGGAGTCCGCCTGCCGATGCAGGGGACACGGGTTCATGCCCCGGTCCGGGAGAATCCCACGTGCCACAGAGCGGCTGGGCCCATGAGCCATGGCCGTTGAGCCTGCGCGTCCGGAGCCTGTGCTCCACAACGGGAGAGGCCATGACGGTGAGAGGCCCGCGTAATGCAAAAAAAAAAAAAAAAAAAAAAAAAAAACAATATTTTTTAGGTAAAAAACAAAATAAAAAAAAATCACTATTTTTAGGTAATAAGCCAGTATTATTGAAGGCTTATTGAAGGACAGACTCTATATAAACATCTGAATAACTGGGACAACAAAATCCAAAATATTTATTATGAAGCAGAATTGTTGCGTTTGACTCCATATGCTGCTGCTAATAACCCAGAATCGTTTGGTCAATGCAGATACTCCTTTAGGGCTCAATATTTCTTATAAACTCAGATTAAATGTCTTTGACTAACCCCATAAGAGTAGAAGAATGAGAAGAGATTACTAAAAATAATCCCATTCTTTGGTCTCTTTTCTGAATAATTTTCCCCTTTCACAGTTATACCACTTTGTGAATTTTTATCTATATTCTGATTTTAATAAAAAGAAATGCTTAAGTTTGGAGTAGACAGTAGGGCATCATATCACAGATGCATGCTGTCAACAAGGCTTCCCACCACCTGTGTTAACAGTGGTTGCCTAGTTGATGTACTGTTTGTCACGTGTCCCCACCATTACTGTTTTCCTTGTTTCCATTCTGTATGCTTTTGGAAGGAAATCACTAAAGCTTAAGGAGTGGAGAGTTTTGCTTCCTATCCTTGGGAACAAAATATCAACATAAGTATTCGGAATTCATCTGAATGAGATATGTAGCTGTTCTCCGCAGTTTGTTTACTTACTTAATCATTTACTTATATTAATATGGTTCATGAATATTTATTTTAATCTTTGGGTTAAAAGTCCAGTCCTACTTTACTTTTGCTCAGATTGTTCTGGCTTTGACCTTTGGTACTATTTGGCCACTGTGTCTCTTTGACATTGGCATGGATTTGGGGGATGCACTTACTGCCTGACATTTTAAGGTGTTCCATGCTCATGTTGTATATTACCTAAGCCAGCCTTGGGGTTAGCCATTTCTTCAAGGTTGTGACAAATGCATAGTGTCATAAATCTGCCATTACAGTACCATACAGTGTCATACAAAATAGTCTCACTGCCCCCTCCCCCAAATAACTGTGTACTTCACCTGTTCAACTCTCCTCTTCCTAGACCCCCTGGCAACCGCTGACCTGTTACCATCTCTATAGTGTTGTTCTTCCCATAATGTCATAAAAGTAGAATCGCATAGTATGTAGCCTTTTCAGACTGACTTCTTTCACTCAGTATATTAATTTCACATTCACCCATATCTTTGTGTGTGTTAATAGCTCATTCCTTTTTTTTTTTTTTCACTGACAGTATCCATTGCATGGATGTACCACTGTTTATTTTTCCATTTACCTATTGAAAGACATCTCAATTCTTTCACATTTTGAGTGATTGTGAATAAAGCTGTATACCCATTTGTTTGCTGGTTTTTGTGGGGACATGATTTTTCAAATAAGTTGGTTATATACCTCATAGCATGATTGCTGTAGTGTATGTTAAGACTATCTTTTGCTTTGTAAGAAACAGCCAACCTGTTTTCCAAAGCAGGTGTACCATTTTGAATTCTCATTAGCAACACACGAGAGTTCTTACTCCATATTCTTGTCAGAGATTAATATTTTCAGGTTTTGTGGGGCTTTTTGTTTTAGACATTTAATAGATATGTAGTAGTATCTCTTTTAGTTTGCATTTCCTAATGACAAATGATATTGGATATTTTTTGTATGCTTATGTTAAGTCTGTGTGTCTTCTGTGGTGAGATGTCTGTCCAGATCTTATGCCCATGTTTTAGTTGTGTTGTTTGTTTTCTTTTTGGTTAAGTTTGAATTGCTTATCTCTATGTAAGGTAAAATTCACAGAGGAAGAGAATTAGCAAATATAAATAATAATTATTAGAGTTCTAAAGACAATTGTGCATGTGCCCAACAGTAAGTGATGTCAGTAATTTGGAGGCAAGTTTTTATTTAGACAGCACGGACATTCCCATTTTACTTTTTTTTCCCAATGAAGCCCAGCATGAAGTCTTTGGAAACCAGGAAAAACACTTCCTGTCAACCCCTGAGCTATTCTTATTCTTGCTTTTAGAGTGGAATCTAAAAGCAGCTGGGACCAGTGGAGGAGATACTTGAGAAGAACAGGAGTCAGTTGTTGGCCACATTGGACAGAGGACACAGGCACACATCCACATACTGAAGTGATTAGCACCTTAGCTGAGCTCACATAGGGGGCAAGGAACAGCGTGGAGACAGTGGGGCAGGGGCAGACCACTACTTACTCTGCCATGGGTATTTCTCTTCCATTTGGCCCGAAATGTCAATGCAAGAAGCATTGCTAAAACACATATATTTCCACATAGAATCTGTCCTCAGTCACACATGCTATGGTACAGTAAGGATGACTGACTTTAAGATGAGAACACATGGAGCCAGTCTTTAAAGCCTGCATGCCATGGGAACATATGTATATGTATAACTGATTCACTTTGTTATAAAGCAGAAACTAACACACCATTGTAAAGCAATTATACTCCAATAAAGATGTTAAAAAAAAAAAAAGCCTGCATGCCATATACTGTTCTCCCCTTGAAATTTCATGAAGGCTGTCCTGGGCATTTTTCTGCCTTTGCATCCATTTTAGCAGTTGGAAAGAAGGAGCATCAAAACATGTACTCATGGGGCAAGAATGACTGTGGCGGGGGGAATGGGGGACCATGTTAAAATCAAGCAATATAATTTAATGATTTAATAACCATAATGAAATTTGCTTTACATCTCGTAATTTTCATGTGTACATGATTTACCATATTGTATTCATAGCTATGCCATTCAATCCTAATCATTTTGTTTTTAGACCAACATAGAAACCATAAAGACATGCAAATAATGTAAAATCTAATAATTCTATAGCAATAGAGTTACTAACTAGAGCTACTCTAACTTAGTTACCCTTTTAAAGTGATCAGACTATTGCCATTATAAATCCGTTATAAATTATATATTGACAAAGTTTTTCTTCTTTATACACTGTATATAAAGTATATTTGAAGACACTGCCAAGACTTACTCCATGAATATTTCATGGATTCTATTGCATAAGAGAATTCTTTCCCTCTTCTCCCTGTTAACCATGAAATGTTGTGTCAGGCTGGCGGCTTGTGCTCTGAAGCAGTGGTAGAGAACATCTGCAAAATGGCAAATGCCTCCTGTTACTGAGAGCAGTGATTACAAAGTTACTTTTATGTCTGGGTTATTTGTGTTCAGAGCAAAATAAAGCACTGGTGTATAGTTTGTCAAAAGAAGGTGGGATCAGAGGAGCTAGTAGTAAGTTTAAATCCAGCTTTTGCTTTTAGTGGCTGTATTAGTTATCTGTTGCTGCATTACAAATAATCTTGAACGTTCGAGTTTCTTAAAACGCCAGTATTTGTCACCTCTTATTGCTTCAGTGGGTCAGGAGTTTGGGGATGGCTTAGTTCGGTGATTCTGGCCTGGAGTCCTTCAGGTTGCAGTCGAGCTGTGAGCCAGGGCTGCAGGCATCTGAAGCCTTGACTGGATGAGACCATCGGCTTCCCCAGTACCCCATTTGCAAGGTTTCTGGTAGGAGGAATCTGTTCCTCACTGGCAGCTTGAATGTCTGCATACCTGACAGCTGGCTTCTCCCAGAGTGAGTGATCCAAGTGAGAGAGATCAAGAAAGAAACCACACATCATCACTTCTACATATGCCATTCATTGGAAGCCGGTCACCAAGGTGAGCTGACGCTCCAGGGCAGGAGAATTAAGCTCCATCATTTGACATGAGGAGAGACAAAGAATGTGCGGGCATATTTGAAACCACTGCAGGAGCTGTATGATCTTGAGCAATATCACCTCTCTGAATATCAGTTTCCTTCACAAATGAAAATGATGCCATCCCCCTAGGAGAAGTTTTGAGGTTGTTAAATAAGATGGTGCATGTGGTGTGTCTGTAAGATGCTGACTGCCGTATGAATGTGACATGTGAGCAGATAACATTATCAGTGCCGGTCAGCGCTGTTCGTCACGGACCTGACGTGTGCTGAGCACACCAGGGTAATGACCTCCGCGGTGCGCAGAGAGTAGCACTGTGTGTAGAGAGCAGTCACTTTATAAGGGAAACTTAATTTCCAAGGAATGGGGCACAGTAAAAGAAATTAGACTTATTTCTCATTTCGTCAGTGGCTTGATCAAGTATACGTTGTTGTTGGCCTTCCCACTTGACCCGGTGCTGGAGACAGGCAGGCAGGGCCAGGCGGGAGTAACACAGGCAGGACCAAGGGCCTTTGGGGACCCACTCTGTCTCTCCCTGCACAGTCGTCCTTGTCGGGTCCTTGTGACCTTGCCTCTGCTCCTCTTGCGGCAGTGGGCCTGCATTCCAAGCGGACAGAGGAGGCCCTCTGCTTTTTTTTCTAAGTTTTATTTTGAAAGAACTTTAGACTTACGGAAAAGTTGTAAAAATAGTAGATACTTCCCATATACCCCCTTCCCAGCTACACTTGTTGTTAACATCATCCTTAACAGTGGTAAATTTATTGAAATCAGGAAATTAGTGTTTATTGTAAACCAGTTGCTACTAGTTACATTGGAACTAATTAACAGCTATTACCATTAACTCAGAGTACCGATATTTATTCGTAATATGGTAATACTAGTAATATAAAGTAATGTAACAAAGAATATAAAATATAGTAATATAGGATCTTAATTGTAATACTCTTTGTGTTTTTAGTTAATAATACTACTAACTAAGTTACAGACCTTTTTAAAATTTTACCAGTTTTACCACTAATGTCCTTTGCCTGGCTCTGCTTTCCACAGTGCACTTATTCATCACGTTTTCTGTTTTCTCCAGTCTATGCCAGTCCCTAATTTTTTCCTTGTTTTTTGTGACCTGGAAAATTTTGAAGAGTACAGTTTTGGAGTCTACAATTATTTGGTAGAATATCCCTCAATTTGGGTTTGCCTGATGTTTTCACATGATTAGATTGAAGTTATGTATTTTTGAAAAAATACTGCAGAGGTGACATTGTGCTTTTGTTGTCACGTGGCATCAGGGGTACATGAGATGTAAACCTGGATTATTTGGTTTTGATGGTGTCTGCCAGCTTCACATAATATGTACCCCCTGATACCATGTGATGAGAAAAGCACAATTATTTTTGACTTAGTAATTTATAAGTGTCTTCTGGAAAGATATTTTAAGGCCATGGAAACATCTGTTTTTCATCATACATTTTGCCCACTACTTTTAGCATCAATAGATAGCTTTTGCCTGCAACAAGTATTTCTGTAGTATTGGTTTAATTTGATGACTTCTCTAGGTACAGATAAATGAATCAATGAGAAACCACAGAAATTACAGAAATGAAATTCATAGCTTAATACTGAAATGTGAATGCCTACATGGCAAAACAAAACAAAAAAAAAGTTGGGGGAATTTGGTTTCACCAAGGGAAGCAAAGAAAAAGTGAATAGTTTGAATTTCTGATCCTAGGACAGTATTCTTGAACCTTCTTCTAAGTATGAAAACAATGAAATATATTTACAACAGGAAGAAGTAGATAGACTTGCAAAATCCAAAGATACCAAAACAATGTAGCTAAATTCTCAGGTCCAGGTCCAGGTCCAGCAGATCTACCAAAAATGAAAGAGTTGCTAAAGGCATGTACTTTTGAACCTGGGCAGAAAGGTGGAGAGGAGGAGTGGGTATTTGTGGTGGCTAGGCTACAACAGGGAGCAGAGGAGGCTGTGATTCTTTATCCCTTCTGAATCACCCTCACATTGTTTAAAAAAGTCAGATGATTGGGGCTTTGCTTTCTTGTTGGCCAGTGAATTGAAGTGGAGAAAAGGGGTGTGCAAATGAAGACTGTGTGACGGCTGTCAGAGTTGGTAAATCCACTCTGGACACCAAGGTGGAGTTTTTAGATTGGCTATCTGTGCAGAAATGGGTCAGCGTTTGAGAAACAACCCGGCAGCGTCAACAAAGAATGGTTAAACACACTGATCTGGAAGTCAGAAGGGTGTGTGTTGCAGAGGGCCGGTGGTGTTAATTCTACATGGATTAACCACGGTTATTTCCTGAAACAGAAAAGATGTGACACAGTGTGTGACCCAGAGTCCTTTCTTGCATAAACTCTAGAGCAGGCATTTATCGTTTTCTTTGGGCTCTCTCACCAGTGAGCCTAAATAAATAGCTTCTGAATGGATCACAGAATCCAGTTCTGCCCTTAGGTCTCAGGAGAGGGGGATGTACCCTGGACCCCATGTTGCAGAGGGCCCGCTCTGACCCTCCCGTGGACAATCATTTCATCCTCTGCCACAGAGCAAGGAGGCCATGCCCACAGGCCCCCAGGGGGCCATGCCCACAATCAGCCTGTGCCCACTTCAACATGTGCTCCCAGAGTTTCCTGCTCACAGAGTCTAGAGCTCATTTGCAAGAGCAAGGAGCCCTCTTGTGTGGATTTCTCATCTTGAGGTCAGACCACACGGTCACCAGTCAGTGCCTCCGAGGGGATAATGGTGGGACCGAGTTGCATACATGTGATCACAGAGCCCCCAAGGTGAGGGAGAAGCCAGGGTAGGAAGAGCAGAGAATCGGCTTCATGTGCACGGAGGTGGGTAGCACAGGGAAGGAGGCTGCCCTGTCTCTACCACCACATTCCAGATGGGAGAGAGAAATCGACCACACCTAAACCCAAATTATACCAAAAGTTCCATTTATCAAGATAAAAGATGAGGGTATAACTCACTTACTTAGCATACTGTTTCCTTGTTTTTCTAATACTCTGTTTTTTGAACAGTAAGATATACATTAAATATATATGAAATGTACATAAAATTGAACATTTCATAATTTTTAAGTGTACTATTCAGTAGCATTAGGTAATTTCACAGTCACCACTATCTATTTCCAGAACTTTTCCATCTTCCTGAAGAAGTATTCTTATAGCATTGAACACTTACTCCCAGCTCTCTGCTACCCCCTGGTAAACTATTTTTTATGACCTTAGGAATTTTCCTGTTCGAGGTACCTCACATAAGTGGAATCATACTATATTTTTCCCTTTGTGTCTGGCTCCTTTCACCTTTCACAGTGTGTCCCAGGTTCATCCATGTTGTAGCATGTATCAGAGCTCCATTCTTTTTTGGCTGAGTGACGTTCCACTGTACAGATCTACCACATTGTCGCCTATCCGTTCATCTGTTGATGGACACTTGGGTTGTTTCTCCATTTTGGCTATTGTGATTAATGCTGCTATGGACATTGTTGTACAGGTATCTTTTTGAGTCTTTGTTTTTAATTCTTTTTGGGTATATACTTAGGAGTGGAATTGCTGGATCATATGGCAGTTTTATGTTGAACATTTTGAGGAACTGCCAAACTTGTTTCCTTGGTTTTAACTTATGTTCTTTGCACATATGGTGTGTGGACCACCATGGTAGCCCTGGGCCCTACAGATATTAAGAGTAGGGCCTTATGGGTCTGTAGATATAGTCTGTCCATCCTTATAAACATTGTTCTCTTACCTTTTTCTTTTATGCTTCTTACATCACAAAAATGAGAAATCTGGGTTTCCGTCAGTGTTCAAGCTTGGAAACTTTTGTGTCATATGAAAAAAAAGAATCCAAGTCAAGCTGTTTTGTGATATTTTAGATCTGGCTTAAACCAGGAAGTAATAGGAATATAAAAAGAAAACTTGATCTTCCGAGATTTTCTGCACTACAGTACCTTGGATAAAAGTTAAGCCTTTAAAAATCTTGAGGTTCATCTATCAATGCCACTGATTTAAAAAATAATATTCTACTGCTAGCTTCTTTCAAAAGTAAAGAACTCATTTCCCTTGCAAGGCTTTGTAGAAATTCTTTGTCTTAAATAATATAGCTTAAAAAATGTGTCTTTTAACACTGAAGGATGTCAGAAAGAAACGTGAAGAACGAAGAAAAGCAGAAATTAAAGGAAACATGAGCGCTACGCTCGCAGGGAGACCCAACTCATACCGTTTGGGTCCAGCCAGAGCTTTTCAAATCTTTTGAAGCTCGTACAGTATTCTGATCCCTAACAACCCATATTCTTGAAAAATTAACCAGAAAACTAGCATGAGAGAAAAGTCTTTCTGTTTGACTTCGGGAACAGAGACCAGGCTTGCTGCCCTCAGGGAAGGCTTTTAATCAGACTATCTCTTCATCCTAGCTTTTGACCTTTCCTAACATTCAATTGTTTCTTCACACTGGTCCTGAAAGAGCCTTGGCTCTAAGAAAAGAAGGATGGGTGTCTTCATCTTGCTTAGCATGGTTTATGACAAGATTTTGCCCTTGTAAAAGCCCCCATGTGTGCTGGTGACAGACAGCAATGGTGATTTGAAAGTAGTTTCTGCTCTTGTTAAACTTTTATTTCAGGCTAACTGGAGACACATCCTATCACTGCCATGAAGATGTCTACTCACATTTTTCTCTAACAAGTTTCCTTCCTCATTTCTAGTAACGACACCATGCATTTTCCACCCCCCACGTAATCTTTCTGTCCTCCTCATATGTCTGAGAATATCAAGCAGTATTTTCCTAGGCCTGTACTGACTTAGCAGCAAATTAGCCTGTTTTTCACATACTGAAAGCCATAGTGATGAGCCTTAAAAAATTCTGCATAATATCCACAGGTAAGCATTAGAACCCAGAAGCCTTCCCACCCCTCTTACTCCTGGGAGCCTCACCTTGCTCTTTTCCTGTGGTCACGTAGCAGCATTGATATGTACGTGTGATCAATCCATTAGTAAATCTTTTATTCTCACCTGACTTTAAGGATCTTGAATGTAGGGCAGTAATCAATTTAAACGTTTTAAGCCATCTTGCTTCTGATGTTATTCTACCCCTTGGCATTCAATGTATTTTGTTGGTGACTCCATAAGAGAAGTTGTGGGCAGTGGAAAGAAGGCGGGTTACAGAGGTTCAAATTATAGCCACTGACGAACTCTGAGAACTAGGGCTGTTGTGTATGAGATCTATCTTTCCAGTGCATCTATTTTAGAAATAACCAGTGAAACAAAAACAAATATCAGTAGTTGTTCCAAGATATGGAATGTAAAGTGTGATGCCTAAGAAACTGACAGAACTGAGAAATGAAGAAATTTCAGGGCTTCCCTGGTGGCACAGTGGTTGAGAGTCCGCCTGCCGATGCAGGGGACACGGGTTCGTGCCCCGGTCTGGGAAGATCCCACATGCCGCGGAGCGGCTGGGCCCGTGAGCCATTGCCACTGAGCCTGCGCGTCCGGAGCCTGTGCTCCGCAGTGGGAGAGGCCACAACAGTGAGAGGCCTGCGTACCACAAAAAAAAAAAGAAATTTCAGAGAATCACATGCCTAAGAGCAGAAATTATATGTTATAGAGCAGACACGACATCAGTTAGTTTGAAAAACTCTGCAACCAAAGGGAACGAAGGGACCATTTATTGTTTTCTAATGTAGCACACTTTTTAGGAAATGGTTCTGTTCTCAAACTTTATATTTCCCATACGTTTTTATGTATCAATTTTATCAATTCAGTGATATTTGTATAAACATTTATTGATCTCCTACTGTGTTCCAGGAACTTGTTATTGATGTAGCTCGTATTCATATAAAACAAGTTAACAAGGAGATCTAATGCACACACACATATATCCTCCTCTGCTACTCATTGTATAGAACTAAGTAGAATCTTCAAGTCTGATATGGCTAACAAATAATCTAAATTTCTAACACAAAACGACCTTTCAGAGAAAGCATCGTTGAGATGTAGAATAATTTACAGATCATTTGGGACATTCTGAAAATTGCGACTTCATTCTAATAGAAGAAGCTGTTGGCCTTGGATAATTTTCAAACAGGTTGTCTCCTTTTCCCCATTGTGAGCTCCCATGTTTTATGCAACAAATGCATTATGAATTGCAGCCCTGCTCCTTGCAGAAAAGCCAATTTATAAGAGGCATACATTTTATATCCTATTCACCTTTCTCACCTAGATCACACCGCTGCTGTTTTCTCTCACCTTTTCTGGACCCACACCTGGTCTTCCACCACTTTTTTCTTCGTCTCACAAAACTTTCCACCTCCTAACCTGCCACTGAAGCTTAGAGTCTGGCTTTGCACCTGAATGACCTTTTCTTCCTATTTTGAAGACATTGCTTAACAATTTTAAAAGTCAACTCTCTTTGCCCTACACTCTGTATTTCTTCAGTCTCTTTTTAAAAATAATCTTTAATAAAATAGTTATAGTCAACATTGTGAGTATTCATTATACTGCTCTTTTTCTTACATAGTCCTTGAACTAAATCATGGGTGGTTAGCTTTGAAAATGAAGTATAATATGACATTTTCGACACTATTCCTGGCACCATGCCAGATATAAGTATAATCCACGAGCAGAGTGCAAGTTCTAGATCATGCGATTTTATGAATTTGACTGTCATCATGGTGTTTATACTTAATAAACGTTACACTAAATGTTAACACTTAATAAATGTATGCTCCTCCTCTTTCTGAAACGCACATGCGCACACCCTACACGTGGCAGCATAGGATGAAGATACAGCCAATAGGGAAGTCACAGGTATTGCAGTGACTAAATATACAAAATATATTCTTGACCTGATTTGTTAATCAACTCGTGGTTAATAAGATGGTTGAAAAGACCAATTACGAGGGCCACAGCCAATTCAGCGGAAGTATGTGGTCATGCTTAAACCCTCATCGGGGAAAATGGTTAGCCAAGAACTGCAGATGTGTTAGAACCCAAGCTTGTTCAATTGTATAAGTCACTGAGGCAAAGTCGATATGGCGTCTGAGATGTCTGCTGGTGGTCTTACTTCTCTTTCCCTTGGGAAGCTTGGTCTGGCCTCATAGTAGGGGAAATCAAGTAGGTTTTCTGAGATTTACTTTTGGACAAGATAGAGTTTTCTAGGAAGATGCAAATTAATCTTTAGAATTCGAGTTAAAGGAATCTAAAAATGCTTATATATACTGTGATTTTACCACTTTGCCACTGTGGGGTGCATGCCATGGGATTTTGTAAGTAGTTCTACAAATCGTGTCTTGTTGGACAGTACCCAGAGCAACCACATGCACAGTGGATCACGCTCACACGGTAGCTTTTCTATATAGAAACATGGATATAAAAATGGTTTTGTATCCATGTTTATACCTCTATCTTTAGCTAAAAGAGAAGATCCACACATTGATAAAGATATATAAAGGCACTAATGTTTGGTGGTTTCTATTACGATACTGTGAGCTAAACAAAACACACGCAAAACAAAATATTTTTGTTAAGGTACTAAGCATGCATGGGGAGAACATTTTGCTGCTTAGGAGGATCTCTGAGAATAGAAACAATTATTTTTTTGTTAGGGACCATGTATTTAGGTGCAGATCATTACCATTGTTTTGTTTAATATTTATTCAGTGAATGGTACATGCTAACTCTGTGGGCAATTAAAATTCATAACTATAATATGAGATACTCCTGCTTCACTTAAATTTTTATTATAAACGTGGTAAGCACTGGATATATTTCATGTAATTTGCAGGCTCAGGGAACATCTGTTATAAAAAGTTTTTCCTGCAGAAAACATTTATCAGCGTCCTACCTTATCTCTAGTTATCCTTGGTTATTAAGTGTTGTAGTAATCATAAAATTTAGACCATTTTAATTTACATTTTTGCTGTTCTAAGTTTGAGGAAATTATATTTTAGGATGCTTATAATTATTTCACTATATACTTTACAGAAATAGTAAATAGCATGGTGTGTGATTTCAGAATGAGACACTAGAATTTCTTCAATACCTGGAAGGTAATAGACTCTGCTATCTTGGGTGTATTGTTTCATATGTGGGTTAATTAACAAGTAGCATGGACATGGCTATCATTTGATAATCCGGTTATTGTAGACCACGTGCCTCCTTGATGCCACCTCCTTTATCAGTCAGGATGTGCTGTTATACTGTAGTCACGTGACCTCACATCTTAACAACTTATAATGGAGGCTTATTTCTCACTTAGTTTACGTCTTCGTCACCAGTTGGCTTAAGCTCTGCCTGACGTCACCTTCACTCCAGGACACAAGCCAGCTGAAGGTCTTCTCTTTAGAAAACTACTGATGATCAAAGAGAAAAGGGGCATGGTGGATACATTTGTGCTGTCTCTCGAAAGCCCTCCTTGGAGGGGACACATCACTTCTGCTCACATTCCGTGGACAAAACGAGGGACATGCTAAGCCTGATGATAATGGTGTCAGCAGGGAGAACAGTAATAGTGTGGACAATACTACCATCTTCCGACGCATCACAGAATGGTATTAGAGTCATTGATTCTCATTATTCCTTACATTTGTTTTGTTTCTACATATTTTTCAGAATCTAATATAAACTAAAAAACAGAAAACAAGGAACGAACATTCCAGACAAATTGTTTTCTCATGTCCAAAATCAATGTCCTAAATTACACTCACTTTAATCAGAGTATTAAAAAAATCAGAGAGCTGAGGTTTTAATGGACTAGTAATTTTTGCCTAATTATTTGCTATAATTGTTTTATTTATTTATTTTATTATAACTTTTTAAAACATTTATTTATTTTATTTATTTATTTTTGGCTGCATTGGGTCTTTTTTGCTGCGCGCAGGCTATCTCTAGTTGTGGTGAGCGGGGGCTACCCTTCGTTGTGGTGCATCAGACGTTGTAAAA
This sequence comes from Neophocaena asiaeorientalis asiaeorientalis, assembly GCF_003031525.2. NCBI lineage: Eukaryota > Metazoa > Chordata > Mammalia > Artiodactyla > Phocoenidae > Neophocaena > Neophocaena asiaeorientalis. Next base: position 5,175,994 of record NW_020174048.1, read on the forward strand.
TACACACACACGCACACACAGCAGCAACATTAGAGAAGCTGCCGTGACTTATACATTTTGCTTAGCGAGTTATGTTCCGATATGCAGGTAGGGGAAAACCAGTGAACTGCCATAATTATGCTGGTAGCTTCTTTGACAGTTTCTTATTATATTCTGGCCATAGCCTTTGCAGAGCAATTATCTCATCAAATATCTGTGTAGTGGTGCCTCTCCTAGAAGAGAAAAATAATCTATCCTACTGATTATAGTTCACTAAAATGTCCTTAAAAATTAGTGATTTTGGACTTTTCCGGGAGAAAGATTTTGTTGGAAGTGGTTGAACTCCCTAATACTCTTTAAGATGTTAGAAAACAGTTTTAACCTCCCAAGATAACAGAATTCAGCTGAGAGTCATCCTACTATTGAAAGCCCAAGATATTTTCGTGGTATAGTTATGAATATTGGGGTTATTAAGTAGTATTAATTCAAGTATTTTTCCTCTAGCAGTCTCATTTTAGTAGGCCTAACTTTTTTTGTGGAATCATATTTAAATATACAGTTTTAATCAGAGGATTTAACGTGATATATATTTAATGGTTCTAGTTTTACAGCTATAACATAAGAGGTTTATTCCATCATTTCCAGAGTCATCAGTTTCTTTATCAGGCTTTGAGAATTTATTTTTCCTTTTTTTAGGCTTTCTAAAATATCTGATAACCAAAACACAAAGGGTTATCATTATATGTGTGATGTGGTTTACTCTATGTAATGTATCACATACAATATCTTCTTCCAGCTGAAGGTAATTATTTTTTTTAAAGCAACTAAGGAAAAAGAAATAGGGTTGCATTGACATAAATAGACAGTAGTGAATTCAGAATGCATAGTAGATGTTCAAATTAAAGCACATGTTTCCATGCTCAATTACCTAATTTGTAATTGCAACTATTCATTGCACTTGATTCTTCTCTTCAACTTCTTTCTTTCCCTCCCCCAACTTCTCCCTCTCAGTTTTTGTGTGACAGCTTAATAATAAACTCAGAATGCTTAGCTGTTTCCTCCCCAAGTCACCCCACCTTTCAAGGCCCAGGTTCAAGAGTACATGTTATAAAGATACTTTCAATAGGAAACTAAAATCTTTGTAACCTCATATTTCTCCTTGAAGGTTTTAGATGTGAATGACTGTGTCAGCCTTAAGCAGAACATAATTTCTGTGCTCAGAGACAGGTGAGAGATGAATAATGTGTGTGTTTGTGCGTGTGTGTGAGAGAGAGATGGAGAGAGAGAGATAGAGACGGACACAGAGACGGACAGAGACAGACAAAGACAGAGAGACAGACAGAGACAGAGAGAGACAGACAGACAGAGGGACAGGTAGAGAGAGGGAGAGAGGGAGAGATTTACAGAGACAGAGAGAGAGCACCCTACTGCTAGCATTGATGAGATGTTGTGTAGAGAGGAGGTATAAAGAATAAGAAAAATATAGGGAGAGTGGTCCTGGAGAAATAATAAATCCTTGCTCAGAAATGATTATTAAAAGCTAATACCATTTAGTACTTAAAATCACAATGATCACATTAAAGATATATTCAAACACTTTTCAAAAAGTATATTGACTGCTGTGGAGCATGGGAGTGTTAAATATTACTGCTGTTTTCAGCATTCAAGCCGGTGACTCCTCAAGCACATGTTGGTCCACTTAATAGTGTCCCGCAGGTCCCTGAGGCTCAATCTTTTTATTTCTGTTTCTCAGACACACTAATTTCCATTGTTTATCCTCGAGTTCACTGATTCCTTCTTCTGCCTGCTCACATCTTCCTTTGACTCCCTCTACTGAATGTTTCACTTCAGTTATCGTACTTCTCAGCTCCAGAACTTATTTTTGGTTTCTTTTTAGATTTTCCTTTTACTGATGTTTTCATTTTGTTCATTCATCATTTTCTTGACTTTCTCCACATCTTCCTTTAGTTTTTAAAGCATCTTTACGACAGTTTTAAAAAATTTTGTCTAGTAGATCCACCATCAGAGCTTTTTCAGGGACAGTTTATGTTGGTTTATTTTTTTCCTTGGAGTTGGCCATACTTTCCCGTTTCTTTGTATGCCTTGTGATTTTTGTTGTTGTTGTTGAAAACTGGACATTTGAATCTAATAATGTCATAACTCTGCAAATCATATTCTCCCCCTTCCCTGGGGTTTGCTGGGTTTTTTTGTTTTTTGTTTTTGTTTTCTGATTGTTGTAGGCTGTCTCTGTGCTGAGTGTCATCCTGAGGTGTAAACGTAGGTTCTTCTGAGGTCTTTCCTGGGCCTGTGCCTTCCCCTGAACATGCATAGCGATGTTCTAATTTCCCTGTTCAGATCTCCCTCACCTTACAGTGGGGTCACATCCTGGTAAACCCATCCTAAGTTGAAAATATCTTAAGTCAAAAATGCATTCAAGGCTTCCCTGGTGGCGCAGTGGTTGAGAGTCCGCCTGCCGATGCAGGGGACGCGGGTTCGTGCCCCGGTCCGGGAGGGTCCCGCATGCCGCAGAGCGGCTGGGCCTGTGGGCCATGGCCGCTGGGCCTGCGTGTCTGGAGCCTGTGCTCCACGGCGGAAAAGGCCACGGCAGTGAGGGGCCCGTGTACCGCAAAAAAAAAAAAAAAAAAAAAAAAAAAAAAGCATTTAACACACCTAACTTACTGAACATCATAGCTTAGTCCAGCCTACCTTACATGTCTCAGAATGCTTTCCTTAGCCTACAGGTGGGCAAAATTATCTAACACATTTGTAGTAAAGTATTGAGTATCTCATGTAATTTATTGAATACTGTACTGAAAGTGAAAAATAGAATGGTTGCCTCTGTACAGCATGCTTGGAAGTGTGTCAGTTGTTCACCTTGTGATCGCGTGGCAGACTGGGAGTTGTGGCTCACTGCTTCTGCCCAGCATCATGAGAGGGGATCAGACTGAATATCTTTAGCTCAGGAAAGGTCAAAATTCAAAGTACGGTTTTGGATGCGTATTGCTTTCCCACCATCATGGAGTTGAAAAATCATAGGTTGAACCATCCTAAGTCAGGGACCAGCTGTATGTACAGTTGCTTTTGAATGCCCTGGTCTTCAATGACCTGTTTCCAAAAGGGAACAAGGAAAGAACTGAAGGAGGGTGAGGGGGAGGTATGTTGGCTCTTTAAATCCCCTGGAAAAGACTCCAGCCAGAGGGAAGGTGGGGGAGGTGTGACAACCGTGACTGCTGCCTCTTGGACTTCAATTCTGTGATCAGAAGCAGAAATCATCATCAGAGCACAGGTCCTCAATATTGGGTGGACAGGGTCCTTTTATGCCCCCTCCCCCCCCAAAATGTGTGCAAGCTGCTCTAGGAAGATACGCACAGCTGTGTGCCATGAGCTGAGGGGTGGAGGATGGGATGTTTCTGTTGTGCTAAGAACCTATAGTGACTGAAGTTAACCACAGTTCACTGTCCAAGCCTCCCCCTGGTTGTAAGCCTTCCGTCGATTGCAGAGCTCCAAAGCAGTTACATCGGGCAGTCTACCAGTGCAACTGTTGTCTGTGCAGGGTGACAGATTTCTAGTACTTCCTACTGCATACCTTCCCCAAATCCTTTCTCCTCAAATGTTTTATATCATGATATTTAAGACTGTTGCCCAATAATCTATATTTAAACAATTTCCGTAGGTGATTCTTTGCTGCTCTGTTTGCCAGCCAGAGATCGTATTTAAGTATTCTCTATCCTCCATGTAGAATGAGGCACCGTGAACATGTTTGCCTCTGAGTGCAGGTACCACATAATTCATTTTCTGAACCAGAGCAAAACTGAGAGTAAAAGGAGATGGTATTAATAGTTTTTCTGCAATAAAAGAGGTACAGTGGGACTGTTTAAGGCAATTGTTTGAGGAGCATTTAGATAAAAGTGTGCTCTGGGAAGTTTCTTTAAGGGATGTCCCTAATATTCTTTGATGAGTTTTTGCATCAAAATCTTGACTTTCACAGTGAGGTGACATCCACAAAGTCCAGTTATTCATACGTAACAATCCGAAGGCATTTCTTTGTTAAGGATTTTATGTAGATCACAGAAGAATAACTTTACACGTATTGAATCCATACTATGTCATATGAGTTACAAACGGTTTACTACTTTGTTTTTATATATACAATGTATGTGGTATATAATGGGTTTCTGATGCCACCTTCCAGTTACTGCTTCTCACTGGACTGGAGAAGTATCTCACCAGGGCATAGTGTCTTCTCACCTCATCCAAGTTCTGTTGTTTCTCTTCTGTGAGCTACTTACTATTCTTGTTCCATGTCATCCTGCAGGGGACTGATCTCTTCCTTGTGTTAGAATCAGTATTATTATTTTCAGACAGTCTTGGTTTTTCCATTGGCAAATGCGCAAATAAAACTTTAAAACCAAGTCTTTATAATTCTATTGCCACCTTTGCTTCTTCTGATAAAATACAGTTACTACAGGGCGGTTGTGCAGTGGGATGGGTGTGTGTGTGTGTGTGTGTGTGTGTGTGTGTGTGTGTGAAAAAATGGCATTTTAAATGCTTTTTGGAGAAAAGCAACCAGTCTGGATTGAACTGAAAACTAAAGTGGCTTTCCACTTGGAAAATATTTAGATGTTATTGCAATTTTTATATAAGAGCATTAACCTCTTACCCTAAGTGAAGCACCTCAGGGGATGTCGTGATCTCTGTAATGTTTATGGAGGAAATATTCAGTCTCAGAAAATGGGTACAGCAGGAACTTGGGAAAGGAAGGACCACAAATGTCCAACTGGGTGTCAGCAGGGGAAGTACAGTTATGTTTCTGGGTCCCTGGACTCTTGTCATGGATTTCATTGTCCAAACAATATAAATAGCCATAAATAAGTGTAATCAGAGCTCTGTGAAGTGTGACTGTTCTGTTTGAATTCATCTTGTAAACAGTACACCCCAAGTAGATTTGCTAACAAATCAGTGTTGTAACTGTCAGCCTACAAATTATCTAAACTTTGGTATTCTACTTTTCCCTCAGTTAGTAGAAACTAGGCATTAGTGCATTCTTGCCCCAAATCTATTTTTGTCTGCTGTGTCTGCTATAGCCTTTCTTGTTTTTAGGCTATTCCTGGTACACCTTCTCTATTTCATTTTAGTAGAAGGGCTGAGAACCCCTTTGTGGTCCTAAAGTTGCAGCAGACTGGCTGCTGTCCAGTGCCTCCCGTGGGTGCTCAGCATCACGGAGGGGCTGTTTGCTGAGGCCCAGGTGGATGTCTGTGGTCCTTCCTTTCCCAAGTCCTTGCAGCACCAAGTTTTCTGAGAGTGAATGTTTCCTCCATAAATTTGATGGTGATCCTGGTGTCCCCTGGGGGTGCTTCATTTAAAGTAAGATGCTTAATGCTCTACGACTTGCAGTAACATCAAAATATTTTCCAAACGGAATGCCTCTTTAGCTTTCAGTTCAATCCAGACTGGTTGCTCTTCTCCACAAAGCATGGTCCTGAGTAAGTGTCATCTGTCACCTCACCAAAAGTTAATGAGCCCTTGTCTTCCATATGGGGAAGAGGAAGTGACTTCCAGTATTGCAATTGGTCTCACTGTCAGATGCCTCAGATGTGAGTTCTTCATTACTGTGACATTTTAAAATCACCTTTCTCGCTTTATAAACATCTATTAATAGCTGTAAAGCTTTTGTATTTTGGCTGATTAAATGCCAAAACTCCATGTGCTTGCTTCTGCTTTGATGAGCTACTATATGTTGTGTTTAACAGTGGAAAAGAGATTGCACTGGACAAATATAGAAAGACATACTTGCACTAACATGAAAGAGAAAGGAAAATATGTGTCTGACAGCAGACAGCACCTGCGTGAACACACCAAAATTCCGGCTGCCATCCAGAACATGTACTTTAGCAATATGACGTCAAAGATGTTCTGGCTGCCATCCAGAACATGCACTTTAGCACTATGACGTCAAAGATGTGGATGTTTCACCGGCTTTCCATTTTATTATGTTGGTTTTGTTTAGATGTAGCTTTTGACCATTTCTACATAATTTTAACAAAACAGATCTAACTGCAAAAAAAAAAAAAAATCCTAAAATCAATTTGCCATGATGTATTTTAAAGCTTATGTCACCCCTGATGACAGCGTATTTTTGTAGTTCTGTCTTGAGAGAGACAGCAAGGAGATCTGGGATCTACCGCCAAGTGTGTGCTGTGTGCTCTCCGGCTGGTCATTTAGCCTCTGAGCTCTAATTTTCCCCTTAGCTCTAATACCTGCTGTTTTCCAAAGCTATCACCAAGCAGAACGTGGAGCTTGGCATCTTCTGTTCTGATAGAAGAGCTTACTTCCATGTAATCTTGCCTGTGAAAATGAATTAGCACAGCTTCAAACAACTCTTTTACAGAAACTCAGCCTTTGGGTTTAGGGCTATGTATAAAGAAATGGAATTCAGATAATAAATATAAAATTAAACTTACAAAAATTATCCTCAAGTAATTCAAAGGTACCAAAGTTTCAAGTATATAAAATATCTCTTTAATCTTCATGACGAAGACAAGCAAAACGGCCCTGAGTGGTGATGTCAAATCCAAGCCTGGATTTCCATGAAGCTAAACATTGTGGTGAAAACTCGGAAAGGCTTATTTCTTGATATCATTCTTCTGTATTCCATATAATTAAATGCATATTTTCTTCCAATGATTATCCATGTACAACTATAACTTTAGAAAGGCTGGCTCTTGTGTTTTCTTTTTTTCTCAATTGAATCAATTTTCCTTTTCCTTGGTGGAGAAAGTTTTTAAATATAATGGAAGCAAGTGGTATTCATTTAGAGGGTTTAATGAAAAGTGGGGAAATATAGATAATACAATCTCATAACATCAAGGTAATTCTTTTCTGTATTGTATTAGACCTTTTAGGCCAAATGAGGCTGAGCATTCATTAGTGTAAAGCACCTAAAGGAATAAACAAAGACACTAAGGTCAAGACATAGCAATGCATCAGTTTGGGTTTTTTTGTTTTTAATAGTGGAACCACTGTGGAGGGTTTACTGCACAGGGTTGCATTTCCCTTTTGTTTGATATGCATGCAATCTCACTAGGAATAGAAAGAAAGACAAAAGTAGAAGGAAAAAGGAAGGAAAGACTGAAGGAAGGAAGGAAGGAAGGGAGGAAGGAGAAAGAAAGAGAGAAAGAATCTTTCATCAAAGAGAGATCGTTTGATGGTTAAGGATCACGCTGAAGTCGTTTTTATATTGAGCTTGGTCCTGATCTATAGCTCTTGCCAGTTACCTCTTGAAAATATGTCTGTTTTCTTGGCTGTTACTCTCAAGTGTAGAAACCCAACTTCTGCTGTACACACATGCAGACATATAGGTGGACATACTATGCTTATTTCCATAAAGTTAGTAGGTGACAAAGCTCTTTTCTGCGTGCATCATTGCTTAGATGTTTTATTTGAAATTCTGTTCACAGTCATATGTGTGCATTAAACGAGTACAGCAATGTATGCATTAAATTAGCTCCAGTGATGTCCACATTCATCAGTGTGTGACTGTAACTCTTTTTTCCCCCTGAGGTACATGATGTTGGAGACAAGGAGAGCTAACACTGTAAAGCTATGAGGAAGTTTTTATCAGGACCCAGAAAATTTTTTTAAATCCACATCCCTTTCACCTTCTCAGTTTCAGTAATCCTGGAAGAGAACAGAATCAAACCTTGTGTTTTAATTAGAAGTTTTCAGTGCTATGGCCTTGAGGAGCAAAAATGAGAAAGAAATTCTGTGGGTGTGTGTGAAAGAAAAGAGGACCAAGGTTCCTTTGTGAACAGAATTTATATTGTCTAAGAGTAGATAACAAACTTGACATTAGATTTGTAATATGGAACCAAATGAATTAAAAGGGAAGTATCGTATTTTAAATTAGAGATATTAAATCAATGCCTCATGTAATATGACCTGGTGAATAGTAAAACAGAATATGTAAGAGAATAAAAAGCACTAGAAATGATAATTCTTAACTAATTGAAACATTTGCACTCAGACTTGTCATGTGCCATCATTTAAATATTATTCAAGACTAAGGTATAAGCAAGAATTTTTCATTTTTAAGGGTCTTGGCAAAGCAGGGGAGCTTGCCAATAAATGAATTGGCTGGCCTTCTAAATGTCTTTACTTATAACTACAATTATAATTTTCCCATCACCATGCTGTGAATTATTAAAAAAGTATTGGCGTTTTGCTATATATTTTAATTATCTTTAAATCATTTCTCATAGTGGGAATAATATTATAGTAATTAAACTTTTGTTATGCAAATTTTCAATCTGGGCTATGTTTTAAAATCAATGCTCGTTTCAGTTAACATATAACTTTAATTTTTTTTCTTCTTTGAAATCAATGTTCACATGATTCCTTATAGATAAAGGTGTTCTATTCCTGAAATAAGAATGAACAGTCTGTAATTTTAATATCAACTAAGTTATTTTAATGCCTTTATGGATATGTATTTTAACTTGAACTACGTAGACAGAGATATATAGACATATCTACATATAGAGCCATGCACATTGAAAATAAAAGAATCCATCCCCAAAGACCCATAGAAATATATATCCCATATGTGTAAAGTACATTAAAACTGCCTGATCAGAAAAGATATACTGTATTTATAGATCTACTTACATTTCTGTGTCTGCCAAATTTTCACATCTTGTTGTTGCTATTTGTTTAACAAGACTAAAAGGAAATTTAAAATGTTTAGAACATCATCTTTAGGATTCATTTGGAATGCTATAAAAGGCATGAATATATTGATCTTGGACTTCTGCATAGGTCTGAGGGACTTTAAATTTACGTACTTGAAGTTTACTGCCTTGTAGGAGACAATACATTAACTCTTTTTTTAAAAACATTATGAAGCTATTTTATTTTACTATTTTTTTAGTTTTTGGCCACACTCCGTAGCATGTGGGATCTTTGTTCCCTGACCAGGGATCGAACCTGCACCTCCTGCCTTGGAAGGCAGAGTCTTAACCACTGGACCGCCGGGGAAGTCCCAGTACATTGACTCTTACTTACACCAGCACCATTTCTATGAGGTTTTGCTGACAAAGTGACAACATGCCTCTTTGCCGCACTACTGATGGGGTGCTGGGGAGGTGGCCTACCCTGACTCATCCAAAAATGTTTCCCCAGTTGCCATTGGACTTAAGAGTTTCTAGTATCTTTGTAAAAAATTCCCTTCTAGAATTAATTTGTTCAGGGTTGATTATGTTGCATGAAACTAAGTAACTCTGACTGCTGCAACAGGGTGCTGTCTGCATCATGGCAAACGCACTATGTGAGCGAGGGGCGCGTCCTCCCACCCTGCCCCAGCACCCTCATTAACTAAGGATGGCACACTTTTCCAGTGAGAGCAGGCATAAGCTCGGGATCCGTCTCAGCCCAGGGCCCCAGGAAGCATTACACATTAAACTGCGTTCGCTCAGGAAAGAAAACTATTTTGCCTGACTGCCAGATAGAGCTCATTTTCTTTTGTCTCTCACCAAAGGTTCTTTTTAAAATGAAATTGTTGTCAACTAATGGATATAAAGGTAACTATTGTGGTGATAGCTTTAAGATTCGTATTTTGTGACACCCTCCCCCACAGAAAAAGACAATAAGATAAAGAGAAAACTTAAATGGTCAAAAGCAAAATGAGCATGTCAACGAGTGGGACCAGGAAGAAGGGGCCAAGGTAGGCAGAGTTGAAGGGTGTGGAAGGAGACAAAAGCAGTGGTGCGCCTGTCTCCTCTGGGTACTGGAACAGAAGCACCACGTCCAAGGCGAGTGGTCAGGGACAGTTTCACTGCTTAAAATAGTAAACTGGGTTTGGGCTACCCAGTTTGAGAAAGGATGCTGGAAAAATGATGTGCTGTTGGCTGTTGGCTGGGACTAAGGCTTAGGTAGTGAGGTTTATGTTGGGAAGAGGAGGGAACCAGGAAGGGGCCAAGTTGTCTGTTGGATGTGCTGCAGGACCTGAGATCCCAACATCCCGGTGAAAAGGGGGCACGGTTCTAAGACACAGTTCTGGAATAGGGACCTCAGGATGGGCAGAATGGAGACAGAAGCAAAACTGTGAGACCCGTATCTCTAATGAGACAGAGTAGGATTTTGGGAAAAGGAGAAAGAGTGAAGATGAACCTACTCCAGATAGAATAAAGATAATAGAACAAGTAGATAAAAGGATTCTAAATATGTTAAACATCCTCAAAACAAAAACGAAAGATGTAACAGAATTAGTTTCCCGTTCCTGCTGTCACAAAGTATCACAAATGTAGTGTCTTGAAACAACACAGATGTATTATCTTACAGTAGGTTAGAAGTCCAGCATGGGTCTCTCTGGGCCAGAATCAAGGTGTCAGCAGAGCTGCTTTCCTCCTGGAGGCTCTAGGCAGGGGCAGGGATTCTCCAGCTGCTAGAGGACACCTGACTTCTGTGGCTCAGGGCTCTTCTCTCCATTTAAAAGAGCATCACTCCAGCCTCTGTTTCTCTCATCAGATTAGTAATTAGTAATGTCATCATTACTCTTTGTCTCCCATATTTCTGCCTCCTTTATAAGGATTCTTGAAATTACTTTTGACCCGCCTACGTAACCCAGGACAATCTTCCCGTCTCAAGATCCTTAAGTTAATCACATCCACAAAGTTCCTTTGGCCATACAAGGTAACATATTTACGGGGTCCTGGGAGTAGGGCATGCACATCTTTGGGTAGTGTGTAGGGGGATATTGATTTGTTTACCACAGCATCCATATAGAGGACAAAAAAGATTAGGAAATAAGCAGGTACAGAGATAAATTTGTGGCTACAGGAAAAAATAGACATAGTAGAAATGAAAGGTATATCATTGTCATACAAATACTTGATAGATATTTTCTAGACTGGACACAGGTGTGAAAGAATTCACCCCAAATGACAATTACTTGCACGTGTGCACACACACATGCGCGCCCGCGCACACACACAGACTGTGTATAAAAGAGCAATTCAGAGACAAAGAGGGTAGACTGAGAGACTCAAACATAGGGCCAAAATAGGAGGAGAAAGAGAATAAAAGCGCGATTTGAAAAGAGTGGGGAATGTGTCACAATTGAAGAAAAACATGAACCTTCAGATTGAATATGCAGGCCTAGTACTGAGAAAAGGAAATGAAAATAAATCCACACAAAGGCCCAGGATACTGAAATTGCAGAACATCAAAATATATATTCTGAAAAACTGCAAGAGAGAAAAACCCTGTGCAGAATAAAATAACAATTAGACTTCTCTTCTGCACCCTAATTTGAAGAAAGAGAGAGAAACACCTGTGACTCCAGAATTCTATACTCAGATAAAACATCACTTAAGGTTAAGGTGGGAGACAAGGTAAATATAGTATGTCCTGCAGCCTGATTTTTTTCATCTGGGTTCACTTTTCTTTTGCAAAGGTATACTGTTTAGTATTTCTTCCAGTAATATTCAACTCTTTGTACATCTGAATATTTCTGTTTCTCTGGTAACTAATCTGAGGTACAGCAGGAGTGAAGACATTAAGAACAGAAATGAGGATGGGGTCTGGCCATGAGACAAGAGGAGTCCCCAGCCCTCTTTGCCATGGAGTGCTTTTTTTTTTTTTTTTACCATATGAACACTTGATAATTTATTTAACCATTCGCCTATTTTGTTTGTTTGCTTTTAAAACATCTTTATTGGAGTATAATTGCTTTACAATGGTATGTTAGTTTCTCCTTTATAACAAAATGAATCAGTTATACATGTGTCCACATATCTCCTCCCTCTTGCGTCTCCCTCACACCCTCCCTATCCCACCCCATCTAGGTGGTCACAAAGCACCGAGCTGATCTCCCTGTGCTATGCGGCTGCTTCCCACTAGCTATCTGTTTTACATTTGGTAGTGTATATATGTCCATGCCACTCTCTCACTTCGTCCCAGCTTACCCTTCCCCCTCCCCGTATCCTCAAGTCCATTCTCTACGTCTTCGTCTTTATTCCTGTCCTGCCCCTAGGTTCTTCAGAACCACTTTTTTTTTTTTTTTTTTT
>NW_020174048.1:5189030-5207657 GCF_003031525.2 Neophocaena asiaeorientalis asiaeorientalis
GTGTGAGGTGATACCTCATTGTAGTTCTGATTTGCATTTCTCTAATGATTAGTGATATTGAGCATCCTTACATGTGTTTATTGGCAATCTGTATATCTTCTTTGGAGAAATGTCTGTTTAGGTCTTTGAGCATTTTATTGGCTTGTTTGTTTTTTTGATATTGACCTGCATGAGCTGCTGGTAAATTTTGGAGATTAATCCTTTATCAGTTGCTTCGTTTGCAAATATTTTCTCCCATTCTGAGGGCTGTCTTTTCATCTTGTGTATGGTTTCCTTTGCTGTGCAAAAGCTTTGAAGTTTCATTAGGTCCCATTTGTTTACTTTTGTTTTTATTTCCATTTCTCTAGGAGGTGGGTCAAAAAGGATCTTGCTGTGATTTATGTCACAGAGTGTTCTGCCTATGTTTTCCTCTAAGAGTTTGATAGTGTCTGGCCTTACATTTAGGTCTTTAATCCATTTTGAGTTTATTTTTGTGTATGGTGTTAGGGAGTGTTCTAATTTCATTCTTTTACATGTAGCTTTCCACTCTTCCCAGCACCAGTTATTGAAGAGGCTGTCTTTTCTCCATTGTATATTCTTGCCTCCTTTATCAAAAATAAGGTGACCATATGTGCATGGGTTTATCTCTGGGCTTTCTATCCTGTTCCATTGATCTATATGTCTGTTTTTGTGCCAGTAGCATACTGTCTTGATTACTGTAGCTTTGTAGTATGGTCTGAAGCCAGGGAGTCTGATTCCTCCAGCTCTGTTTTTCTTTCTCCAGATTGCTTTGGCTCTTCGGGGTCTTTTGTGTTTCCATACAAACTGTGAAAATTTTTGTTCTAGTTCTGTGAAAAATGCCATTGGTAGTTTGATAGGGATTGCATTGAATCTGTAGATTGCTTTGGGTACTATAGTCATTTTCATAATGTTAATTCTTCCAATCCAAGAACATGCTATATCTCTCCATCTGTTTGTATCATCTTTAATTTCTTTCATCAGTGTGTTATAGTTTTCTGCATACAGGTCTTTTGTCTCCTTAGGTAGGTTTATTCCTAGGTATTTTATTCTTTTTGTTGCAGTGGTAAATGGGAGTGTTTCCTTAATTGCTCTTTCAGATTTTTCATCATTAGTGCATAGGAATGCAAGAGATTTCTGTGCATTCATTTTGTATCCTGCTACTTTACCAAATTCATTGATTAGGTCTAGTAGTTTTCTGGTAGCATCTTTAGGATTCTCTATGTATAGTATCATGTCATCTGCAAACAGTGACAACTTTACCCCTTCTTTTCCAATTTGGATTCCTTTTATTTCTTTTTCTTCTCTGATTGCTGTGGCTGAAACTTCCAAAACTATGTTGAATAATAGTGGTGAGAGTGGGCAACCTTGTCTTGCTCCTGATCTTAGTGAAAATGGTTTCAGTTTTTCACCATTAAGAACGATGTTGGCTGTGGGTTTGTCATACATGGCCTTTATTATGTTGAGGTAAGTTCCCTCTATGCCTACTTTCTGCAGGGTTTTTATCATAAATGGGTGTTGAATTTTGTCAAAAGCTTTTCCTGCATCTATTGAGAGTATCATATGGTTTTTCTCCTTCAATTTGTTAATATGGTGTATCACATTGATTGATTTGCGTATATTGAAGAATCCTTGCATTCCTGGGATAAATCCCACTTGATCGTGGTGTATGATCCTTTTAATGTGTTGTTGGATTCTGTTTGCTAGTATGTTCTTGAGGATTTTTGCATCTATGTTCATCAGTGATATTGGCCTGTAGTTTTCTTCTTTGTGACATCTTTGTCTGGTTTTGGTATCAGGGTGATGGTGGCCTCGTAGAATGAATTTCCTCCCTCTGCTATATTTTGGAAGAGTTTGAGAAGGATGGGTGTTAGCTCTTCACTAAATGTTTGGTAAAATTCGCCTGTGAAGCCATCTGGCCTTGGGCTTTTGTTTGTTAGAATATTTTTAATCACAGTTTCCATTTCATTGTGATTGGTCTGTTTATATTTTCTGTTTCTTTGTGGTTCAGTCTCAGAAAGTTGTGCTTTTCTAAGAATGTGTCCATTTCTTCCAGGTTGTCCATTTTATTGGCATAGAGTTGCTTGTAGTAATCTCTCATTATCCTTTGTATTTCTGCAGTGTCAGTTGTTACTTCTCCTTTTTCATTTCTAATTCTATTGATTTGAGTCTTCTCCCTTTTTTTCCTGATGAGTCTGGCTAATGATTTATCAATTTTGTTAATCTTCTCAAAGAACCAGCTTTTAGTTTTATTGATCTTTGCTATTGTTTTCTTAATTTCTTTTTCATTTATTTCTGATCTGATCTTTGAGATTTCTTTTCTTCTGCTAACTTTGGGGGTTTTTTGTTCTTCTTTCTCTAATTGCTTTAGGTGTAAGGTTAGTTTGTTTATTTGAGATGTTTGTTGTTTCTTGAGGTAAGATTGTATTGCTATACACTTCCCTCTTCGAACTGGTTTTGCCACATCCCATAGGTTTTGGGTCGTCGTGTTTTCTATGTCATTTGTTTCTAGGTATTTTTCGATTTCCTCTTTGGTTTCTTCAGTGATCTCTTAGTGTATTGTTTAGCCTTCATGTGTGTGTATTTTTTACATTTTTTTCCCCTGTAATTGATATCTAGTCTCATAGCATTGTGTTCAGAAGAGATACTTGATAGGATTTCATTTTCCTTAAATTTACCAAGGCTTGATTTGTGACCCAAGATATGATCTATCCTGGAGAATGTTCCATGAGCACTTGAGAAGAAAGTGTATTCTGTTGTTTTTGGATGGAATGTCCTATAAATATCAATTACGTCTATCTTGTTTAATGTGTCATTTAAAGCTTGTGTTTCCTTATTTATTTTCATTTTGGAATATCTGTCCATTGGTGAAAGTCGGGTGTGAACGTCCCCTACTATGATTGTGTTACTGTCCATTTCTCCTTCTATGGCTGCTAGCATTTGCCTTATGCATTGAGGTGCTCCTTTGTTGGGTGCATAAATATTTACAATTGTTATACCTCTTTTTGGATTGATCCCTTGATCATTATGTTGTGTCCTCTTTGTCTCTTATAATAATCTTTATTTTAAAGTCTATCTTGTCTGATATGAGAATTGCTACTCCAGCTTTCTTTTGATTTCCATTTGTGTGGAATATCTTTTTCCATCCCCTCACTTTCAGTCTGTATGTGTCCCTAGGTCTGAAGTGGGTCTCTTGTTGACAGCATATATATGGGTCTTGGTTTTGTATCCATTCAACCAGTTGATGTCTTTTGGTTGGAGCATTTAATCCATTTACATTTAAGGTAATTATTGATATGTATATTCCTATTACCATTTTCTTAATTGTTTTGGGTTTGTTTATTGTAGGTCTTTTCCTTCTCTTGTGTTTCCTACCTAGGGAAGTTCCTTTAGCATTTGTTGTAAAGCTGGTTTGGTGGTGCTGAATTCTCTTAGTTTTTGCTTGTCTGTAAAGGTTTTAGTTTCCCCGTCGAATTTGAATGAGATCCTTGCTGGGTAGAGTAATCTTGGTTGTAGGATTTTCCCTTTCATCACTTTAAATATGTCCTGCCACTCCCTTCTGGCTTGCAGAGTTTCTGCTGAAAGATCAGCAGTTAACCTTATGGGGATTCCCTTGTATGTTTTTTGTTGTCTTTCCCTTTCTGCTTTTAATATTTTTTCTTTGTATTTAATTTTTGATAGTTTGATTAATGTGTCTTGGCATGTTTCTCCTTGGATTTGTCCTGTATAGGACTCTCTCTGCTTCCTGGACTTGATTAACTCTTTCCTTTCCCATATTAGGGAAGGTTTCAACTATAATCTCTTCAAATATTTTCTCCATCCCTTTCTTTTTCTCTTCTTCTGGGACCCCTGTAATTCTGGTGTGTTTAATGTTGTCGTAGAGGTCTCTGAGACTGTCCTCAATTCTTTTCATTCTTTTTTTCTTTATTCTGCTCTGTGGTAGTTATTTCCAATATTTTATCTTCCAGGTCACTTATCTGTTCTTCTGCCTTAGTTATTGTGTTATTGTTTCCTTCCAGAGGATTTTTAATTTCATTTATTGTGTTGTTCATCGTTGTTTGTTTGCCCTTCTAGTTCCTTGTTAAACATTTCTTGTATCTTCTTCATTCTATTTCCAAGATTTTGGATCATCTTTACTGTAAGTTCTCTGAATTCTTTTTCAGGTAGACTGCCTATTTCCTTTTCATTAGTTTGGTTTGGTGGATTTTTACCTTGCTCCTTCTTCTGCTGTGTATTTCTCTGTCTTCTTATTTTGCTTAACTTACTGTGTTTGGGGTCTCCTTTTTACAGGCTGCAGGTTCATAGTTCCCATTGTTTTTGGTGTCTGCCCCCAGTGACTAAGGTTGGTTCAGTGGGTTGTGTAGGCTTCCTGGTGGAGGGGACTGGTGCCTGTGTTTTGGAGGATCAGGCTGGATCTTGCCTTTCTGGTGGGCAGGACTGCATCTGGTGCTGGGTTTTGGGGTGTCTGTGACCTTATTATGATTTTAGGCAGCCTCTCTGCTAATCGGTGGGGTTTTTTCCTGTCTAGCTAGTTGTTTGGCATAGGGTGTCCAGCACTGGAGCTTGCTGGTCATTGAGTGGAGCTGGGTCTTGGAGTTGAGATGGAGACCTCTGGGAGAGCTTTCACTGTTAATAGTACGTGGAGCTGGGATGTCTCTGTTGGACCAATGTCCTGAACTCGGTTCTCACATCTCAGAGCCACAGGCCTGACACCCGGCTGGAGCACCAGGACCCTGTCAGCCACACGGCTACAAGGCTTGTCTTGGGTGAGTGCAAGACGAGCAGATCTCGGCATCTGCTGTGGAGTTCTTGACTTGACCAGAGGATTTGAGACCCTGTGAGCTCTCTTGACCAATGAGACTAGATTTACATGAACCAAAGGAAGTGTGTAGTGTTGAATAACAAGGTCATAGTCTCAGGAACTTCCATTTTACAGGAATGAGTTTATTATGGGTGTTTTGTTAAAGGAAGGTCATTGTCAGACAGGCTAAAAAAAAATAATTGGTAAACAACCTGATTTCTTTAGCTTGAAAATACTTTTGAAGCCCCTGTTGTTCTTTGTTGAAGTAAAAGACTTTCCATGTTATTAGGGAGATAACAATAGAGAAGTTTCCTTTGGATCAGGATCAGGGACTTTCACGTATTCTGCTATCTATCTGGATGTTCATTATTTATCCAAGTTAGTGTCTTTTATAAATTATGTATACATATTAAACTGCCAAGTAGTTTTACACTTAGGAGCCAACTCTAATCATCGTGGAGCCTTGGTTTTGGAAAGATATTTTGCATAATCAGAAGGCAAAGTCTAATGGAGCCTGGGGTCAAGTACAGGTATCTGTTGTCAATGAACTGGAATGCAAAGGATGGTCACAGGGCTCTTGTGCATTTGTGGCCGCCCATACAGATCGCTGATAAGTGTTTAACAATAGGCTGTCATTGCTTTTGGGCAGGGCCTGATTACAGCATTTGCTAATTCCTCTTGTGTAAATATTCCTACTGTGGCTGATTTACAGTTACTCTCATGACATCATTCAGTTCTGAGAACAAATGGTTGTTGCTAATGGGTGTGAACTGGCTCTAACACATCACTGAGCTGGTGACTTAGTTCTTAAACTCCGAATCTGCAGTAGTAACCTGTTGGTCACCCACAGGTTAATCCTAGGTAAGCAAAGTATGGAGATAGGAATCTGAATTTAGGTAACATTTTTTATACATTATGAAGAGGGTTTGAAGAAGTCTGTGCTTTTATCTTGGAGGGGAGGCACCTGAAGGATGAAATGGTCTCAGTGTTCATGCATGGTTTGTGTTTTTTTTTGACAGCACATAATTTCCAGTTGCTTTCCATCCCTAAGGATCAAACCCAGATAAGCACAGTCTGAAGCATTCCCATTTCTCAGTGTGCATTGCTTCGAAAAAGATTTCAGAAAAAAAAATTTTTTAGAAAAAAACCTTTTTTATTGGTTGTCAGTTGTTCCAGTTTTTACACATTAAATCCTGCTTAACCCTTTATAGTATATGAAGGATTAGGCAGTAAGTAGCCAAGGTCCAAGGAGAAAATTTTTGAGGCCAAATAATTCAACAGAGTTTGGAAATATAGAAAGGCTAGGGTTATTTTACTCAGTCACTCGAGCTATGTACTTCATTTCTTTCCTGCTCCCTGACATGGAATTCATCACGCTGCTGTATGAATTCTAACTCTAGAAGTCCTCTTGAATTTTCCCTAGCCCTTCCTCTGAAATCACTGGCCAGTTCAAGCTCATCTCTTGCGGTATTGTATTCTGTTTTTATTTCAATCGAAATAAGCAGGATAGAGAATTGCTGGCCATATGTATTAAATTTAGTCACCAATCTGACAATTTTCCCCCAAATAACATTCTATCTTAAACTGTACTTCTTGGGGGAGGGGGATACTTTTTAAGTCAATCCATGATGTTAGCAAAACGTATGATTGAATAACTTCTGCACGTGTTTCTATTGGTCAAATCTGAAAGATTATACTATTTTTAAGAGGTTACCAAATACCATTGCCATGGAAATTCTTGTGTTGCAATATTCATCAGTTTAATTTTCCTGAATCCTTTGCATAGAATGCAGATATTATTTTCTATGAAAAAAGGCATGAGATTTTACATAAAACTTCTCAATTTTTCTATAAATTTTTTCTTCTCTAAATCTTGAAAACAACTTAGACTCATCAAACCTTTAGGGAAATCCCTAGTGAGAAAAATGAAATTTGTAGTTCATGGACAAGGTTGAAGAGGAAAACATCTGTTCAACTTAAAACATTTTATCTCAAATAATAAATTAGTTCACAAATGATGATGGATTAAGTAACTGCATTAATTTTTTATTGATTCATTTATTAACCCAACTCTTTAAGGACATAACTTTGTGTGAAGCGTATGTGTGAGGGCTATAGTGAGAAAGAAAACTAACATTTGATAATCTCCTAATATGTGCTGCTGTGTTTTATATTATTATATTTAAACAAATATTTCAAACAGATACTACCCCCCTTTTTAGAATGAGGAAACTGAAGCTCAAATAATTTGGTTATAGGATTTAAGTGTGTCACAGAACTCAAGTGTGGAGTAACAACAATCTATATCCAATTCTTACTAGCTTCAGAAATCTTTATTCTTTCTCTGGTTCCATGTAGCTTCCTGCAGGGAAGTGTAATATGAAGATACAGCACATAGTTCCTGCTTTCAAAATTTTAGTCTAGATAAAGAAAACAGACATGCCCAATTACCAATATTGCTTAAAAACAATGTTTTATTTAAAATATGGTTAAAAATAAGTAAGCAGAAATGAAAGTAAATGTGCCTTTAGAGCTCAAAAATAAACTTTGTAAGCTAAGGAGTTTCAGAGATTCAGTTTTATTTACTTATTGAATATAATGAAATAGCCAGTATCCCATCTGTCCATCTATCCATCCATCCATCCGTCCATCAGTCCATCCATCCATCCATTGATCCATCTTTCCACGCATCCTACCATCCATTCTTTCAACCAGCATTCACACATCAGTAACTATTTTTTAAGGAAGAAGATGAATTTATTCAGATTTCTATATGAATAGAGGTATTCTGAGATTAAATGTGGATAGTTGTAATTTTATTATTACTTCTTTCCAAAGGTATGCAAATCATATATTCATAAAAATTGGACTAATAAAGATAATAAAATTTATGAAAAGAGGCATATTTTAAGGCTGATTTAGATCTACTACTACTACTAAGCACACACAACTAGAAGAAAAAAATTTGCTTTAAAATATTAACTTAAAATAAGGGAGGGATTGGATCAGCTGGACAAGAAAAGTATCAGTTTTGCTGCAACAACATACAATGCCAAAACCTCAAAGACTAGAAAGCACAAAAATAATTCCGTTTCACACATTATCCACTTGGGTTCCAGAGATGTACCAAGGGAACCAGGTGTCTTCTACATGTTGGCTCAGTTGATCAGGATGTTGTAATCTGTGGCACCTCCATCTGAACACAGTACTTTAGGGTTCAAGGAGAGGAAACCTGAGTAATCAAGATTTGGCTCTGAAATGCCTCCTCTTAGAGATGGCACACACCACTGACGTTTCATTGGCCAAAAAACATTACTATACATGGTCATGCCTCATGTGAGTTAGAGTAGGCGAGGAAGTCAATTTTATCATCTGTCCAGGAGAAATTGATGAGCACTAGTAATGTCCACTATGACAAGAAAATGTGGCATAAATGTTAATATTTAGGACCCAAAGAGATATTCACCAAGATAAAAAAATATTTAAGACATAAAAGATGTTTACCAGGAGAAAAACGTAAACCTGGGAGTGAAATTCTGAGTAGCGTTAATTTTTCATCTTTTCTTAAGCTAACATTACTGCATTTCCCAAGACAAACACTCCCTTTCATTCAATGTCTTGGAGAACAGGAAAGGAAGCATTATATTACACATACATGTGTGTACATGTATGTATATAGGTACACATATACATATATGTGGATTGTATATATACTAATGCATGTACTATTGCTATGCCAGTGCATATTTATTATAGTTTTTTTTTTTTTTTTTTTTGCGGTACGTGGGCCTCTCACTGTCGTGGCCTCTTCCGTTGCGGAGCACAGGCTCCGGATGCGCAGGCTCAGCGGCCATGGCTCACGGGCCCAGCCGCTCCGCGGCATGTGGGATCTTCCCAGACCGGGGCACGAACCTGTGTCCCCTGCATCGGCAGGCGGACTCTCAACCACTGCGCCACCAGGGAAGCCCTATTATAGTTTTGTCTCTAACTCATAGTGAGAATTTTTGTAATCAGTTGTTAATATCATGTATTTTTTTAAAACACTAAATTCTCTTAGTTTTTTCTTTGAAATAAAAATAGAATAGGAAGATTTTTACTGTTGACAATTGTGCCCTCAAGTGTTAACGTTATTCACAAGTGTTTAAAGGGATAATTAGCTTCATTTCATTCCATCCTACCTGTACTATAATTATAACATGACCTTTGTTCTATTTATACATACAAGTAGTATATTCTAATAGGATTTTTTGTGAAGAAGAAACACTTGGTAATAGCCTAATTTCCCAACAGTATTATACAATAGATCATAAATGACCTTACATTGGAGAAAAACTTAAATGAAAGACACCTGCATTAGAGATCAGTTTCCTAATGTTCAGTTTAAATTCATCACGCTGAGCTATCCAAGGACACCTTTCTTGTCCTATCATTTGATGGAAATGATTTCCATGTGTTTTGCGATTCAACTCCATTCTGCGTTAGATAATGCAGTGACATCAAACATTTCAACTGGCTGACTACGCCTTGGAAAACTGGCTTTTTATTGTCAAGAGTACTGGAAGTTGTAAATAAGAAGAGGAATACATTTGGGGCAAGAATAGTAGCACTCACATTTCAGAGTGATTTTGCATTTCAGTGTTTACAAATATGACATCAAATATTAGTAGTTTTATTTCATTTAATATCAGAGGGATTCTAAAAATGTGATATTGACAACCTTAACTCTGAATTTCTCTGTTTTTGTCAGTTTAATCCAGATCTTTGCTATGCAGTTCTGAACACTGCCATGCTTCTCACTTGTAATCAAGAAACACTTGGTTAAATACTTACATGCAGCTCTGACAACTTGACCGTAGCTTTGTATGTACTCTTTGGGTAAACCTTAAATATCATGCTTGTAATTGTCAAGAGGCAACTTATTGTCCCTTTATCAGTTCCATTAAATAGCATATTAATAGGAAGTTAATTAAGATGAATATTAATAAAATTTCAATTTTCTAATCAGTGTCTTAAAAGATAATATTTTCAGTTTTGTTATTCATTTGGTGTCAGTCACACCTGGGTTCCATGAGCAGCTGTTTGGAGGATACTTTGAGATTCATCTTTCTTTGACACACCTCAGTTTGTACTGGAATCATGAATGCATGATCTGAAATTGTGACCCTTGAAGTGAAGTCCTGGGGAAACTTGGAGGTATTTCTCACTGTTTTATTGGCCCAACTCCAGTTTTTGGCAGCACACTTACACTGGGTGAAGTCTCAGCCTTGACCAGAGAGATTTCTCGGGGTTCTCCCAAACTTTGGCTTCAAGTGGGCTCTGTGAGCCTCAGTGGGGATTTTTTTCAGATCTCCTACCTTGCCTCCAAACCTGGGTATGTTCTTTGCATGCACTCAGTGAGAGCCCCATTTGGAAAGAAAGTGGAGGTGGATACAGATTCTTCTTTGTCTGGGCTTCTTCAGGAATTTGAACCACCACACCAAACCTCATGGACCTTTAAAACTTTGTGGCTAATTTGGCCTGTTTCCTCACACCCCCTCCCCTGGTGAGTCCATCCTTCTCCCTTCACTCCACTGAGGATGCAGGCAGCAGTCAGTCCTTCTCTTACAGGGAAGACTCACCACTTTCTGGATTTTAGTTCACTTAGTGTTTTTTTTGGCATCCTCAATTCTTTAAGAGTTTTTTGTTCATTTGTTTTGTGTTTCTCTTTGTTTGTTTTTGTTATCTATCTTGTTCTCAATTTTAGGTCTTTTACAGATTTCTAATTCCTAACCAGAAGTGAAATCTAGTCATTTTTATCGATATTTACAACGTGGTCCACTTGCTATTTGTAGCACTTATGTATGAATCCAGTGTGAAAAGAGCCAGAAAAAAAAATGTTAATGATAAGTATTATTCTATGTTAAGAACTGTCTTGCCTTTACCACCTGTGCTGTGCGGTTCATCGAATCTTCTCATGCCTGGTGCCTTCTCATCACGTGAGGACTTTGTCTTCCAGGAATGCCATCCATATAAATAAGCTTCTTGAAAAGCTTGATCTGCTGTCTCAAGACATGTGTAAATGCTAGTGTAAGATCCAACTGAGAGTCTCCTTGCCTTATTCTTTCCACAATTCCTCACCCACACAACGGATTTCAGAAACTGTCTTGACAAATTTGTACCTCAATCTATCTAATTATCAGGGAGTTTATATTGGGATGAATTTCCAAATCTTGTTTGATTTTGCCCAGGAGAGTAGATTTGGCTAGTCTGTGTGTTTCATGGAGAGGACAGGCAGAGGCACGGCCAATGAAACAAGGAAAGGCCCAAAGAAAGGAGTAATATATATATTACTATATATATATAATATATATATATTCTATATGTATATATAGATATCTACATATGTAGATATATAACATACATATATATCTATAGATATATACATATACATATATATCTATATGTATATCTATATGTATATATTACCCCTTTATATATATATTTCCCCTTTATTTTTTTTTTTTTTGCGGTACGCGGGCCTCCCACTGTTGTGGCCTCTCCCGTCGCGGAGCACAGACTCCGGACGCGCAGGCTCAGCGGCCATGGCCCACGGGCCCAGCCGCTCCACGGCATGTGGGATCCTCCCGGACCGGGGCACGAACCAGTGTCCCCTGCATCGGCAGGCAGACTCCCAACCACTGCGCCACCAGGGAAGCCCTATATTTCCCCTTTATATATATATATATATTTCCCTTTATATATATATAAAGGGAAAATTCAGAATGAGGAGATGTAAAAATAATGAATAGTGTTCATGTAGAATGGGGATGACTAAGAGTAACTGTTTGGGCCAATCTGTGCAGTGACAGAAAAACCCAGACTGGAAACCACTGAGCAAAATTAGTGGTAGAAATAGACAGATATAGAAAAATGTGAACAAATATGTATATTTCCAAACTAGAAATCTCTTAGCATTTCCAACCAGCTCTAGTAACCTTTCCTTTTCATGTTAAAGCAGAGATATAAGAAAACTGTCTCTGTCCTACCGCCGCGCACTGCAGGAAGCCAGAGTCTCTGCCCAAATCTGCGCTGCCTCCCCTCCCACCAGTATGCCTGCCATTGGCCCAGATGGCCACTTCCTGTTCCTGCTACTTAGATATGGGCCTCATCCCTCGGAATTCTTTTCTTCATTGTATTGTCTGGGCTCACCTCAGCCTCAGAAAATATCTCACTAGCTGTCTATTTCTGAGCATCCCTCCCTCTTTCCTTCTTTCTCTCTGTAGCCAGCACCATTTCTCTAGCAAATCCATTGACTTTATCCAGGCTTTACCAGACTGTATCTCCACCATAAACAAGTATGACTGTAAGTCCCTTTTGTCTAACAAAAAGAGGAGCTCTGTTTCTAAAAGGATTCCAATCTTCCTTTTAAATTGATCAGTTCAAGCTACTTCCAGCTTTTTAAAATAGCTGTCTTTTTTCAATTTCACTAAATTACTAATACAATAAAATGTTTTAAATGATATACATTTATTGACATATTTAACCCCCCCAAACACCATTTAAAATAGGTACATTTACTTTTATTTCATGCTTAGAGATAAGCAAAGAGATCCAAAAAGGCAAATTACTGGCCCAAAGTCATGTGTGTAATAAAAGTCTGACTCCTGAGCCTAAACTCTTGACCACTTTCCTCTAAATCATGAATGAATCATGAAGCAGGCAGTGGGGTGCCATTCTCCTCAAGAAATGGAAGGACATATAATTCATTCAGTGCTTAACAGTAGCTTATGTTTTTCCCTAAACATTGGCTATTGCTATTGCATACTGGAGACAGTATGCGAGACTAAAAGAAAATTTGTAAATTTGTGTTTTACACAATGTGAAAAATTTTCAATTTCTTAAAATTTGATCAACTGTAAAAACGCCTCTCTCTCCAAAATGCACCTTCTTGTAATGAAACTCCCACCACGCTCCCTGTTTTGGGGAAACAATCAAAATGATACAATAACAGCCAAATATAAAATTATTATTTTACCAAAGAATTTGGTGATGAAATGATATCCACTAATTTCTAAGTAATTAGCTTTTCTGTGTTTTGTGAGGCAATCTTAAACAGTCAGTGTGCATGTAGGTATACTTAAAACAAATATCAATTCTGATTTGATCTGTGATGACTAGATCGTGGAACTGTCTGCATCTTTTCAAATAGCTAGATGAAGGCATGCTACTTCTTATATTTTTACAGCTTTATTGTTAAAACTATCTGTATCAGTGAAGAAAGCTTTCAGTTACAGGGAAAAGGAAACCTGATTCACAGTGTTTTTAAAAAATGAGGATCTGTGTTTTCCTGGATGTAGGCAGATTTTGGCATTTTATTAGTGACAAGGATGTCAAAACCATTGTATCTTATTTTCTTGTCCTTGCCCATGGAACTGAAATGCAAAGGCTGCTGATGCTTTAAACTTCATGTCCACATTCAGAACAAGGAAAAGAGGGCAGGAGAAAAGGTCATAGGTTCTACTTCATCTGGAAAGCAAACAGCCTTCCTAGAAACCCTCTTGACTGTCATCCATTTGTATGTCATTTGCATCTTTTTTGGCAGAAACTGGGTCATTTGCCCACATCCAAGTGAAAGAGGCTTGGAAAGTGGGAACATTAGAAGTGTCTTTGGCTGGGTCAGTGCTCTCCATCTGCTGAGTGGGCGGGGGGATTGATATTGGGTGGAGAATAAGCAGTTATTGCCATTCTGAATTGCATTACCTGATTCTGGAACTTTACTGTGAAAAGTTATTTGATATTCAGTAGTTTTACTGGTAATTCAACCATATATATAAAATTTAAAGAATCATATACTTAAATGATAAATATCAGCTTAATATCTATAGTAATTAAAAAAATATTTGATGGTAATATTGACTATCCTTTTAAGTCTTCTGTTAATGTTGTTGTATCTTTATCAATTTAAGAAAAAGTACTGGTCTCATTTATTTTCCAACCGCAAATAGAAGTATCATGTTACAGCGAAATCATCAACGTTCTTTTCTGGAGACACCCCCCATCCACCCATGCATATTCAGGAATGGGAATAGTGTTGACATCCATGGAACTTAGAACAAATACCAATGCCAATCACATCTCAAATATAAACAGGTTTCAAATTTATGTGGATTTTAAACAATCTGTTTTTTTTTGGCTTGTAGAAAAATTACCAAATAGCATATTGCATTAAGAACAAAATGTTCTTTAATCAGGATCAAATTACACTCTTACAGTAGTAGCACATAAGTATATAGATAGAATATTAAAAATTTTAAGCATATTCTTTAGACAAAATATTCAAAGACGCCAATGTTTTCTTTACTAAAAAGTTATTTTCCAGTTCACTGAATCAATGTAAATATTAAGATTTTGGTTTTATTAAGATTAACCCTAAATTTTTTACTTCTGTATGCAAAGCATAGAAGAAATTGTAACTACATCTTGGTTTGATGTTTGAAAAGTCTGACATAATTTTTAAGCAACTTTCCATCTGGCTGGTACAGTAAGCAAATGGAATTAGAAAAGATTTGGTCTCTGTTTCTTGACATGAATGTATACGATTGGTATGGTTTCTTTGGTTTGCTTTTATTTATTACCGCTTTTACTGTTTTTGGTATAGCCGTGTGGGTATGCATAAAGGGTGGCGTTTCGATCATATTATGGCTTAGCCAATAAAATAGAAAAACATGTGTATTTTGGACCTACTGTCGTTGCCTAATCAACAACCGCCCTTTTCCTTCCTGGGACTCTCCTCCACGTAACCACGTGTTTATGGAAGATGACGTTATCCCCAGACCACGGGCAAATCCCTGCTACCCGAAGCTGGTCAGGATCATCGCAGTGGACTAGATAGTGCACACCTAGTTCTGACCAGTGAGAGGTGCAGGCACCTTGCTGGAGGACTCCCTAGAAAAGGTTTCTTTGGCAGATAGAAGAACAGGGCAGGAAACAGTCCCTTTTCTTCTGCCTGCCAGAGTCACGTGTGCACAGAATGGCTGCAGCTTCTGGAGCCCATTGAGGGCAGGGGGAGAGCCAACCACTGCAGATGGAGAGTGAGGACAGGCAGCCCCTGGACTGTGCAACCCAGGGAGTCTTAGTGACAAGACAGGACATGTTTGCCTCGTTTCTAAATTGTTTTCTATTATTTATAGCTCAGTGCATGCCGCCCAATATAAGTGGCCATACTTACATATTCTGAAATCAGTATGTCCATTTAAATGAAATTTAGGGTTTTTTATACAGTGGTTACAATAGAGTGTCTCAAGCAGTATTGTGTGTGTATATCTGTATTATATTCTTAAGTACTACTTGGAAGAATTTTTTTAAGTCTGGCTTTTAATGGTTACCTTACATCCTGACTATTTGATATTTTTTAGGATCAAATAATGTCACCATAAATACACATATAACATATTATATATATATTTTGTCCATGTGGATATATGGACCTTACTTTGTCCATAAGATGTAAATGTTAAATTATATATTTCTTTTGATATTGATATTTTGTAATAGATGTTTTTTGAGTTGTTAAACATAAAAAATAATATTATAAATAATCAGCTTCCTACAGGCTTCATAGATATTCTTAATTATTTGGTTGTTGTCATGTTGTTTCATACCTCATAATAACCACTATTATATAATTATTAATAGTTTTTACCAATTATTCTCTTTTTTCTAGATGTTGGTGAAGCATCTCTACCAACATATTAGTACAATTTCTAGATAATTGACTCTTATTTTCACATATTTCTAAAGTAAAATTTCTGAAAACCTCAATCACAAAGACTTTAAAAAATATGAATTGATATAATTTTACCTAATGTGGAAGATTGGGAGAGGAGTGACTTTAATATCATATTTTAATGTCTAAGTTAATACCTCTGAAATTAATAAAATTAGTACAATTCATAACACATGGTCAGTCTTATGCTACATAGTCATAGTAATATGAGAGCACATTAAAGTCATTTCTGGTGGATCCCAGCTGCAACCATAGACTCTTGGGTACCTTTTTTTTTTTTTTTTTTTTCGGCGGTACGCGAGTCTCTCACTGCTGTGGCCTCTCCCATTGCGGAGCACAGGCTCCGGACATGCAGGCTCAGCAGCCATGGCTCACGGGCCCAGCCGCTCCGCGGCATGTGGGATCTTCCCGGACCGGGACACGACCCCGTGTCCCCTGCATCGGCAGGCGGACTCTCAACCACTGTGCCACCAGGGAAGCCCCTTGGGTACCTTTTAACAAATGAAATAATGAGTGTCAACCCAGGGATTTGTGGTTCTAGCTAAATCACCATGTTCCCTGGGGATTCTTTTGAAGAATTCATCGAGCTGTAACTTGTCTTAAAGAAAGACTAGACTAACGCAGAGAAAGACAGAAACAGAAAAGAAATACAGGTGCCCTCTTCCCTGATGGAGTAAAGGATTCTCCTCGTCCTGGAATAGAGGCTGCTCAGGAAAGTAAACAGACTGCATTTTCTGGCTTCTTTTGTGCTTGGTTTTGACATACCCTTGGTGTCAGGAAATTTTCCCCTCAAAGCTTTAATCCCTCATGTTCAAATTTAAGCACATTTCCTCATCTGTAATCAGTGAGGAGACACAGCAGATGGTCACCATCTTCTATACACTAAACCTTCAAGCTTTTTGTTCAGAATAAATGATCCTACTTCAGACTCATAAAATTAGATGGGACCTTGAAGTCATCCCGTCCTTCCTCTGCCTTTAGACAAGACTACCCTTTAGCCATCCCAAACAGATGAGCAAATTCATCCTATTTTTAAAAGAGATCAAGAGAATCTAATCAAAAGCTTCCAACAGTCACACATTCCTCTGATGAAAACCCCTCACTTTCAGGAAATCAGTATCATTATCATCAAATAGCATTTTCTAAACACCCACATGTGCAAAATATGTTTGTATAATCAGACCCTAAAGAGGGCCCACGAGGCCTAGAAGAAGGGTTGAAGAAGACTGCAAAGGTGCAGGATCCCTGTTAGGCTCTTTTCAAGGTAGTGGGGGAGTCTGGCTATGCCCATAAACAGACCTACAGCAAACCCATCAAAGCACATTATTTTTAAGGGACATTCCAGAAACCCCAGAGGATTTTTATGTTTTTATTTAGGAAAATTGCCTTATAATTAAAGAATACATCCATTTGAAACAAATCTGTATTAATTTAAAGTCATAGCATTTGCAACACACGTAATATTGAATCAATTGCCTCTCTGTATTACAAAGGAGGTGGGGAGGGAACTGTCTCTAAAATCTTTGAGTCTTTTTCTCCCATTTCTGGCTCTTCTTTCATGCCCCTGAAGAGCCAGAGCTCAAAAAGGCTGCCCTCGGACTTCCCTAGTGGCGCAGTAGTTAAGAATCCGCCTGCTAATGCAGGGGACATGGGTTCGAGCCCTGGTCCTGGAAGATCCCACATGCCGCGGAGCAACTAAGCCCATGCGCCACAACTACTGAGCCTGTGCTCTAGAGCCCGCGAGCCACAACTACTGAAGCCCATGCACCTAGAGCCTGTGCTCCACAGCAAGAGAAGCCACTGCAATGAGAAGCCCGTGCACCACAGGGAAGAGTAGCCCCCGATCGCCACAACTAGAGAAAGCCCGCATGCAGCAACGAAGACCCAACACAGCCAAAAATAAAAATAAATAAGTAAATAAATTTATTAAAGAAAAGAAGGCTGCCCTCAGAATTTTAATACTCCCCACCAAAGGCTGGACCGTCTCTATGTCCTTCAACTTCCCTACCAGTCGAGGAATTCCCATTCCCTGAGAGTTACTGATGGCTACTACATTTTAACTGAACCGAGCAACTTACTTGGTGGTTGCCTTCTCTTACTATAAACTCATTTGATTAATGGACAAATGGTTGACTCATATCCGCCGGTCAGATGGGCTGGCTGCTGAGGCGGGGTGGTTCTTAACCAGCGTGGCCGTCCATGCCCACCCCGCCCTCAGTCATTCTGCCAGGGAGTGAGGCACGTGGCCTGGAACCAGACAGCAGCCCTCTTTTCCTCCCTCACCTTTGTAGGTTTCTCAGCTACACCCACTGCTCACCTTTGTGAGAAGCTCCGTTTCAGTGTGTAAGGAGTCACAGTGCTCCGAGTTCAGAACTGGCCAAGTGCCTCCAAGTCCTTGAACGGGGCCCTGATAGGATGTGCGCTGCACTGCAACAGGCTTCAAAACATTTGCTGTACTAGCACAAGGGGTTATCTTGATCACCGTTGCTACTTGGTTTTGATTTATGTCCCCTTACTGTGCAGCAGCCAATTCAGTACATCGTTGTAAAGTCTCCATACTGTGGGTAGCAGGTACTATGTAGTAAGCCTTTACCATAAACATAAAATATACTTACAGAATATACAACAGTATTGATATATCATTCTTTTTATTTTATTTTATAATAGATATGTCTATGCTGTTCCCTAAACGTATTCAAGGCTTAACATTTTCACTACCAATGAATAAAATGCCTAAATCTTTTAGGGAAATGGCATACTTCCTTATTAACGTTATTGAATGTCTCTTATGTTTGAAAGAAAAGGAAATAACACTGGGTGCTTTCATAAGTTATCACATTTATGTCTTCTAATTGCATTTCAGGGTAAGAACATTTTTTCTCTTTCTCTCTCTTTTTATTTTTGAACAGAAACTAAGCCTAAGAGAGGATTTCATTATAAAAAAAAACTGATTCCAAATACAGACATCTCTGGTCCTAAAGTGTGTGTATGTGCAATCATGTAATTAATTTGATCTAAGAATCAACTAACCTAAATAAATGCTAGGTTTCTAGAATCTATCAAA
>NW_020174048.1:5207742-5230153 GCF_003031525.2 Neophocaena asiaeorientalis asiaeorientalis
AAAAAAAAAAAAAAAAAAAAAACTTGAGGATTGACTCTTGCTTATTTCCCAATTGCAATATGCAGGATAGATATTTTCATTTCAGGATAAATGAAATCAGTGCATTCTCTGTATTTGATCTTGTATTTACTACACAAAGGATATCCTTTCATATAATATAATTCTATAAGAACAGTATAGTATATATTCTAGATATTTTCATTAATCAATATTACTGATTATTATGAATCACTCTTCAGATTAGGCTTTGGTCCCACAAACCTGAAGTACATTGGGAAATGCAGAATTAATTCCTTTCAACTCAGTTCAGGCTCTACAACTTCATGATTAAGCAATTTGGAAAAGATGATAGGAAATAGAAATCTTTCCCTTCTAAAGGAACTGGTGATTTCATGGGTATAGTTGCCCCAGTGAATTGTGTAATCTATGAAAATATAGGGAGTTCTCATCTTTGAGAATAAATGGATTGAGTGATTTCAGCTATCTCTATTATCATTCAGTTTGCATATCAGTTTTATTATGTGCAAAAAAGTAATGGATGTGCCCCTTAAAACAGCTTCACGAATTAAAAACCAACCACACTTGTATCTTCTTTTTGTGGAAATTTAAGTATGTTAGGTGATTTTCATCCTCATCCATTTTTTGATATTTTGTCCCATCCTGTTAATGATCTTAAATGGCTCCTGAAGTATAAATCTAAGGAGAAGATTAGGTCATTGTAAATTCAGGTGACTTCCACAGTTGACGGCAGAATGAAACTTGCCTCACTCACTGTCAGTCCTGTTCATCAGCGTGCTACCTTTCCAGGTCTGCAGAGGCTAGAGAGGTGATCACTCCTGTTTCATTTTTATGTGCATTTATTTTGGTTCTCAGTTTAATCAGCAACTGGGGCTGAAACCATCCTTGGAACAGATTGGATGATTGGATTCTTTTATAAGTAAAATAATTCTGAAAATAGAGCCCTATGGATTTCTTAGATGCTTCTTAAATATTTGTGGTCAGCCAGTGTAAGTAACACAGAAAATTTGTGGTCAGCCAGCATAATCTTCCTTTGCAAGCAGTGTATGCTATTCTTGTACTTACACCAACAAAACCGTCTCTGGATCACTGACATTTTTACTTAGGAAGAGTCTCAGGCATTTCAGAGCCTTAGTCCACTTAGCTCGTTTCAGCCGTGGTCTTAAAAGCCTCCTTTGCTCCCTTTACCATCACCTCTTTCTTGTAAAAGCTGGATTTGAGCAAGATACCTTTAATTAATCAAATCCACAAGGCAGTCAGAACATTGCTTCTCTTGCACTGAAAAGGAAAAGACTGATCTCACAAGCAGATGAAAATGACATATGTGACTCTGTTTCTCTGAGTGGGCTCCGGCACGTGCTTAATCTTGAGTTTTCCCATTTTGAGAGACTTTTTGCCAAGTCAGCTCTCAGACAATTCATGGAAGATGTTGCTATGAAACTACATCAAACACTATTCTAATTCTTGACAGGTTATTCTATACAGTTGCACATACCTGGCCTTCAAGATAGGGTAAACTAAAACCCACTGAAGAAGAATAGAAAGACTATTATTACAATCCTTGAGGAGTTCAAAAATCAATAATTCTGCAGAAGGAGAATAGGCCATTTATCATTGCTCTGTCTTTTTGATGTCAAGGGAAAAAATTGCTCTTAAAATCTCAGCTGATATTAGTAGCTTTAGAATTTACAAAGCACTTGTTTATTCCATATTCCAGTGAATTCTCACAGTGTCTTTGCAGTCAGTATTAATATTGCACGTTGTAATCGACCCATTTGAAAGCTGAGAAATTGGGGGTCAGAGAATGTATGTCATTTTCCCAAGGTCGTGCAGCTGATAAGTGATGATTCTAGGATTCCATTTCTAAAAGATTGAGACTCAAATCTATTTTTCCATCCCATTGCAATGTATGTTTTATTACCAGGATGTCTAATTATGAATTTGAGAATAATCTTTATTTAAATTACTATACTCAGAATATATTTTACATATTTCTAAAAGTGATTTGTAAATACTATTTTATTTGAGAAAAATGAAGAGTAAAATGAATATTTTTATTTGCTCACTAGAAACAAATACAGACCCTCTGGGTGCACACTTTTCCAAAGATCCTGTCATTTAAACTATAATATCATTCCAGATTATTTGAGATTAAGTAAATTTACTGAGATGAGGCCAGTGTACTTTAGGGTTCTCAATCTTGGCACTATAAACTTCTCTGTTGAATAAGTCTTTGTTGCAGGAGGCTGTCCTGGGCATTGTAGCATTCGGCCATCCCTGCCTTCTACTTGCTAGATGCTAAGAGCACTCCCAGTTGTGATAATTCCAAATATCTCGAGACATTGCCACCTCACCCCCACTTGAGAATCACTGGTCAGCCTTAATGTAACTGCTAGGACCCTTGCTCTGTTTTCCTCTTGTATTGGATAATGGGAGAGAGTTGTAAATTAGCTGGGGCGGGACTCTTTTCCTATTGGTGTTACAGTGGGTACATTAGCATGCTGCATAATTCCCTAACCTGTTCTACCTGTGAGGTCAGCCAAAACTAACAAAATCTCAGGCATGTCTTTTAATCTTCCTTTGACTCCGCTTTTCTGAAGTGAAGATCTTTAGCTTGTTTTGTTTTTTCCCTAGAATATCCCTATTGGGAGACAGTTGGTCCCTCACACTTTCATACATCTTGCAAGTTAGGCACTGACTGCCCTTTTGTTCTGGACTATATTTTCGTGGATGTTTACAGAGCAAACAGTTTTAGAAAAGAGAGATTATGTCTCTTTGTGGAGCAAAAGGTAGACATGTTTACTTCTCATTGTAAACATTCAGATTCCCTGAGCTCAGGATCCTCTCTGTCCTGTGAGTGCTGCTTTCGTCTGATCCTCTTTGTGTTGTCCTGTGAGAATTGGCACTGGGGGACCAGCACAGTGTTGATACTGTGGCTACTGCTGTTGCTGGGTGTGATAACTGTCCTTCACCTCAGAGCCAGGAGACTGAATCTCCTACCAGCATCCATAGAACTATGGCAGCCTAAATTTTAATACTGCAACTAAGACAGTTCTTCAGCCCTTCACATTCTTGGGAATCTATCCTTTGACATGGATGGGCAGTTAAAGACTGGTTATTTCTCAGAATGTTTTTGCATATATCACTTTGGTGGACTCATTGATGATACCACATGAAATGTCTTTTTTGCATCTATTGAATGGGCATTCTTAAAAATGTTGTCCACTGTATCACATACATTTTCCTTTCTATATAAGCATATTGTCGTTACAAAGGAGAAGCTGTTCTTTGCCTAAACAACAGTTGTAATTCATCTATGGACGTCACAAAGGTATGATTTCCTGCATTTTCATCCTTGCTACATCTTTTAGGAAATGAACGCCTCCTTTCTCTGTCGAACTCTAGTAGCTGCATAGTATCATTTGGTAATAATGTTCGGTGTTAATCTTACCAGTGACTTATTTTTCTACTTTTAAATAATTGGACACCTGGGGAAATAAAATTTAAAAAAATAAGCCAACCTCTTAAAAAGTTCATATAACAAGTCACCTTGGAACAGATTTTTATTATTAATGGGGAAAAAAAAAATCACTTGAGTGGTCCTCCTTGTATGGCTGTCCCCCAACAAGGGGATCACAAGATCTTTTGTCTTTTTCCTTGGGCTTCTGAGTTAGGAGGTAACTTATTTGCACAAAGATCCTAGGGATCCTCTGGGAGAAAAATGATTGTGATTCGATCACAAAGTTTGAGAAAGTTATGGAATGGACTGACGTAGGACTTGGCAAAGTATTCCAAGAGTATGACCCAGGAGCTTCAGGAAAACTCACCAGGAGCGTAAGAAGAGCCTGGCTGGACACTTGTTTTCAGCATCTGACGTTCCTTAGGAGAGGCTAATTCTGGTCCACGGTGTTGCAGAATCTAGCAAGTCTGAGCACCAGCCACTCTGGCGTGATAATCTTCTTGGAGGGATAACAGATAAGCATTTGAATGTAAATTTTATTTTATTTTATGTTTTTTTTACAAAAAAATATTTATTTATTTGGCTGCACCGGGTCTTAGTTGCCGTACGTGGGATCTTTAGTTGTGGCACGCGGGATCTAGTTCCCTGACCAGGGATCAAACCTGGGCTTCCTGCATTGGGAGCTCGCAGTCTTAACCACTGGACTGCCAGGAAAGTCCCCTTGAATATAGATTTTAAACGTTTTAATCATGGAACCCGAGTATGTGACAACTCTTAGCCTGTGGGACCAGAAAGGCTGAGTGACTTTCAGACTGTGTCTGGCAGCCTCAGAAGGCACAGTTCTAGCAGCTGAAGATGAAAAATTCTACTCCTTCTCTCTCTCTCACTTTAAGATGTGTGATTACCATAGAATGAGTTGACCCTGGGGTTCTTGGACATCGTGGACCTTTGTTCATTTGATTTTTTGATTGATTGCTTGAGGGGAAATGGTAATAATATCAAGTAGGGAAAATAAGTGGATTAAGGTTTGCTATTAATAATATAAAAGGGATGTGATTATCAAGAGTGCTACACTGTTTTAAAAATTTCTACCCTATTCTCTTAGCTCTTTATCTCATTCTTGCATGTGAGATAGCTACTTCAGGCTTTTCTAGATCAGGTTAGTTTATTAAGTTAATGCATCTACTTTAGGCTTTTGTAGATCAGGTTAGTTTATTAAGTTAATCATCTACTCTGTATTGATCCATATTAATGGATCAATTTATTTTTTTATCTTTGGAACGGCATTAAGGATTTTGGTTGGCAGATCTGGCCAGTGCAGGAATATATATTATCTCTAGTCTAAAGATAGACTCTTATCTTTCATGACTACATTGTTACCTGATTGTGGTATCTGGAAAAAATCATAATCGTAGTAACTGATATCTTTTCAAAATGGATTCTTCTGTAGAAGTACATCCGTAGACCTTGATCTCAGAGTTGGATAATACTTCTAAAACACAATGCAGAAATATTGTCAGTATTGGTTATGAAACAATCACCAATTGTTATGCTACTGTTATGAAACAACTAAATAAAATAAAGAATGAAAAATGACTCCATTTAATTGGTACTTCTGGGAAATTCAGGTAGGTGTTGAAGTCATTTTAGGTCCTGGGCAAGTTACCAGATGGTATAATCTATATCTTTTTTCATTTCTGTAAGCCTGAAATATATGGTATTTTAACTGCTTTCTTTATGTATTGCATTCAATCAGGAAATAGTCTCTTGGCTTGGTGTTTGAGAAGGCAGTGCAAAAAGCATTCTGGTTTGAGTGCTGTGATGTTGTTGATCACCATCTATCTGTGACACTGAGCTACAAGATTCTGAGAAATATACAGATAAATGGTCATTTCAATGAATGTAACATTTTCTGAGAGACTTTTAAGTTTTCTTTGATTTTCACTAATTGCTTTTCTGTGTCACCTAACTATTTTATCAGCGCTAAGCTGATGAATATTTATATTTATAGTGAATTTTTGGTAATAGACAACTTAAACTAGTTTTAAATGACCTTTGTAAATCTACTTGTATAAATGACGGCACTAACAGTAAAAATAAAACAAAACAAAACAAAGCAGAACTAAAAAGGGTTCTTAGTGTTTGGATCTGACCCAAAATGACTATTAAAGTTGTAAATTTTCCCATTAAACTGATAATAATGTAAGCAGTTCTATCAGTGGAAATGCTGACATACTTCTGAGTAATCACATCCTTTCCAAGTGGCCTTTGATATGTTGATTCTACCTTTTACAAGCCTGAGTATATTTTTGATTTGGAGGAATGTGTTGATAGATGATGCTGAATTGGAGGCCTACCCAAATCTAACGGGATTCTTTGCTGCTTCTAGCTATTACAGTATTTTTCTATTGAGTAGATTTTGCTTGCCTAAAATAAATTTTCTCAGTAGAGGTACAACCTGAGTGAATTCTTTTTTTCCAGACACAGTGATGGTCATAGGGCTGTACCCTCCGTTTCGTTTGATGTCCTTTATGACCATTCAGACTTGGCATTCGGTGCGTAATGGAGGACAGTAGGGCCAGAGCAGTTTGCCTTGGTACACATTGGAGCTGGTGGCTGAGCCCCACTCTCTGTAAGAGCAGGAGCCTCCTGTTAAAGTAATAACTCCTGCCCTCCCAGTTGTGCTTCTGTTCGTGAGACTCATCTAAGTTTGATGATATGGTTATAATGACGGCTGCCTGGTGTCTCCATTGTAAAGATACATTTTTGGGGCAAATAATAGGTGATATAAGTTGTTGCTTTGTGAATGTCCTTTAATCCCAAGAACTTTCATCCAGTGGTTTTTAGCACCTAATGGTTTGTCCTTGCCAAAACAAGACATTATTGTGGCTTGCAAAATGGTGTTATTTCTAATTTTGTCATATCCTTCATATTTATTAGCTGGCATCCTTCTGTAAAAATTTCCTTTCTATTTAAAAATATATTTTTTATGTTTTTAAGTTATATACTTAAAGCATTTAAATATTTTAAAAATCTGGAAATTTTTAAAGAAATATACTAATTTCTATGAATATAATGTTTTGATAAATATAGACAAAATGCATATTACATGAAGTCATAAAAGTCTTTTCAGTTTATAAAAATATGTATGTATATTCGTTTCCTTTCAAGTAGGTTTTGTTAAAAGTAGAAAGAAGTAAAATCTCCTGTGCCTTGAGTTTCAGCTTTCTGTTCGTGCTAAGAAATGCACAGCTACAGAAATGAATTCTTCATTCATTCAGCCAATGTTTCTTGAGGAGCTGCTATCATCAAGGTGTGATGTTAGCTATAAATTTGATGTAACTTATGTTTTTACCTCCACTTATGAAATAGGAATTTTTTAAATGCATTTTTTAGTTTCTGCATATAATGATACAAATGAACTTACTTACAAAACAGAAACAGACTCACAGATTTAGAGAACGAACTTATGGTTCCAGTGGGGAAGGGTGAGGGGAGGGATAGATTGGAAGTTTGGGATTGACATGTACACACTGCTATATTTAAAATAGATAACCAAGAAGGACCTACTGTATAGCACAGGGAACTCTGCTCAGTATTCTGTAATAACCTAAATGGGAAAAGAATTTGGAAAAGGATAGATCCTTGTATATGTATAACTGAATCACATCGCTGTACACCTGAAACTGACACAACATTATTAATCAACAATACTCCAATGTAAGATAAAAATTTTTTAAAGTACATTTATAATATTATATGTACATACCATATATGTATACACATATATGATTTAGATATATGATTATATATACATATTATATAATATGTATATATGATTTCCTCAATAATTCATATGGGCCGATGGTCAATAAACACACAATTCTCCTGGTCACAACTGACCATGTCAAGTTTATTTATTACAATACGTATTTTATTAATAGAATTTAAATGAAGTCTTAACATCAAAAACTCAGAAACTCTCATGGAGATCCAGATGATTAAATACAATACATAATATGCCTAAAAGGCTGCTTTCATTCTTGCTGTTGTTGAGGACCGACCATTTCCGTGGAAAACTTCCTTATCATAAAAGCTCAAAATGTAATTTTAACTAACAAAATGTAAAGGTAGTTGTCCCCATTCTGCAGTCTAGTACCTTCTTTCCATTAGACTCACATGGCAGAACCTTCCTGAAAGACCACTCTAAATATAGAAAAGTACATCATCTGCTATTCAGTTATCTTGTTAACTTGCTTGTGCTTAGCATTTGAGTAGCTCTTGAATGAATTACAATAATTTACATAGCCTAATCTAATAAAGGATATTTATAGCGTGTGTAACAATGAAGATATATTCTTTGAGGACTTTTACAGATATATAAACACTTGTTTAGTAAAATACGCATTAAATGTAGCAGATGGAGAAAGTCCAGATTCTGGAGTGAGAGACACATGGCCTTAATTTTTACTCCACAATTTATTAACTCTGTGATTTGGTCATGTTGCTGAATTTCTCTGAACATCGGTTTTCTCATCCATAAAGAGGAGGTGGTAATGCATAACAAATATTTTGACAGGCTGTTAAAATCTGGAGATGATGTGTATAAAGAGCCTGACACATAGTAGGTGTATGAATCAGGTTTCTCCAGAGAAGTAGAATCAGTAAGATGTGTGGGGCTGGCAGGTCTGAATCCTGTAGGGCAGGCAACAGGCTGGAGAGCCAGGAAGACTTGGTGTTGCAGCTGAAGTCTGAAGGCATATGGCGGCAGAATTCCCTCTTCCTCGGGGGATGTCAGTTGTTTTCTCTTGGTCCTCAGATGATGGGATGAGGCCCATCTATGTTATGGAAGGTAATCTGCTTTATCAAAGTCTACTGATTTAGATGTCATCTCATCTTAAAAAAACACCTTCATAGCAATATCTGGACTGGTATGTTCGATCAGCTTTCTGGGGACGGTGCTTTAGCCAAAATCACACCTAAAATAAACCGTCACAATAGGTGTTCATTGAAAGGTACCTACACTTGTTAAAACACCATAGAATTCTATATATAAGACCTGAGGTCTCTCTCTGGAGAACCTCAGCCCCATGGCCACTCTCCACTTCTTCCTGGCCGTTGCTTGGATAGTGGCTCCTATTGGCTCCTCTTACTTTCTGTCTCGCTGTTGTTTCCTTGATGTTTCCATGTGAATAGCACGGTTTAGGCCAAGGGTGCTGCTGGCTCTCAGTGTCCCAATGCCACTGCACCGATAAGGCAAGTGATAGCTGATCCCATACACAAGATGGGAAGACACCTCTTCTCCATTCTTTGTGTTCTACTTTACCACCTGTGCCCTAAAATAGCACTTTTCATCTGCCAGAGATCCATAAAAACCTATCACAAAAATAGCCACTTCAACTTCTAATTTGGCCTTGCTCTCAGTTGGTGCCCAAAACAGTCCCTGAAAGAAAGGACAGTGATTGCTGGCCCAATCACGTCCATTACAGCTGTATCTCCCAGGTGCATCAAACTCCTTTCTCTGTTTTCAAACAATCCTCCCCTCTTCCAACAAAGACCGAGTCAACACAGGGCATCATTCTTCCTCTGAATCCATCAGGACATGCAAATTGCTTTAGAGATGAACGGTCCCAGTTTTCCCCAACCAAATTCAAGTTGAGCTCAGTTGATGCACTCTTAAAAATAATTACTTTATTTTACAAATGCCCTGTAAACTGAGAGTTAAGTACTGGCATTATAATTCACTTTAAAGATGATTTTGAGGTGCAAAGCAAATAGACCTGAATATCTATACCCTTTAATTACAGAATACACATTTTCTCCAAACATTATCTCCTCCCACTCAGGAAAACAGCTGAGTATCTTTGTTTTCCCCCCATCAGATGTTTTTATTATCGTGTTCAAGGCTTTTGATTAAGTTGGCATTGTAGGAAACCCTTTTCTATTTTCTTTCATGTTTTTCTTGACAAGTCTGAATCAGTAATTCTGGCTGGTATTACAGGCTCATGTTTTTGGGTACATTCGTTTATCGTGGAATGAGTCACTTTGCTGTTTTTGTTTCCGTATTATTCTGAAAGGCACCCACAGAAACATTACAAGAATGCAGAGTCGCAGCAGATACATTCTTATGCTGGGTCTGCACTTTGTCTCCACAGTTAATCTAGCCGACACAGCATCATCTTTGAACAATAGAAGGTAATGGCCAGGGATAAAATCATGGGCTTGGAGAAAACCACATTTGCCACCCTGAATGTTCACCCCACGTTTAATCTGAAGACAGATATTCTAAAGAAGTTACTTTTTATGGCGTCTGTCCTGGGCTCCCAATAGTGAAATTTTTTTACCTGGTATTTCTTTGTTTTTTATTTGCTTTTACTATTTCCTTAATTTTAAATTCTAAGCCCCTGGGTGTTTTGTTTATAAAAAGAAGTCTCAGTTTTCCACTTTCTTTATGCTTTCTTAACCATTTTCACTTTTGCTAAGAGGAAAGGAGAATATATACAATATTTTTGCATGAAAGGAGACTCTTTTATGGCATTATATCAAAAATATAAAATGAAAATTAATTATCAGTATGCCAAATGTAAATTGATGAATGAGATTTATTCACCTGAATATATTTGTACAAGTAAACTCATGGGAAGCAGAAATTAGATGTCATTTCTGACTCAGGTTCCTTGATTTAAATGGTAACAGAGGATCTGTTATCTGGAAAGGCTACAGTTTTTCATAGGGAAATGCAGGAGCCATTCCAGATGCTTAAGGCAGCAGCACAATTCTTTCAAATCACATTTTTCTTGGAAACCTACATATAAACAAAAGCATAAAAAGGGAGTTCTCTTATTCAAAGAGTGGGAAGAGGGTAGTGTGTGTCAGATCTCACCTCGTTAGCCTCCTTCCAAATTCTGAGATACCACAGGCCCCCGGCACTGGCTCCCAGGAGTTCAGATTGAAAACCCTGCACTAGAAGCATCCTGGCATTTAAATCATGAATGCAAACGTGTAGAGAAAATGATACAGCCATTTCTCTCTCCCCTGTTACCTACGCAAAGTCCTGGAGGGTGGTCTCTAAATCAATTCTTTCAGGTCTTTGGAAGGGTCTCTGTACAGATCCTCCTATGAGTGCTTTCTAGCCAGTGCCTGGAGGTGAGCTGGCTATGGTAAAATACTGACTTGAGCTTGCTAGTACCATGTGCTCATATTCCCAAGATAGTCTCCAGGCTGGGAGGGAGGACAGATTTTCCTCTCTTTGTCTGCATTTAAAAAAAAAGTGTCAATGATCAAGTCTAGACTCATTCCAACTTCAGTTGTTTCCTGACACTTCGTGGATACTCAAACACTTAATAACAGCATTGAGGACCCTTCCCTCAAAATTGTTGACGTTTGCCTTATAAGGGTGGTAGAAGTGAGAGTGTATATTTTTAATTCTGAAGGAAGTCTTTATGTATCCATAGGAAATACCATGCTTTATCCTATTTTCTCATTCTGTATGTATTTGAGTAAAGACCACCTAAAAGTTTCCTCACATCAATAGATATCACTGAGCTAGAGATTGCTTGTTGAAAAATTTATGGGCATAATGTATCTTCAAAAGAGTGATATGTTTTTTATTTTTGTGGCATAACATAAATGGATTCATAGAAATAGATCTGTCTGCTAATGAACCACAATGATTAAAAATTTAAGAAATGTTGAGTTTCTCCTCGCTGGAAGTCTGTAATGACCTAATGGCCATGGGTCACTGATATCAATGAGGAGATTGCCATTCAAGGTCCCTGCCAAATTAATGATTGTATGGA
This sequence comes from Neophocaena asiaeorientalis asiaeorientalis, assembly GCF_003031525.2. Classification (NCBI taxonomy): domain Eukaryota; kingdom Metazoa; phylum Chordata; class Mammalia; order Artiodactyla; family Phocoenidae; genus Neophocaena; species Neophocaena asiaeorientalis. The sequence continues at coordinate 5,219,020 of NW_020174048.1, forward strand.
AAACCTGGCTTACTTATCAGAAAGGGTACAAAGCAATAGACTTACTTACTGGGAGTCAAAATTTTGATAATTTTTTGTATAGTATTTTGTTGTAAATTTGATACATTAACCCTTATTGTTGGAGTTGACAAATTAAATTGAAGTCTGTATTATGGAATGTCATGAACTAAAAACTTGCATCTGTATCAAACAATTGCAAAAAAGTAGAGTGCCAAAATTTGATGATTTCATGTAAAATTGAAACGCTACAGATGAATCCTCATGGTGATTTATAAGTTTTGTCACACACACACAGACATATACACAGAACAAAACTTTCTTCCATGATATTAAAAAAAAAACTTGGTTAGGAAAAATCTAAGTATTTGGACACTGATTTAAATTACAGATTTCCCAGTGTACTTTATGTTTAGTACCTTAGCATAATATTGATTTTAATAGATACTCCATTTCTTACTGATTTAAATACGTTTAAGCGATAATACATCTATTTATAATCAATTTTCATTAATAAGGCTGATGCACCCTCTGTCTAGATTCTCCCAATTTTGGGTAAGTCACTTTGGTAGCTGCATTAGCTCTTCTAGGCCACTTGAGGACCTACTTAGTGAATTAAGTGGTACCCCTAATAAAAGAAATCATGTGACTTCCAATGAAACTAATTTATAACTGAGAACTGTGAAACCATTTAAGCCAGAATTAGTGTTTTTGAATGGATTAGCATAGAACTCATAGTTTAAAATCTTCCAATAGCATACAACTTTTGTATTTTCTAATTTTGTTACATTTTAATTTGAATATTTATCCCAAAATATTTTTGAACCTAGTCATTTGATTCTTTAAAAAAGATTAGACTAAAATATGCAGAAGTCACTTTAGCCATTCATTTTTAAACTGGAATGATAATTAGTCAGAAGGGGAAAATCATTTTAGTGGAAAATAAAATTAAAAAAAGCTAAACATTAACTGCTGAAGTTTCTTTTTGCCCTTTGCAAATTCTTTCTACATGATATCATTTGCTATGTATTTTTGAGTGCATATTTCCAAAGAAATTACTTTTTGGCTTAATGTAAAATTCTAGGCAATTAGATGCAAAAGTGTAGTAAAGCAACATGAAAATTGCCAATTTAAACACAGGGAAGCAAAATAGTCCAGGAGTTAAAGTTCTGACAGTTATGTTAACTACACACTTGGCACTGCCCACTAGGTAGGCAGACACACAGGGCTATTTTCACAGTCACGGAGGAGCTCTAAGTGAAACAGTGTTGAACTTACCTTTGGTAGAAAAACAGCATAATTTCCAGGTAATTTTCTGACTGTCCACACCTGAAATATTTTGCGAAAATGATGAAAAAATGTAAATGTCCCCAGGATAAATAGATCTAAGATAAATAGTCCATGAGGCTGCATTTAGGCGTTCTTAGGCAGGCAGACATGGAAGTGACAATTGATGATAGCCATTTCAAGGCTAGAGAAGGTTACTTCTTTACAAAAGAAATATGTAAATGATTAACAAAAGAACTTTAACATATATACAAGTTGATACATTACTTAACAAACCAAACTGTCCACACAGGTTACTTCTTGCAGCAAAGTACTGTAACTGCCCAGCAAAGCCTAGAAGAAGCTGAAATATGGGTACACCTGACAATGTGATATTTTCCTAATCAAATATCCTAATGTTTGTTTTTGACTTTCAAACACTGAGTTGCAGTATAGGCACAAATAACCAGACAGACCCGAGTTCCAATTCTGGCCTGCAGTTGGATACTGTAAGGCAAGTCGTTTCTGATCCTCAGTTTCCTCATCTATAAATTTAAAATAATCCTACATTATCATGTTCTAGTGAAGAGTAAAGAGGGTAACGTAGAAAGAATTATGCGTGCAAAGGGCCTGACGTAGGAAGTACAACAAACTGCAAAGTGAAATGGTGATTATCATCATGACTTTTATTATAGCCAATAGGTTGCCGGAGATTTTTAGAAGATGGTGTTCTGAGATTTCTACTTAAGAATATGCATACGGTTACCAAGAGATAGACATTCGAGATTGTGTAACATGCTCTGGAAATAAAGTCCATGGAAAACTTTCCTACTCCACTGTTATTATTTAGTTTTCTCTCCTTGCATAGATATTAACTGTCTTGTTCCCAGCTTTCTCTCTCAAGTTTATTTAAAAAAAAAAAAAAAACTATTGGGAGTATTCACTGTGTACCTGACACTCAGTGGAGGATAAAGTAGTGAAGAAGTAAACATAATCCCTGACCAGTGGGGTTTATAATATAATGGATGTAATGGTGGCCATTCTTGGCTTTTGTGTTTGTTTGTTTCCTCCACCTAAGGGAGGGTAAAGGGCATGTGTGAAAGATAGAAAAATATATTCTTTCTTTTTCTGCTAATTATAATAAAATGTTAGAAGTATGGGAGTGGTAGAACAGAAAATAGAGGAATTATTAGAGGAAATATATCCAAGAGGAAAGATATCCAAGTCCAAACCAAACTATCCAAATTTATAACACAGACCAAGAAAATAATCAGAAGAATAGAATTCATGCTCATTTCTATTGCCCTATCAAATCAACCACTTTTATTTTCCATGTTCCTTCTGTCTTTAACATGCCTAACTGGGTATCTTGGGCTGGCTTGGTTGGAGCACAGATGTTATCAGTGCAGATCATTTCTATCCTCTTTCCTCCACACACCACCTGTAAATCTACTTCTATTTATTTGTATATTTATAAGTTTTTGTGTTGTGACAGGAAAAGAATGGGAAGGGTTTAGGGTAGAAAGATTTGAAGGGATTACTAGGCAGAAACTGAAGGGAAGCTGATATTACATGGTGGTAGTTCCCAAGTCATAAAAATTCAAATCTTTGCCTTGAGTGACTTATTGGACCATAGGACAGAAGTTAAGGCCAAAAGCCCTGAAAAGTTGGAGACTCTAGTAGAAGACCTTACCCAAATTAAGCAGAAAACTTAGGGATTTCCCCTCTGGTAAGTCTGAATCAGAAGTGAAAGTCAAGTCTGGAATAAGAATAGAAGGCTTCACATGTTTCAAATCAGTTTCTAAGCATGATGTGCAGCATGCAGTATAAGTTGGCCAAGTACAGGTAGAAAATTCTCTGTGAACGGGAACCAACAAGAACAGCCCACAAAGTCTATGAATATTGGGAAGTATCAGACGCAGCCTAGAAAACAACACTATTTACTATATTTAAAGGGGAAAAGATAAGTGCATGCAAGGAAACAGGTAACCATATAGGTGATCTGGAATATTTGAAAGAAATCAAAGGGAAATTCTATAAATGAAATATAGATGACTGAGACAAAAAGTCAATAAATAAAATCAACACTACATTAGAAATAGATGAAGATAGAATTAAGTGAGCGAGAAGAGGTCAGAAGAAGTTATGTAGAATAAAGCAGAGAAATAAGGAGTCATGGAAGATAGTGTGGCATTATGACATAAGTTAGATCAAAGTCCTTGAAGGGGGAGAGAATGAGTTGAGATAATATTTGAAGAAATAATGATTGGAAATTTCCAGAACTGTTGAAAGACACCAATACTCAAGTTCAAGAATTTCAACAAATTTCAAATCTATAAATGTGAAGAAATTTAGATATGGACATATCAGGGTGAAAATGCAGAATATCAAAACCAAGTGAAAAAATTTTAATGTAACCAGAAAAAAAAAAGATTGAAAGAAATTAATCTGAACGAAGAAACATTTCGTCAGTAATTGATTTCTCAACAACAGCAATATAAGCTAAAATAGTATCTTCATGGGCTGGATAAAATAACTGCAAACCTTAGAATTTTATACTAAGTGGAAATTTCTTTCAAGTATCAGAATAAACACTAGACACTATCAACAGAAAAATACTAAAATAATGTGCTATCAGCAGACCCCATTAAAAGTAATTTTATATTATGAACTTTAACCAAAAGGAAAGTTAACCCTAATGGAAGGTCAAGATGGAAGAAAAAGAACAAAAAGTTAAGGTAAATATGCAGATTAATCTGAATAAGCTTTCCTTGTAAAATCACATGTATTCCCTTATGAAGTAAGTAAATATGAACAAAATGTAGAATTAAAATATTCTCCACCACAGCATATTTTTCAAGTAAAGGATAGAAATAAGAGAAAAGGGTTGTATCGCCTTTATATAATTCAGGAGGTGTATAAAGATACCAATTCACTGTGCACTTAGATAAATTAGGTATATGTGATAACATTTCTAAACAAAGAATAGAAATATAGCATGTAATTCCTGAAAAGGTTGTGAACCTATTCTTGAGTGAGACAATATTATTCAACCAGAGAAGCAGGACCAATGGAAGAAGGCCATATCAGGGCCGCTGGAATCCCAGAGGCATGAGCTTGAAATCCACGTTTGGGAAAAGGAGGGAGGGGAGAGAAAAGGGGCAGAGAGAGTAATTGCAGGCCCAGCTGTTAACTGGAGTCTCTGATCTTCAGGGAGGACTTGTTCTTTCTTCTTAAAGAGAAGGTCAAATCAGGCCAGGAAGGAGAATATTCCATTTGATCAACACAAGGTCAACTGATTTGGGATTTCAGTCCTATGTGTAAATCCCTTCACAGCAGCACCTAGATTAGCATTTGGTGGCGAGGCTTGGGCCTGCTACAGAATAACTGCCTTGCTTCTTCCCCTGATCCTCCCCAAGACAGTCTCCCTGGGAGAATCTCCACCCTGGCTAAAACGCACAAGAAGCAGAACCCTGGAAACTGTGGTTCAGCTGAACGAATTTGGCATATAACAAATGCATCATAACATCCATTTTAAGAAATTATAAATTAAGAACAAAATAAACCAAAAGACAAAGAAAGAAGAAATAATAGATATAAAAGCAAAATTTAATGAAATCGAAAAAAGAAAATAAGAAGGTCAATAGAACCAAAAATTGGTTCTTCGAAAAGACAGAGAAAATTGGCCAAAGAAGGGTGAGTTATAATAAAGAGAGAGGAGTGAGAGACACACAAATATTTGTAAAGAATTGAGTCCTAAAAGTTACACACTCTAAAAAGAGAATAGGGAATTTTATAAAACTTCTATGCCAAAAAACTTGAAAATTTAGATTAAACTGATGAATTCCTAAATATATCTTACTTGAATCATGTTGGAAAATGGTGTAGTGGTGTCAACTCAAAAAATTGAATCAGTAGGCAAATATCTTCTGTGGAAAATAAGAATCTCCTTATGGTTTCTAGGAATGCTTACACCAAATATTTTATATATATATATATATATACACATATATATATATATATGTATATATATATTTTTTTCAGTTTCACACACACTAATAAATACAGAATTTACAGAACTCATCTCACTCATGAGGCTATCGTAACATGATTCCAACTTTTACAAAACATTAGAAGAAAGGAAAATTATACACCAATACTGGTTACAACCATGTACACAAAATTATAAAGCAAAATTAGTAAATCAAATCAGGCATGCATCATAAAAAGGACTGTACATCTAATCAACTTTGGTTTATCCCAGGAAGGCAATGTAGGTTTAAATTATAAATTTGGTCTTGTATTTCATTCACATTAATATATTAATGATGAAAATTATACGTACAGAAATATGATAAAATTCACTATCCACTTACGATTTTTTAAAAGTCATTTAGCAAAGAAGAAATAGATCATTTCTATTCTGTAGATAAAGAATATCTACCAAAAATCTACCACAAGCATCATAACTGTAAAATAGTGAAAGCTTTCTTTGAGTTCAAAAAAAGGATGTCTGCTTTTCTCATTCATATTCAATATGATAATGTGCTAGCTAGTACTCCAAGGTAAGAAAGAAAATATAAAATGTATGAAGTATGGGAAGTAACAAAGTGCATAATTGTGCCAGTAGAAAATGCAAATGGATCTATATCTTTTTTTTAAAAATAAACAAAGATTTCACAAAGCAGTTATGAGAAAAAAAGGGAAATAAGTCAAAAAAGGTGGTGGAAAATACAGAGAGTAGTAAGAATGAAGTAGCCTTACTAGATATTACTGCATTTTATAAGGCTACCATCAGTAAAACAATGAGCTTCAAGAGCATGCATACATGAAAAATGAAGAGCTCCATATATAAAATCCAGATATGTACTTAAATGCACAGAGCAATTTGTTAAAAGCTAAATGTGGCATTTCATAAAGTAGGAAAATGATTAACAAATGGTAAGAGAAATACTGTTTAGCCTCTGAAAAATAAAATGAACTTTAATTTCTACTTTCTACCTTATATCTAATATGTCCCCCAAACATCAAAGTATCGATGAAAACAAAAGTACTAGAGGAAAGCATGGGAGTTACTGGTTTTGTTTGTTTTGTTTTTAATGATCATTTAGTAAGGAAGGCCATTTTTGTGTATAAGACACAAAAATCATAAAAGACTGATATACTTGACTAAAAAATTTTAAAAGCTGTAGTGAAAAAAATTAAAATCTAAAAACAAAATGACAAACTGGGAAAGATTGAGACATGAATTAAACACATGGCTTATTTCCTTAATACTTTAATATATTAAAGAGATTCTAAAAATTTAGTGAAAACAAACAACATAGTTCACTAGAATCATAGGCAAAGGTTATGAACAAAAAGTTTCCAGAGAGAAGTCTTTCAGATAAGTAAAAGGGTGCTCAAGCTTTCTCATGTCAAGAGAAGTGAGAAAATCAAGGCAACAGTAGTTCACTAATTGGCAAAAACTGAAGCCTTTAGTGAGTGGTACACCCTGTCCCAAGGCTGTGAGAGAATAGACCCTTTCCCATGGGTGTAAATATCCATAATCTCTCTGCAGGACTATTGTATAATATCCATCAAAACTTGATAGGAATAACTTCTTTACCTCCTGATTCTACTATTTAGCATGAAGTCTACTGATATACCCCCTATGGATAAAATTAGACATGAGCAAGAATAATTACTGTGGCTTTATTTGTAATACTAAGAGAATAGAAATAACTTCATGTAAATATAGATGATTGGATAATAATTATGGGATACCGGTTTAATGAAATATTAGGCATTCCTGAAAAAGAATAATGCGGTTCTTACATATCCATATGGAGTTACCTTTCAGATAATTTTGTGCATACATTGCCATTTGTGTGGGAAAATGTATGTGTACACATGCACACACAGACATATGTGTAGAATCTTCTGATTATCTCTGGAGAGATGCTCAGGAAAAGGATTGTCCATATGGAGGGAAACCAGGTGCTTGGGAATAGCCAGGGCAGGGAAAATTGATATTTCTTCTATCCCTTGCACCTTTTAAATCTTACCTCATATGTATTAATATTCACAAAATAAATATATATTTTAAAAGTTGATGTGATACTGTTTTTTTAGTCAAAAAACATAGTTAAAATAAAAATACCTCCATAGTTATAAACTGCACACAGTAGAGAATATTGCTAGGAAGTATACCCATTTTATAGGTGATTATATTAAAGTTCTAGAGCTTAATTACCTTCTCCAGGCCATCCAAATATTGACAGAGTTTAAATTTAAATTCATATCGTTCTACGAAATCCAGCCTCTTCTGTTATTTCATACCCCCCCATATTCTACTTTTTAAAAATTCTGTACATTTGCAGCTTTATGAAATGTGGCAATAGCAAATTCAACCGAAAAGAATTGGAGTTAATTGTTTTAATAAAATTTGACATGAATCCCCCAATCTAAATACAGTGTCTGGTATGTGGCATAGGCTCAGTATATATTTGTTAAACGAATAAGTAAATGAGTAAAAGAATGAATGAGTTAGAGAATGAATGGTGCGTGTTGCCTTTGAAGGTTCTTGGTGTGGCGTGTGATATGGAATACTCTTGAGAACTGTTTTTATCTAGTTGAACTGAGGCATTCTATGACACAAGTATTTTTTCAGATTAACTAAAATTTGATACTGTATTTATTTTATGTAAATTCCCCAAATGAAAGGAAATCTTTTTCTCTCCCTGTCCATGTAAATTAGTAGGATACATCTATCTCAAATTATAGAGTAATATTTAAATGTATTTGTCGGTGTATTTATAGATACAGACACCAAGGTACAAGATAAATTATTTGAGCTTTTTATCCAGATCTTCTTATTGAAATTGTCAATGATTTTTACTCTGAAGGTGTGGCAATGTGACATTACCTCCAGAGAGCTCCAGAGCAGCAAAAGCATTCACAGATCCAAATGCATCTCCAAGTGCCAAGAATATAGCTAATACATATGGGAATTGTTCCAAAAGACCCATATGGCAATGTGAGTTGAACATCTTTTACAGCAGCAATTCCATTCTAGCCCAAGTTCTTTCCCTTAAATAGCACCTCTTTTATTTCCTGTAGTCAAAACTGGCTGTACAATCTCCACTCTTGCCAAAGTCTGTGTCTGGGATGTGCATCTCCAGGAACCAAAGCGCTAAACCTTTCTTTTCACTAGCCTGCTCTGCCAAAATCCATCTTGACACACCTTAAATTACATTAGATCAAAGGCTGAAAATTTTGTGCCATCAGAAGTAGAAAGATAAAATGTTTATGTACCGCATTAGGGGTGTGCGATGTTTTTAAAGCACTTGAAGTTTGAGTGAAATAGTATTACATGTCTCTCCAGTGCAGCAGGGCTTACTTCCGTGGCGTAGTTGATGGGTGTATCGTAATAGGCTGGTGGCAAATTCGAAGTGGCATATTCAGTGTGTGTTTAGGATGTTTATACGTTCCCTGATTCTTGTGGTCCTCAGTCTAATTGGAAGTAAGGTTTACGTGGTGAGAACAGTGGGGCAGTGACACGCAATACTATATGAGCGAGTCCTGCCTCTGGCACACCATTGCTTTTAATGGATTGCTACATATTTGGAAAGTTTTATAATTTCTCCTTAAAAAATAACCCCATAAACGTCAGGAAGAATATTTTTCCTCCTAATGGAGTTTGCATGCCAGGTTGACTTGGCTGCTGTGTCTGTAGGTGGGCTGGGGTAAAGGCCAGGGGGATTGAAAGAATTTCTGAAATATGTTTCTTTTTTTAGGACTATTTCCTTAAGTAAGGCACTGTGTTTCAAATCGGTAAACAGGTTTCAAATTGGTAAACAGTTAACGCTGTCATCAAACATGTTTTGTTAAAGGGTCTGATGGAATTCTCTAAAATCCATAAATCTGAATAATCCACCACCCACTCAAATGTGCATTGAGATAACAAAATTAACAATTTGTCCTGTTGCCAAAATTACATTTTTCTCGTGAAACTTAACTATTATATGCCCTTGGTGTTTTTGCAACCTTAGTTTTTTTGGGATTATTATGTAGATTTAAAAACTTGTTAACCTTTGGGAATATTTTATATGTCTGTGTGCTACTTAGAAAATACATTTTAAACACAATAATCATATAATGTTTTATATTGCATGTTTTCATAGTAGGTAACTAAAAACCATTTTTCTTTAAATAATTAGACTAAGTTTCAGGAGGTAAGAAGTTATCCTGGCATGAAATTCTCTGAAAAATTCCCTTGAAAATAATTTTCATTATCTTACACTCTGAGTAGAGAAAATTGAAATTAGTTTGTTTTATCATTGGTTTCTAAGAACATACATGACTTTACCTAGAATTTCTTAGGAGGATAAACGTATTCTCAAAGTTGTTTTTGGAAGCACATATTTAATGGAATAATCCATTTTTCATTCAATCATTTATAAATTCAATATCTAACTTGGAAAATAATAATAAAAAACTTATCTGTTCATTTATTAAAAAAATACAGTTAACCTCCAATATACGTTGTCTTGTATTATGCATAGAGGATTAAAACAATATTGATGGCTCAGATTCATTTAATACAGATGGTGTTGAGATCCTATTCCATGAAGTTTGTTAGGTTGTTTAAAAGAAGTAAGGCCCATACATAATAGAATATGTCAAACTCAAAAAAAAGAAGACACCACCGCCATATATTAATTGAGCCCCTTTAGTATGCTGCTTTATATGTTACACTGTGAAGAATGCTAACTATTTTTAAGATGCTTGCAGTCATGTGATGACAAGAGATGTCCAATGACATAATCTCCACACCACATGGTGGTGAGTGCTCTGGGGCGTGTGGCTAAACTGTTTCAGGGACATGAGAGACACCTACACAGAGAAGCTAGAAAAAGCATCAAGGAAGATAGAACTTTCAAATGTAGGTCTTGAGATTCTTTCTAAGCAAAGAACTAGCTTGAGCCAAGGCACAGAAGTCTATTAGAGTTTGACATATTTTGATAAATGGGGAAGGGAGGAAATTTGGAGTCTTAAGTTTTATGGGAGATAATGGCCAGGGATGAGCCCAGAGGTGATGGTTCGTGGCAGACCTTGAAGGTTTTCCATCCATATGCCGAGAAATCTAGGCTTTACTTTTGGGCCTGAGGTGGGGTGGGGACAGCCGAAGTTATTGAAATGACATTCCATTTTGGTTTAGAAAGATCTTCTGCTGATTGAGAAAGAGTAGATTGCAATGGGGAGAGGCAGGAAGACTTCCAATTTCAGTGGTCCTTGTGGAAGGTGACTTGTGATTGTGGAATTGGGGAAAAGAGTGCGCAAGAGAGCTTGGGCAGGATTTGCTGGCCAGCTGGACATCAGTGATGATACATGGAAAAAAGCCAAGGAGTAACAAACAACCTGGGCAGTGATATCATTTGCCAAAATTGGGGAGTGTCATTTTTATAGAATGGATTCAAATAATATTGACCAGGTGAAACTTGAGTGAAAGAGCTGTGATTTCAGAAAACTAAGATTTTTAAATTCCAAGTATAAAAGTTGAAAGTCATTTTAACTGTGGTTTTTCCCACAGAAACTGGTTTAAACAGTTAAAAAAACAAAACAAAAACAACCACAACACTGCATTTTGAAACTCTTTATCAGACTATTGGCTCAATTTAAATGATTTATCCAGCATATATTCATACTGCCTTTGATAAATCCCCAGTTAATTTTTTTGGGACAGCACAGCAAGGGGTTGTCATGCCTGAAGGGTCAAGGGGTTGTTATGCCTGAAGGGACAAAGGGTTGGACAGAGATGAAAACTGGGGACAATGAGAGTGTAGGTCAAAAACTGCTGAGTGGGCAGGGGCCCTGCCTGAGGTCAGAG
>NW_020174048.1:5230217-5311320 GCF_003031525.2 Neophocaena asiaeorientalis asiaeorientalis
AGCCAAGGCTGTTGCCAGGCTGCCACTGGGTGTGAAGAGCCAAAGCCATAGTCCAGAGGGGCCATTTGAGTGGCCTAGAGAAACACCAGCAAGCTAACTGGGAGCTAATAACTGTATCCTTGTAAATCTATGTCTGCTATCATAGAAACAGCTTTAAACACTCCCAGCTGATGCTGGGTGGGAGCTGGTGTCTTCCTGTGAAACGTGCTCCACCTAAAACTATCTTATTGCAACATTCTGTGCTAGTTCGGTCCCATTGCCTGCTAAGTTTTGGGCTTATCTTGCCAAGGGTGTGATCCCAAAATAGGGTGGAATGATATGAAGTGGTGGGTGGTGCTTCTGGCACCTACAGAGTTGGCCTCCTGAAAATCTCCCTGCTATTTGGACTGCAGAAATGTGAAGGGGCCATTCATCTGGTGAAGTACAGCTGCAGGGCAGACGTGGACCCTCACCCAGGGCCTTCAGGGAAGTGAGTTCTGGATTTTATCCTGGGCACAGAAGAAACTGTATAGCAATGCAGAACTATGGGTAGCTTTTTCTTTAAGCCTATCTGTACTTCTAATTTCTTTGCATATTAAGAGTGAGAGCCACTTTTCCTACTAAGCTAGGTCTTACTTTACCATTTATTTATTTATTTATTTATTTATTTATTTTTGCATTACACGGGCCTCTCACTGCTGTGGCCTCTCCCGTTGCGGAGCACAGGCTCCGGACGCACAGGCTCAGTGGCCATGGCTCACGGGCCCAGCCGCTCTGTGGCATGTGGGATCCTCCTGGACCGGGGCATGAACCCGTGTCCCCTGCATCGGCAGGCGGACTCTCAACCATTGCACCACCAGGGAAGCCCACTTTACCATTTTTAAATGTGTTGAACTATTTGTGGGTCTCCCCTGAACGATCACCAGGTTTTCCATGTGCCCCTGACGTTATGGAGATGGTCTTCTAGAAACATTCCATCTGTGATATCAACCCAATTAAAAAGCAAAAACAAACAACTAGACCAGACTTTTCAAACCCTGAAACACCAAAAGTTCTCCTTGATCTTTTAGTGAATATGAGTTATTTAAGTTAAAAAGTATTTATTTGCTGTTAAATAAATTTTTTGCCAAATAATCTGATTCCATGATGTAGTGTAGTTATAATCCCGTGTAGTTAACCTTGTTTTTCTCTGGAGTCCCGTTCTTTGATTTTATGAGTTCTAAGATGTTAATTTAATTTATTTTTTTGATATCTTCCAGTTTGCCTGAGTCCAGGCAAAACGATCCACAAAAATCATAGTCAAGGAATTCTGAAGAGCCATTTAGTAAGACCCCAATTCCTGGTATGGTTTGGCCTAGAGCTGCTAGTGAAATGAGTGGTCTTTAAAGGCTTTTACAGAAAGTTCAGTCTATGACTCACACTAGTATTGAGAAACTTCCTTAAAAGTCACTCCCTGAGACTGAAATGTATCTTCCACTGTCACTGCTGTGTAAACTCACACCTTTTTTTCTCTCCAATTGGCCATTCTTTGGCATGGTACTTCAGCTTCTGAGTCTACAAGGACTTAGCATACAATACTAGATTGTTATTTACACGTTCTTATTTCATTATGTCTTTCTACTAGGATTATTTTCTTGATTTGTGATTAACTCATCCAAAGTGATTCACAAGCCTTTTTAACCACATTGTTACATGTTTTGATTTGAATGTGGTGTTTCTGTATTAGAAGGGGGGAAAGGGCTGACATTTAAAGAACAGAGTTTGAGTCCATTTCTCACCTGGCAAGCCAGTTATCTATGTTTAACAGACTAACCCCCGAACACAGTGGTTTTAAAACAACCACCATCTTACTATATTTCTTAATTTTGTGGGTCAGGAATCGGGCAGAACTCAGCTGGGTGCCTCTTCTGTTTTATGTGTATTCGTGGAGGCCACTTAAGAGACATATAGGTGGTGGATAGGCTTGTCTGGAGTGTGTACAAGATGGTTTTGCTCATGTATCTGGCCCTTGGCAGGGATGCTAGAAGGTTGAGCTCATCTGGAACTGGTACCCACCGCACCTACCTGTGGCCTCCCTAGCATGGCAGTCTCAGGCTGATGGCACTTCTACAGGACACCCAGTGAGGGTTTTCTAAGACAACAGGTGCGAAAGTGCTGCTTATGCCTAGTCCTTCAAGGGCCAGAGAGTTACTTCTGGTGGATCCCATTGGATAATCATGTCACGAAGGTCAGTTAGATTCACTTCTCACTGGGAGGACTAGCAAAGAATCTGTGCTATCTCTAGTCTAACATACCTGGGTAATTTTTGCCTGGTATGATTTTTTTTTTCATAATCTCATTTTCATGATTTTTCTTCCATGAGAGTAAAATAGTAAGTGCCAGCCTCATTGAGTTCTTATGAGGATTGAATAAGCGTCATGATATTACTTACTGAATTGTTATTTGCATTCCTTATTAATTTTTCTTATTGGAATCAGTTTTGTTTCTGGTCCCATTTTTAATTATTCATTATTCTGAATTTGGATCTCATCCTCAAGTTGGCACCATTTTACCTCTTGTGGATACTTGTATTATGTCCCCAATTTAATAACATCCTTTTTGATGCTGTCTTCACTGAGTGTGATCTATATGATCCCCTGGTGGGTCTTAGAGTTCTAATTATGTCTGCCCACAAGTTAGATTTCTTTCTCCACCTATCCTTAAAAATATGTCATCTCTATTACACAGGGAGTGGTTGATGGCTTTGAACATACTCTTTTCTCTGGAAGAAGCTCTCTTTCAGATATCAAGTGTCTCTCGCTGTTTACTCAGATCTTTTCTCAAAAATCATCTTAGCTGAGAGGTCTTTCTTGAGCACCTTGTCCTAAACAGCACTGGCCCTCGTGCCCTGTTGGGTTACTGTCTATACTTTTATCCTGTGTTATCCTTTTTTTTTTTTCAAATCACTTTCACCACCTGACATAATGTGAATGTGTTTACTTATTGTATGCCTTCACCAACTGAATGGAAATTTCATGACAGCAAAAATGTGTTTCTTCAGCTCTGAATCCACAGGACACAAAAACAGAGTCTGGCACAAAGTAAGTGTTCAATAACCAAAATAGATAAATGATTGAAAAAGCTTTGGGGGATGAAGATCACACACAAGAAGCTAATACAATTACTAAAAAATCCTTTTATGTAGGCCAATAGGTATCAAATTACTGCTTGTGAAATTTTATTTCATTGGCTATGATGTATTTCCGAAATAAATTTAGATGTGTCTATATAAATAGAACTGAACTGTAGATTGTAATCAAGATGCTTTTCTTGCTCATTTTCTCTTATTTCGACTCTTTATCATATTAGGCAGCCCTACTCCCACCCCAGAGGTTAAATGCTTGGTTTGGGATGTGACCTCACCCATACCCACAGAACGGTTGGTTCAGTGGTCGGTTGCACATCTGGCCCGTGATGTCCGTGGTCGAGTGAATGTTGTGGGAAAATCCCACGTTTGGATAATGATACCACAGAAGGTAGCGTCTTCAGAGTGGTCTGGCTGGCAAGACCCGACTCTGGAGTGACCCCAGTTGGATTGGCCGGACTGACTGCCAGGTGGAGCTGTCAGTCCCCTCTGAGCAGGGAACTGGGGTGGGGAAACATTTGTCTGACCAGTTTTACCACCTTAATGTGGGTTTGTGTCTTCTGTTTGCATGGAAACTAAAGAAAACAGGAAGAAACCATGTAGAACCAGTGCATCTCATCCAGACACGTTAGTGGCTGGTTGTCTTTGGTCATCGCATCGACGCTTCACCTTCTGCATTTTCACATGTTTGTTGTCTCGTAGACAGAGGCCCCTCAACCATGATGAAAAGTCATGATAATTAACCACATGTTCTTCATTATGCCCGGGGCTTTGAACGTGTCTCCCCCAGCTAGTAGACATTTCAGCCACATGTAGGATAAGAAACTACAGGATTTCAGAATCTTTTCTTTTAAGGAAAATGAGCAGCAGAATTTTAAAGCAGAAGCGTGAAATGCGAGTGATTGCAAGTCTCACTGAAGTGGCAAATAACACGCTCCATGTTGAGTATCTGATATTTGCTTTCTGGTGCGCTTTTGATCTCAGAACACCTAGCAGGGCTGGGTTGGATGGAGTTTTGCTGACTTGTTGCATCAGTGCTAAAGATGAAAGAAAACAGTCTCCGCATTCACCCTGGTGTTGATTGTCCTATAAATAGGAAACTAGTCAGTTAACCTTGCCTGTTGTCATACCGAGAGCTTTATTAAAAATAAGCAGTGCGTGCCAGGGTAGCTGAATGTGGGATTTCTGCTTAGATGCCCACAACTCTTTCAAATACTTCATTAAAATGTGCACGAGGACTCCTTCAGTGCTGTGAGCAAAAATATTGTTATGGAAACTGAGGTCTGTTATCATAGCTTTGGTGATTTGCAGTGATTATTTAATAAATGAGTTTATGTTTGAAAATATCCAATGTGATAATACGAATTTACACCCTGCATCCTATTTCTTTTATTTTGACACATATGGAGGATGCTGTTTTGTTTTGACACCCAGAAGAGATGCTCTTTTCGTTAAAAATCGCTGAACAGTAATGAGCTTCTAGTTAACGATCTTACCAGATTTCCCTAACATAAGGAAATCTGATACTGATGAATCTATAGCATTCTACAATAAGTAATCTTAGATGTGTGCATCATTTCCAAGGGGGTTTTTAATTGGCCTTACCAGGATTTGTCAGAAGATTTGCTGTGTAGGTCTTGTCTGGATACAGAGTACATCCTGCAAGCCAGAGCAGGATGCAGACCATAGTGTGAGGAGGGAATGATACTCTATCACCTACATGACACCCTCTTCAGCTTGAGAGCAGAGCCCTTAGCAGTGATAGCTTGTGCATGGGAACAAGCTACCGTTCCTCTCTCAGCGTGAGTAGAACTAGTCTTCCTCCTAAGAGGGCACAAGGGTGAACAAGAAATTTGAAGAGCAAGTGGTGTCCTGAAAAGGGCGCTGGGCTGGAATCTAGAAGTCAGGCCAGCTTGCAAATGGGTGCTGCTGCGAGTGTCCGTTCAGGTCTCCAGGAGCCCCTTTTCCAGGAGCAAAATCAAAGGGCTGTTCAGAAATGCTGGAAAGACCCTTCCCGCGTCAAAGTGCGTGTGACTCTATGGATATGGTTTTATAATTTCATTTTACTGCTGTGAAGGAAACACCTGTGTCTATGCTGCTGGGTAGAGAGGGCACATCCTTTCCCTTCCTCATCATAATCCGTCGTCTGTGAAACAGCAAATAAACCCATTCAAAGCTCTGCAATGGAAAGTTGTTACCCAGGGTTGCCTAATCATTCCTTCTCTTTAACAGGACAGAGACATATCCTGTTAGAAAAACAGAGAAGTGGATCTCCTATAGTCAGACTACTAGGAGTTAAAATTTAGCTCCAGTATTTATGTGCTGCAAAACCTCATGCAAGTTAATAACTTTTTCTGTGCTTCAGTTTTCTCACCTGTAAGGGGATAATGATAGTATTTACCTTTTAGGATTCTGGGCATTGAGGAAAGAATCCCCTATGAGGAATATAGGAAGGAATCAATAAAATATCAGTTATTCTTTTGATTTTCTTGAACAAATTAGAAACTGGTGTGAGACTAAATTAATAACAATGAGCATTCTGAGGTGCCTGGGGTTTATCACAATGGTTAGTCAACCTTACCAGATAGGAGATAAAACAGTTTATTAGTGACTGTGTTAGTCAGCTCAGGCTGCCCTAGCAGAGCACCACAGACAGGGTGGCTTAAACAACAGAAATTTATTTTCTCCCAATCTAGATGCTGGAAATTTCAAGATCAAAGTGTCTTCAGGGCTGGTTTCTGATGTGGCCTCTCTCCTCGGCTTGTAGAGTCACCTTCTCAGTAAGTCCTCACATGGCCTTTCCTCTCGTTACTGAACTCAGGTCTGGCTGCTTGCTGCTTGAAAGCCGATACTCAAGAGACAAGTGTTGGTAGAAAGGAAAGTTTGCTTTATTCCAGAGGCTGGCTATCGGGGGAGAAGGCAGACTCGTGTCCGAAGGCCAACTCCCCACCGCTGATCTGTCAGTGGTCGAGAGCTTTTAAAGCGGAGTTTCAGGGGTGTATAGGCAGAGGAAAGGGGCTCCATGCAGAAACAGCACAGTCAGCTCTGACTGTCATCTTGACATTGGTCATCAGTGGTCTGGCCAGCGTCATCTTGATTGTTTTAGGTACGGTTAATCTTCAGTTCCAGGGTCGGTTTGTTCCCATTTCCTTGAGGCCAGTTCTCAGAATTGTGGCAGCTTGTGTCATGGCTACAGCCTGGTCATCGTGTAGTTAATGTCTTCCACCTGGTGTGGGTTTCAGTGTCTGTGGTCAGCTCACAGGATACGGCTCAGAATATTATCTGCAGCCCTTGAGGAGGAGCTAAAGATCATTAACTTTGTTTAATGACTAAAGTATTAATATTTGGTCTTGTTTGACTGCTTTCCTCTGCATTTTCTCACTTCTCTGATTAAATTTATTCTTTGACTAAAGTTTTTCTATGGACAAAAGAGAGGTGGAAGACATGGGGGTGGCGTCTCCTGGGAGGGCCCATAGGGTCCTGCACTGTTTCACTCTGTGCATGTGGGTAGGAAGGAGGGATCTCCAGTGTCTCTTCCTCTTCTTATAAGGACATCAGTCTTATAAGATTAAGGCCCCATTCTTGAAATCTAAGTCAACTTTAATTACCTTTCTAAAGACTATTTCCAAATACAGTCACACTGGGGGTTAGGGCTTCAGTATATGAATTTGGGGGAGGGGGGAGCACAATTTAGTCCATAACAGTAACATTTCAATAGATACAAAATTCAGAAAAGACTGCTGCCTTGTCTTTACCGCTACATGGTTTCACAGCATGTGATAAATGGTGTTAGCTTCTTCATTTTCATTGAAATCAAAATTATATTGGAATAAGGGATGACCAATATGGGCTTAACATGTTTCCACTTAGACTGATAATGTCTTAGCAAAAGACAAGGCTTTGATATTCCTTAGAAATTTGTCTAGAGGTTGACTAATATTTTTATTTTAGCTTTCTCAGATATGTTTTAATAAACTGTTTTTGTTATTATCTGGTAATATTCAATGAAGATAAATTGGAAAACACAGATCCATAGATAAACGTGTAGTAGAACCAAAACCTGTCCTTGTCACAGTACTCAGAGGTAACTCGGGGTTATTGTAACATTGTCCTTTATAGTGAATCGCAGCTGTTATGGCCTGTTAACTGAGGTGAATATCCTAAGAGTATAAGCTGTTGGGTCAATGCATGTGTTTTTGTGTGTGTGTTTTTTTTTTTTTGCGGGACGCAGGCCTCTCACTGTTGTGGCCTCTCCCGTTGCGGAGCACAGGCTCCGGACACGCAGGCTCAGTGGCCATGGCTCACGGGCCCAGCCGCTCCGCGGCATGTGGGATCCTCCCAGACCGAGGCACGAACCTGCGTCCCCTGCATTGGCAGGCTGACTCTCAACCACTGAGCCACCAGGGAAGCCCCATGTGTTTGTTTTTGAGGCGCCTTGAGTTTGATACACCATGGAGACATTTAAGAGATGTCCATAGGGTACTGGGCTTCTGAATAGGGAGATCAGCAGCTTGGAGGAGAGGGCTGACTTGCAGACAGACGTTTGTGCGCATCTGTATATGGGTAGTGACTGATGTGGATTCCTGCGTGTGGGTGAAGTTGCTAGAGGATATACATCCAAGAGGAGGGGTCTGCTGACCAACAGCAGCACTTTGGGCACAGTGCCTCAGGCCCACAGTACTTTTAGGGGCCCATGAAAATATTTCAATTTATTTTAAAATCAAATGGAAAAAGAAAAAAAAAATTAGGGTCAAAGAAAATGTCCTAATTTTATTTCCATGTCAGAATAAAATGCCATGTTCAGGGGCCATAGGAATCTATTAAATTTTGCCTAAAACAGAAAAAAAATAAATGTTTAACTGTTTAAAAAGTATTTTTTAATATTGATAGTATTATGGTAGTAAGGTTCAATGAAGGCAAAAATTCTTAGGGCCCACAAAGTTATATTGTGGCCCTGGTTTGATAGAAACCTGGAAAGAGCAGTCTTAAAAAGATTTTGGAAGAAAAAATACCTACACAAATGTTTACAAATGTCCCAGGGGGCTACCACAATTCACTTTCTCATATCCCCCAGGCCCCGAGGACAAGCAATGACATTTTTCTACAGATCTCTCTGGTCCCAGAAGGCAACATGGAGATGGTCCCTCTGCTCTGAGATTGTTAGTTTCCTATTATACCTCAGTTACATTTATAAAGCTCTTTTTTTCATGCCAGCCTAAGTGGTTTTCAGAGTTATTAATTTTAATGTTTAATAAACCAGTTGCCATAGCAACAATCATATCACAGATGTTCTGTTAAAGCCTCTCCAAAGCATACACCTTTGTCAATATGTTATTTTGAACATCTCAAAGGATAAATACTTGAAAAAGCCAACGCATCTCTCAGGTTTCAGGCTCACAATTTGCATCACTAATTATATACTCTCTTCAAAGAATCAAAGAATATATAGTATTTAAGAGAAGGTTGATGAGCTAATTTATAGAATATAATACAGGAAGAGGTCAAAATAACACTTCTCACTGTTGGAAATGAAGTGTAAGATCAAGAAATCAAAAGTTATAATCATGGAATATGTATATACATATATGTTTTTTAAAATGTTAATTATAAACCACAAGTGCCACGAATGATTCACAAGTTTTAACTCCATAGGTATTTTTCTCCAGTGAGTGGCACTGATTGTTATTTTGCTTGTAGAGTGTGGACTCCCGGCATGCATGGGTCACTGCCTGGGAAATTATGCAATGTTGGTTTACTTTCTTTATCCCTCTCTCTTATCTGATCTTGAAGTGAAGGCATTGAAACTATCTCAAAACCTTGATGAATTTTTCCAAAATTCAAATGATAATATTTAATAACAACATATTTTAATGACTAATTAAATGCTTTTGACTCTGGTTTCCTTTTCTGTTTTTTTTTAATTAAGGCTTTTTTAAATTGCTTTTTTATTAACAGAAGGTAATAACAAATAACATTGGCTAAACGTCACTCTGAAACTTAGAAAAACAACAATTTTTCCCCTAATTTTCATCTGCTTCTTTGGAAAAACCAGAAGGAGAAACTCAGGGGTGACAGAATTCATTCTGATCTTGACCCGTCATGGGAGCTGGTCACTGAACCATCTCTTGCCCTCACTTCCTTGTTTGCAGAGTGGCGAGAACTCCTGGTTTATATCACGAGGTCCAAGTTAGGACAAATGACCATGAATTGTTTTCTGAAGGAGCCCCAGGCCTTCCCCTTCTGAGATGTGGCTTGGACATGGACTACAGTCAGAGTTGGTTTAGACGGTCAGCGTGGGAAGTGAGTTTTTAGTGAATTCATGTGCAGAGGGTAGAGGAAGAGGTCGATGTTTCTCGTGAGAGTTTATGCACAGTTGTGTGAGTTAAACGTTGTTCTTCCTCTTCCCCAGCACTGGAGAGGCAGGACAAGCCTTGTCTTATGTCTCCCAAGGGTTGGAACCTTTGGCTCCTTCTGAATACCAGCCTGCCCTGTACTAACACCAGATGTTTCCACGACAGAAACTCCACATCCATCTGTGTAAGGATGCATGACAAATTTCATCTAGAGCGGCGGTATAAGAGTCATATTCAAATGTGAGGCAAGAGTGAGCACACGGCTTTTATTTGTTCTTTAAGAAAAAAGTATGTCTTTGTGAGTTTAAATCATCAGCCGTGCTGCAGGAAGAAAAATGGGTTGTAGGCTGGCTTGGTTTCTTCATGACTGTGTGAAAGTGGGCCATTAAGATCTCCCTGAAAGATTACAGACCTGCTCATTAATTTTAAATCTCAGACCTTTGAATTAGGATAGCACGAACAATGGAATTTAAGATAAAAATTCTTTTTTAAAAATGGGTCCCCTATCATCTCTGAGAACCCTCAGGCTGTGTAAAAATATGGTACACAAGGCCTTGCTTTATTTACCTGGGAGAATGTTATGGTCTATTAAGTTGGTCCTTTTAGTTTAACAGTGAGTTCATGGAATGCTTTCCAGTCAATATTTGTAGAAAAGTAAAAAACAAAATGGGCATTTTTTTAAATCTTCTTTTTAGATTTTATGTTTTGTGGTTGGGTTGGTGTCTTGGGTGACCAACGGTTTCATAGGTCAAGATGCGGATTCACTTCTTCATTGGGGCCCACGTGACACCACTGACATCTGCACGATCTGCATCCTTTTCTGGCTCCTCGTTGGGATTAAAGATGCATGTTTGCAAGATGAGAAGCAGGGATGACAGCGATAGTCTGCCCTGGGGAGCATAGTGATGCTGACTGGACCATTCCTGGATTATGGCCTTCTAGCATGATGCTCTTTCATGTTATTTCCTCATAGTTTCTCTATGAGATATATAAACCCCACCCAAAATATTTTTTTCCTAGCTCAAAAAAACCCAAAAACAAACCAGTTTAAAAGATACCCTTCAAAGTGACAGTACTCTCAGTTGAAATATTTTTGGAAGAAAAATTAGGTCTTATTTTAGGTTCATTTTAGAAAATTTGTTTTACTGTTTCAAAAATAGACAGAAAATAGCATAGATTCTTTTATTTTGGAAATCTGAGCTCTTTGCCTCAGAAAATGAGGAAACATTCTTCTGCTTTTCATCACTTACAGTGATACTATTGATATTATTGTACACGTTGTTTTTTCTTCTTTATCAGATACACCGTACGCTTCCTGAGTATATATTCCAAACTACTAAGAACATGTTTTTCCAGTTTGCTTAATTGTCAGTATAATTATAATTAAATAATTTTCTCCCCCAAAATGTTTGTTTAGGCAACAGATTTCTGCATATTTGAAAACCTAATAAAATGTTTTATTTTAAAGCTCTTCACTCCAAATAGACAATTCTGCACTGTCGAGTAGTTGTTTAAAACCAAATAAACAGTTTGGCTATTATGTAGAGAGAAAAAAAAAAAGCATGGCTTGTGATGGATATTGTCAATGTAGCCACCAAGTTGAAGATGATGAGGGAGTTGTTAGCTCTTATTTAGGAAACTTTCAGGAAGGTCTAGAGCTGCTGGAAAACAGGATTGTCCACGTTGACCCTTGGGAGTAAGTTGTCTTTCAGACCACCTAGGGTCCAAATTTGGGGAACATATTCTGTATGTCAGAACATGGTCGACTGCCATTTTAGATTGATTATTGCTTATTTCAAGTTTATGATGCCATTTCTGTTTTCCCTGCATTTCCAAACTTCCTGGAAGACTTCCTGAAATCATTCAAGTTTATCCTCATTTTTTATGCCTACTGACCAGTCACTCAGTCCTTAAATAACCACTTTCAATCTAGAGTTTACCTTATCCTTTTGCAGTAACTTTTCCTAAGTCATCAAGAATAATCTTACAACAAGGTTCGGTGGCTTTTTTTCATGTTATAATTCACACCCTCTCTGAAACGTTCCGCTTCATTTGTTGAACATCTTAGGTTCTCCTGGTTTTCGATCTGTGTCTTTGAGCACTCATTCATTCTCCCTTTTTTCTTCCACTGCATTTCCCATCAGTCTCTTTTGGAATGAGTAGTTTAATCTCTCTCTCTCTGTCTCTCTCTCTCTCTCTCTCTCGCTAAATATATGCAGAAGAAATATATAAGAAGAAATGGAGTGCAGTTAGTTATAAATGTTTAACTATAAGCCAGTTATTTAATCTCCTTACACTAGCTGATATGCTTGTTATAAAATCCAGCTCATTCCCTATGTCTTTATTTGCCATGTGAACTATTAATAGAGGTAATCTAAAACCACAGAACCTGAATCCCTCGCTCCCACACAGAGGTGGCCTGTGGCTTTTGGCATCCTTTTAACTTGTCTCTAGAGTTCAAGTCTACAGCCGATAGAAGAAGCCCCCTGGCTAGAGCCTGCATCCCTGTTCTGTACAGTGTGTTGAAGAATACACATTGCACCTCTGCCTCTGGTATGTTGGAGCACATTAAATGTCATCTAGCCATAAGGCAGGGGAACACTGCAGGAGAGGATGTGCTTTCTCTGAGTCATGCTGCTTTCAAATGAAATGGCACTGATTTAAATCTGCATGGCAAACTTGCCTGAGCTAGAATTTGACCGGAACCCTAGGGTTAATAGCTTTGCTCTTTGAGAGAGCTCCAAGCTATTTTCATTCCAGGCCACTTTTACATTTACATAGTCCATATCACTGAAGCCCCAAGGTACTTTGCCAACAAGAAGCAGATATTTACTTAGTAAAGTTAATGTACCTCCCCAATGCTTTTTAGCCTTCGGGCACATTTTCAGGTAATAAGAAAAAAAATGTATATATATATATGTATATATTCCTTTTAGTTTCTAAAATAGAAAGAATAAGGGGATATAACCCAAAGCTGGATATGCTTAAAAAAGATAATTACAATGGTAGGTCCATTTAAAATCTCATGATAACCCTTCCATATTTATTATTCCAGTATTTTAATTCACTCTTATGCCACTTAAAAGAAAAAATAAACATTAAAATCAGGAGAAATCAGCCAGTGGGCCGTAGCAAATGTGTATTAGGGTATGCAACCCACCTCGGGACCACAAGCACATGATAAATTAGATAAGGCCAAGAGATCTGAGCTCACATCTGAGCTCCTAACTTTTAAGCAGAAGTTCTGATCAATAACAATTATGGAGTGTGTCAGTGGCCATGAGTCAGGATGCTTCTTGTTACAAGTGAGAGAAAACCCAACTTAGCTCTGCTTAAGCAAAATACTTTATTGGCCTGTATAACTAGCAGTTCAGGAAGAGCTGATGTAAGAGCTCAGAGATCACCACCAGAATATGGTCGATCTCATTTTACATCTATTTGTTAAGCTTCATCTGTGTGAACTTTATTTTTAGATACCAGCACCTACGGAAAGAGAGGAACACTTTCCCAGTGTCCCCAACTAAAACCCCAGACTGGAGTATTAGAGGACCCCAAATAGCCCAGTTTGTGAAAGTGCCCACTTCAGAACCAAGCATGATGGCCAGAGACATGGAAGGTGCTGATTCTCAAAAGTGATATCAGACATCATGTCTCCAAGTCAATGAGAATGATGTTCTCTGGCCTCCACCTCCTGGGGCTGGGGGTGTAGTCAGCCTGACCCTACCAGAGAAGATGGTGGTCACCCCAAGCAGAGTGCGGGTTTTCTGTTGCCACAAGAAGCTTACTACTGGGGCCAGAAAACATCAAAATTCATTATAGACAATAATTAATGAAATCCACTGACACTTCTAGCTCAGCTGGGCCCCAGCTGGTTGCCATTCCTACTTCATAAAAATTAAGACATTAGCCCAGTTTTTGAGCACTTACTGTAAACTGGATCCTATGTTAAATAATTTAGTGAGATTTTTCTAATTTATTTCTCACAGCAATCCTGTGAGGTAATTATAATTATTATTCCTTTTTAGAGCTAAGGAAACTGGAATGCAAAAAAAAAATGTGTAAGTAATATGCACAAGGTCATGCAGCTAGTGAAAGGAAAACTGAGTTTGGACACAGGTCTGATTACAAAGCCTGCATCTGTGCTCATAAAGAAGATAGATAGAATACTGGTTGAAAATGTAGATTCAAATCTAGTTTCCACCACTTAGTAGCTATAATTCTTTAAATCTTTCCCCTAGGCTTTGGATATTTCCTCCTGTAGCTAATGTCTGGACACTTAAAATTATTGTTCCTGTTAAGCCAGGTACCTGCAGCGACTTGTGATTCAAAATCATCCTTAGAACTCCAATGTCTATCAGTGTCATTTTGCAAGGTGGGCATGTTAATTACTCCAGGGCATTTTACTTAAATCCACCAACCTTCACTTCCAGCGTTCTTCCGTGGGATCCTTTTTTTCTTTTCTCTGGTTTATCTTGACTCAGAGTCTGTGCAATCCTCTATAAAGTGGCTTCTTCAGTGCTGTATGTTCCTTGCCTACATACTGCCTGGTACTCAGTACCACTTTGTGCCGACTCTGTTCCACATCTACCTTGATCATCAGGCCCAACTCTCCCAGCTGTAGTAGCACAGTCAGAGAGAGATCCCAGCAGACCCAGTTTCTCTAGACCCAGTCCTCTTAAAGGCACCAGGAGAATGAGAGTCTACTTTTTCCTAGTCCCTGGTTCCTTCCAGGTAGTGATTTTAATATGTGGGACCAGAGAGACAATATACAAATGCAACCACATGATTAAATATTACCCATGATGACTTGGTTAGATTCAGAGGGAGGAACAAAGCTCAGCACTCTCCAAACACACTTGTTCATCAGCTTCTCCCAGACTTCCTTGCTGGTCTTGCCTGAAGGTGGGGTTAATTAACCCTCTGTAGTTCGGTCTCAAATCACTCGTTACCTCATTTGCACAGAGTTACGATATCATTAAGAGGTGAAAGGATCCAGTTTAGCCTCAGTTGGATGCTCTGTTCTAGCAGATCAAGATCTAGCTGGATTCTTGGCTCACCTCACTTTTGTGGTTGAAGACACTCTATTTATATGATCTATCCTCGACAAAGTACACTCTTCCAATATAATAAACTTCCTCCCAGGTTGATCAGTAGTGCCCCCTCAGATTTATGTGATTGTTGACAGATAGAATGACAAAGTAAAGGATGAATATATGCAGGAGTCAGCAAAAAAAATAAACAGTGCTAGGACAATGGATCGCAGCTCCATTTGTGAAGCAAGTAATTCTTGAGTATTTTGTATGTGATGTTAGACTAATAGACCCTTAAACATAGTAGTGGACAAGGTAGACATGGATCTTCCTTCATGTCTTTGGTTGAATGATATGATATTGCTGATATTCCGTACATAAATGTCATTTTCATTTGTTTCAACTAATTGAAAGGGATGCTAATATTTAAATAGAGGACTGCAAAATGGGGTGACAGGAAGAGCAAATCACATTGAGTGAATCATAAATAATATTTTATGGTCCCTCACTGGCTCCTTAGCTTTAAATAATTTAATTAAATTGGACTCAGTTTCACAAGGAATCAGGAACTAAGATAAGAATCATAGCAGGGAGTGGTATCAAAACTATAAAGTCTGTGTATAAAAATGCATTTGCAGGTATATTGTTCACCTCAAGAATTTGACATAGAACTTAGTGAAAGTCTATAACACTCTCCTGTCAGTTTTAAGAAAATAGATAATTTATTTATTAAATATAGGGCAAGAGGTCCCTAAGCAATTTACCACACAGGTAATTGAAAGTAAACATGTTGCAGATTAGTATTTCCAGTGTTTGACTTTTTGTTCAATCTAAATTTGGCCATGCAATGCTGAGGTGTAACACAATAAGACAGAGTTGCTTTTTTTGTTTTGTTTTCATAAACAAGTTTCTGCATGGGCCTGAGTATTTATAATGTGAAGGCTATTTGGTCAAAAGCAGAAAGTATGTTTGAACTGAAGCAAACCAAGTTTTCAAAAGTACACCTTTTAAGATTACTGCCCAACTGTTTAATAAAATGACTTTTGCCTGGCCAAGCCTTATCACCTTTTCTAAAAGGTGAGAATATTCTTCTTGAATTGGAGACATGAAAATTAAAAAATTATCCTTCTAGACTAAAAAGGGAAGACAATATATTATCAACTTTGGGTTTTCTCATAAATGAAAATATATTCCTATCTCATTTATTAATTATAGTCAGAAGATTATCCTTCATCTTTCCTTATCTCTGTAAATGATAATAATTCCAGAACTATTGCCACTCGATTGTTCTGTGAAAGCAAATTTATAAAGCCAACAATTATTCAGAAATAAGTTTTCTTATACGCAGATGTTTTTCATACCCTTTGTTCCCAATTTATATTTGGATCTGAAAATCGATAAAGTTACTAGTTTAGAAATAGTTAACTGTGACTTTTTATTTTAGGAAACACAAATGAGGATGCACTTCTCCATAGGGCCTTTTTCACATTCTTTTAACAACCAAATAATTCCCAATTTTCTGGTGTGTAAATTTCGTGTGATCAGTACAAATAAACAAAGGGACAAGATTTGGGCAGTTGAAACCCATTGTTTTACAATGTCTTTGTTTATAATCTTTCATAATTCATCCTTAGAAATGGCCTTCCTGGTAATTACTTACCTTTAATGTCTTCATTTTCATTTAAATGTTCAGTGATCAGGATAATTAGAATTAATTTGGCCTTGTCATTTTATGGAAATGGAGCTTCTGCCACTTATCAGGAGCTTCCTGCAGGCAGTGTTACCAGAGAAATATGTGACTCCACCACTTCACACACTGGGTTATAGTCTTTGGTTAAAGTGGTAACAGTAGGACCTGGCCTGATTCCAGTTTAAATTTATGCCATTTTTGATAGAGGCTTGTGGGCAGTCAAGCTGGGAGCCTTGCTTGTTGTGAATGGCATTGTGTGTTATGACTTGGTTCTCTGCAAACAATGCAAGGAACTTCTGCCTCCATTCATCTGGGTATTTTACAGGCTCAGATTGACCCTGCAGTTAGAACAAAAGGAAATCTTCCTTTGTATTAAGATGGGAAAATACCAATCCTAACTTTTTTCAGGATTTTAGGTGGAATACAGGAAAGAAATGTTTAAGAAGTTTACTACCGGAAAGCTTCTAAGAAGAGAGTGTGCCAGTGAATTTTCAAACTGGAAGGGACTTTTTGCATTACCTAGCCTAGAGTTTTCCAGTCACAGAAAAAAGTAAATTTTCACTGTCATCCCCAGTCACCCCCTGTCATACCTTTGCCTCAGCAATAGCATTGGCTTTCCCATCATTTTTATCCTTTCCTGGGAAACATTTAGGTAAGGTAAACAATTTAACTGACTACCAATCTGGGGAGAAATAGCACACATCTAGATTTGTCAAATGCTTTATTATTTAAGGCTACCCCGTGAACCTGTCGCATTTTCAAAATTTGAACCTCGTTCTTCTGTGAAGCCTACTTTTAACTCTACCGCACTTTAAACTTGATCTTTATTCTTTGTCTTCTCAGGAAGGAAGATTATGTGACCCATATCTTTATTACTCTGAATTATCATCAGTAATAAAATACAGTTAGATATGAGGAGAAATGCTTGCTCTGGATAACTCCAATTACTATGAGTTTGAATACATTAGAAAGGAGGCCGAGATTAAGTAGTTTCAAGCAATTTATTTTGCTTGTGATTTTTGTGGGCCAGGAAGTAGGGAAGGGTTTGGGCAAAGCTGGAGTCTCTCCTGTGGGTAGAGTCCAATGTTGTTGGCTGGGGTTGCAGTCATGTGTGGTCTGGACATCTAAGATGGCTTGTTCTCATGGCTGGGAGAGGGGTAAAAATCTCATCTATCCGTGGGAGGTGGAGTAAAGAATTTTCAAATGTGTTTTAAAACTGTCATAGAGTGTGAGAAAGCTGAGAGGCTCTGTATTCAAGAAGAAAGATACTTTAAAATGCCCAAGGGATGTGGCTGATAGCGATGATTCAGTGAAATGCAAGTGAAGTAAAACAATGGGACCTGCACTGGAGAATCCCAGTGAGAAAAGCCTTTGATAGTGAGCTGGAGCCAGCCCACATGACTTGCAAGAGCCAGTTATCCACGTTTTCTCAATCCCAACCCTGATTTGATGGTGTTGCATTGATAGCTTGAAAACGGCCACAGTGGGATATTTACACCACAGAAATTGGCAGACACTACAAATAAGGACTTTCCCTCCACCAGAGACCCAGTTGCTAGACATTTTACTGACACACTGCTGGTAATGGGCTAACCTAGAACTGCTTTTGGGAGACATGTATTCTCTTAAAGCCATTCTACTCTGCTCACTATAAGGTAGAAAACACTCCTGTTCTGTGAAATCCTCAGGGAGGTTTGCAAGATTCACTATTGCTTTTGGATGAGTTTTTGGGGTGTCCCAAAGTTGTCCACAATTTGAGTCAGCACTGGCTGTTGCAGGATTAGCACGTATTGAAGGAAAAGAAATCCTGAGAAGAAGTCCTGATAATTAGCAGAAATAACAGGGAGGCTCTGGATATAAAACTGAGAGTTTGAATTAAGTTTATTTAAGTCTCCAGAGAAGGAGGAAAGCCCTACTCAACCAACACTTTGGCTACACAACTGTGTGTTAATTTATTGTTCACTGTACAATTTAACCTTTATTATTGTGCTTTAACTGGGTTATTAATAGGTGAAAATATTTAAATATTTTGTATGGAATTGGACAGGTCGATCTATTTCTCTCATCTTCAGATTCCTTATCTCTAGAAATTATCTAAAAGTATCTTTCCATAGTGTTGTTTCAGTGGGTGCTGCAAGATTAAAAAAGAAGTAAAGAGATTAACATTAGTTATGACTTAGGTAAATATTGCCTGGCTGTGGAAGGTGGTCTGTGAGATGGGGTAAGATATCATTTTAGAATTTATACGTAATATTAAGGGGTTTTTACCTGAGTGAAGATGTGAGTAGAAAGGGGGGATTTCTATACTATGCCACAAAATAGTCCATTTTTGAATATTTTAGGATATTAACAAAATTCTCTTAGAACTAAACGGATTACATTTTATTTCATGTGTGGGCTGGAATAAAAGTGTAAGTTCAGAATTGACATTTTATATGAAACACGTTTATTCCTAGTCCATCTGTTAGTAGGTCTTCATTGGAGTTCATTTGCAGTCAGGCTTTGGTAGATACATTTCATTGATATTTAATTTTAATATTTGTTCAAGTATTCCAAGGTCTTATTT
Organism: Neophocaena asiaeorientalis asiaeorientalis; assembly: GCF_003031525.2. NCBI lineage: Eukaryota > Metazoa > Chordata > Mammalia > Artiodactyla > Phocoenidae > Neophocaena > Neophocaena asiaeorientalis. Next base: position 5,248,960 of record NW_020174048.1, read on the forward strand.
ACTGTTTCTTGTTGTTGTTGTAACAATGCCCTTTTCCCCACATTCTTTAAGTTTGAAGTAAAGAAGCTTTATGACAGTTTTCAGAGGGGAAACCAGAGCTTGTTTATCACTGGCAACAGCTTATTTTTCAGGTTTTTTTACTATCATAAAATAATCAATACAGTTTTTGAAAATACAAACATGAATGAAAAAAGAAAAAAAAAAATCACACATCATTCACCAGCAAACACAGCAGCAAATATTTTACCATGTTGCTTCTATTTTCCATACATCCTAGATGGAGTTAGACCGATGAGTGGATGAATGGGTAGAAAAATTGATAGATTAATAGGTATATAAAATATAATTATATAGAAAGATGATAGACTCAGATTGTCCTGATAATTCTGTGTATATGATTTTGTATCCTTTTCAACTCAAAATTAGATACATATTCATGTTATAGAAATCTTATAATTATTAATTTTAATGAATAATAGTCCCACTGAAATTTTGACTATTTGTTCCTCCATTATTGTACATTTAGCTTTAACTTCATAATTGATCTGACATAATTATGTTGCAATAAAAAATTGGGGGCATTTAGGATTGTTTTACAAGATAGATTACCAACTGTGAAATTTCTCAGTGAAAAGGCATTTAAAAATTTTAAAGAAATTTAATATAGTACTGCTTTACTCTTAACTATGCATTCATGGGCAAGTTATTTTACTTTTCTAAGCCTGCATATCACCATAAGTATAAGAAGAATCATAGTGTCTGTATTGAAGCTTGATTGAAGTGATATCAATGAATATATCAATATATAAATAATGTCAAAATAATTGATTACCACTATTATCTTTATTATTGTTATCATATTATTGTGAATCTTGAAACACATCACCAAAACATTTTAAAAATGAATATATAAGTTTACATTGTGGCAGTGATGTATGAAAATGCCTTCCCAAACCCTGGCAAGAGACTGCTTTTTAGATCACAACTGGAAAGAACTAGATGTTTCCTTTTCAGAATCCTTGCTATAAATTTTCATTTTGTGGGAGAGTTCTAGATGAGATTTTCATTTTTTTATAGTATTTCTGGAGTTCATAACTATGAAAATTCAGTAAAAACAATCATTCCTTCTTCCTTAGGACATTTAGTATCTGCTGAGCTCTAAATAGTAAAAATATAGAACCAAATTGGTTTAAAAAGTAAGAAAAATTTCTCACATACTTGGTCATCATAGATAAGGCTAACTTCAGTGTTGGTCGATCTTCCAGTTCAGTAATATCTCTAAGACCCTGTAATTTTTTTTCATTGTTGGTGTTGCCTGCATCTTCAGGCTGGTAAAAAGATGACCACAGCCATCTAAGGCATCACATCCGGCAACACTCATCGAAGGAGGGGGCGGGGCTGTGACAGATGGAAGATGGCAGCAAGTTCCCATCACCTCTGGGGTCTGGCTTGATCAAGGGCCAGGATTTCTCCTTCAACTTAGCTTCTCGAAACCCACTTGTTTCTGTCCTTCAGCGGTGTTTTCTGCAGTGGAATCCCGTAATAAATAGATGACCACAGTTCTCCCTGGGTGCTGGATCTACCTACCTACCTGGGTGCTGGATCTACCTTCACGTGCCCTCCTGTCCTGTCCTTCTTACCCTTTAGACAATTGGCTAAAGAATTCTCTAGGGGCTTCCCTGGTGGTGCAGTGGTTGAGAGCCCGCCTGCCGATGCAGGGGACACGGGTTCATGCCCCGGTTTGGGAAGATCCCACGTGCCGCGGAGCGGCTAGGCCTGCGAGCCATGGCCGCTGAGCCTGCGCGTCCACTTTTTCTGCTTCTTCACTACTTATCCCATGCTCATCCCCTAGAGAATTCACTTACCTCCCAATAATCTCATTAAAAGAGCACTAATGTTCTTACCTCTTTTTCTTTTTAGCTACTCATTCTCTAAACATCTTGTAAATCTTAGATTTTCCTGAAATCTCAACACAGCTCTCCATTCTTTTCTCTCCTTCCTGAAGAGCTCTCATTTGCTCTGATGTTGGTGTTTTAAACTACTATTTATATAACAGAAACTGCCATATGTCTATGCCCAGTGAGTCCTCTTTCCCTTCCGGAAGGAATCCTATGTAAAACTGCTTGCTATGATATCTCTGCCTACACGTCATCACACTGGCATTTCAAATTCAGCATCCCCAAATCAAACTCATACTTTTCCCCTTAATCCTACGTAACCTTCTGCACTCTCTGTCTCAGGATGCTGATATTGCCCTTAACTAATGTTCTTCCTTTGGCTTGAAATGACCTCTGCTCTCTCAAACACACAAGGCCCTACCTGGTTGTAGGGGGTTCGTGGCTTGAAATGTAGCTCAGGTGTGACTTCCTCCATATTCTGATGTCACGGGCATGGGGTGGGGATGGTTGACATGAATGTTGTCAAAGGACTTTCCAGATTATTTCGTAGCCTGTCTGTCATCTTACCAACACATACCTTCCAACAGCCAACTGTCCTGTTGGGAATCACTGATTTGGGCATTTTTTTGTTACCCAATAAGTTGTGTTGAATGAATGAATGCATAAGTAAAGAAATAAAGGAATGAGTAAGTGAACTACATGACTTTTAAGATATTTTCTATGAACCTTGATTTATTATTGATAGTGGTCTTAGGTAGTTAGGGAATCATAAAAAGTAAAAGTCTGCTCATTACTACAAATAGCAAGCACAAAGTCATCGTATTTATACACTCAGTAAATGTGTCTGAGTTATTTTAAACGGAATTTCTTTTGTTAGAAAATTATGAAAGTCCCAATTTTCATTAAAAGGGAATGAACAACTCAGAGTAATAAACCTTTGTTCTACTTTTCACAGTTGGGGAAGGAGTTTTAAAAGTTGGAATTAGAGAACTACATACTGGAAAAATATCTTTCAGGTATCCTACAAAAACCATAGCCTGTAGGATAAACAAGGTCTAAGGATCAATGACTCCATTTTCCTACCCACAAAAATGGAGACCTAAGATGAATTGCCTTAGGTTCTTATTCTGAAACTGCCATTGTGTAACTTGTGTGAGAGCAGATTTTTTTCCACAAGTAAGATATTTGAGTGATTGCCCTAATGGGGAAATAATTGCTTACAGTAATTGAAATAAGTCATTTTTCTTTCGTAAAGTATCTCCACACCTCCAAAGTTTCTACAGGATAAAATGAAAGTTAAGCTAGATAAGCACTAAGGTTACTTTCAAGTTATAAAAGTCTGTGAATTTCAAAATATTGATCAAGTACGTATGCACTCTGTCCAAAGTACTAATCTTTTAGTATAATGTGCTGTTTTTGACTTCTAGCATTCTGAGCTAATATGTAAACTTCCTGAGATGTTTGCACTATCATTAACAAAGACGTAATGAAACCTACCTCATATAGTATCACACTGTTCTTTCACATTAGCTCAAATTTCTTAAAATCTATTATGCAGCTTTTACCAAGATATAAATTTAAGTTGCTTCACTTTATTAACAAAGATGAATTCTAATTAAAATTATGATTGAAGTATATATATATATATATATATATATATGCAGCCTTTAAAAAATTATGTTAAATGTTCCATGCACTACTATGTTTAGTATATAAAGGTGTTCAGTAAATGTTAACATCAGATGAAAAATGAATGCATATATTTTTTTCTTACCTACATAACCAAGCTTAGCTAGTCAGTGAGTTTGTGAATACTTACTTCATACTAAGCTTATTTAATTGAGCTGTATGAATTTTTTATATACTATTGTATATATGTATAAATTTTGTATATAAATTTTATACAAATTAATAGCAAATTATATTGAAATAATTCATCATCTCAAAACAGCATCCATTTATACTGTAAAAAATACAAATTTGTATTGCTGTCTTTTTAAATAAAGACTCAAGAATAAGTTGGACAAGTTCTTTCTCTGATCAGGATATACAGACAAACTGCTTCCATAAATGGCAGAGGGAGATTAACAGACACCAAGGGTGGGTGACCCAAGCTGTTTCAGGTATCAATGAAACAGTCAACAGAAATGTGGAGCATAAGGTTTGGTAAAAATAGAAACATTTAAATCCATACTTTAGTCATTTCCTCTCCCTGATTTAGGTTTCCTTGGTTGTTTACAGGCACAGCCAACAGGAAAAGTGGGAGAGATAGCATGTGTGTGGCTGAGGTTGATTGTATACAATCAGAGTGATTATGTGGAAATCAACCAGAATTTTCTTCTTAGAATATGCTTGTTCTGTCATAATGAGTGACATTCGAGCTAATTTTATTCATTGCTGTCTCCTTTTACAAAGATCTTCATTTCCCTCAGTGTTATTTCATGTCCTTCATATTTTTCTGCATGTCCTGAAAAAAGGAGGAATAATTCCACATATTTTATTATTATTCTTAAAGTTATTTACCAACGTATTCACAAACAATGCAATATATTAGGATTTTTTTAAATAATAATAAATCTGAGAAAAACATCAGCTGGGCACCACAAATTGTTTTAAACAGCTGTCTGGTTGGTAAAATGAGGTGAAGTAAGGAGGCATTCTAGAATTCACGTGTGAAAGAAACTGTCAGTGAACTATAGTTACCCTAAAGTTGTTTTTAGTGTGGAGGACATTTTAAACTTCTGTTTCAAATGCTGCGACTGGTAGTAGGAAGGATTCTAAGAGGACATCAGTGACCGAGACCTTGTTAATTATGCCCTCCTTTTAAGTGTGGGTGGGGCTTGTAATTTGCTTCTAGCAAGTAGAATATGGCAAAGGTGATGGAATATGTTGAGTTATATGCAAAGGTAAAGAAATTTTGCAGAAGTGGTTAAAACTCTCCAATCAGTTGACTTTGTGTGGAACAGAAAGGAGATCTTTCTGGGTGAATCTGATTTAATCAGGTGAGACTTTAAAAGAGATCAGAGACGATTAAAGTGTGGGAAACAGGAAGCAGCAGAGGCTCTCTGTTCTGCTGGTCCTGGAGAATAGGACACCGTGCACTCTAAAGCTGGAAGGAATTAACTGTGCCAAGAGCCAAGTGCAACAGTCATCTGCACAGTCCTGGCCAGCCAGTATCTTGATTTTGGCCTGTGAGGTGACAGCTGAGTAGAGGACCCAGCCAAGGTGTACCTGGACTTGTGACTCATGGAAACATAGATAACAAATGTGTGTTATTTCAAGTGGCTAAGATTGTGACAATTTGTTTAAAAAATAGAGAATTAATACATTATTTTTAAAACTTTCTTATTTCTAGAGATGAATTACTTCATTTATTCGTTCACACATTCATATGCAAATTACTTTACAAATTGAATATGAAGCAAAAAACAGTCCCTCCTCAAGGAGCTCTGTGTGTGCATGTGTGTAAGAGAGAGGAAAAGAAAGAGGGAGAAAGATGGGAAAGGAGAGGAGAGAAAGAAAATCATAGTACAAGGAAATCCTCATGGTTCAAGGTCAAAATGAGTGAGTGTAGATGAGTGTATTGGGTGTATACTTTTTTATTAAAAAGGATTTGTATTAAAAGTTCTATTTAGTAATTGCCAGTGTCATGCAATGTGCATTTCTAGGAATGAGTATGTGGGAATGGTTGGGAAGGGTGGAGATGCCTAAAAGAGAGATTGGGATTATGGTAGGTTGTTTTCGCTGAGGTCACTACCATGATGTCTTCTGTACCACATACTTTTTTAGAACCTTGATGTTATGATCCCGTCTAGAGGTAGAGCCTAAATCCCATCATCTTTAATATGTGTGAGTTTGTGACTCGCTTGCAGACAGTGTTGACTCTGAGTTTAGATCATGAAAGGTGATGCAGCTTCTGCCATGGTCACTGGAATACTTGCTTTGAAGCCGCTAGCCACTGTATAAGCACTCTGAGTACCTAGAGGATACCGCATAGTGAGGAAACCCAAGCTTGCTCAGGTAGAGAGGCCCTGAGACTACATCAAGAGATAGAGCAGCTTCCCCCTGCTTTACCATCACTCCCTTTTGCACTGCCCACCTGTTCCAGCCACCATTCAAACACCATCACAAGAAAGACTCTAAGCTGGAACAACCAAGCCAAGATCCTTCCCAGTTCTGGATCTCTAAAAGCCCTGAGATATAATAAAATTATTGATATTGTTTTGAAACATTAAGTTTTGCAAGTGATGAATTATGTAGCGATAGATAACCCGAAAAGAGCTGCTCCTGCTGGCGATGAAAATTATGAACAGTGATGGACAATATAAGCATGTGACTTGCTCTGCGTACAGTGGGGTCTGTGTCACAACTGCTGGGGTTATTTAAGAGCCATTGCTGCTTGCAGCCGATTGCCTTCTGTGATACCTAACTGGACTATGTTAGCTTTGATTCAATGCTAGCTGCATTTTGGACCACTGATAAAGATATATTCCTTTCTATCCTTAGCTTGTCTTAAAGCACCATTTTATCCTTTCCTTGATTAACTTGTACATAAACAGAGAAGAGAAAAACATCACAGGGTATATTTGAAGGCATAAAAATCCTTAGATGCAAAGATCAAGTTACTGTAAAGGATGCTGTCATTTCCGCCACATGACACTAACTATATTTTATATCTGAAAATTTCAAGATTTGAACAAAGAAGAACTTCTTACTAGAATATCTTAACTTCTAGGGAAAGGAAATTAAAATCTGCCATTTTTGAGAGCTATAATCTCTTTAGACATTATTTTAATTTTGATTGATTTATAATAAAAATAAGAGAAAGTATAGTCTCACATATCTGTTGTTTATATAACTTTAACTTCCATAATCAAAGATGCTGAGTATACTACAAAATGTCAACATTTTGTGAAACTTTATATTTGGAAGGAATTTAGATTTCATATACTCCTAACTCAGTGAGTGCTTCACATGTTAATGAGAAAATTGAAGTCCAAGACAACGACTGAACAAAAGCCTCACATCTAGTCTGTGGTAAAACCTCAAATTTCCGTGGCACGTGTCCTTCTCCATTACGGTTATCTGTGTAATTTGACTTTCTGTGTAGATAGCTACACGCTCCCTCTACTTCTTTCACTAATGAGTTTTTGAACTCTTTCTACTCACCTGCTCTTGATTTGTCTGTTGCACGATTTGTGACCAAAGTGTGTTATTCCTAAATCCGTGTGCTGCTTGGCTGAGTAATCTAATTTGATTAGCTTCAGGATACCCTTGTAAGGCCAAGGGAAAATTATTCTGTATTTCTCTCGTAGTTTCTCAGAGGCAAGAAATAGAGACTAAGAAAGAGAAGAAGCCAATTTTGAATCAATTAGGATTCCACTGGACAAAGAAAATCTTTACAATCAAAACCCACCAGCTAAGGAACAAGGAACCTTATGCAGTAGAAAATATCAATTACCTTTTTTTTAACTGAGGGAAAATTAACATAAAACATTTTATTAGTAGTTTCAGGTATACACCGTAATGATTTGATATTTGTATATGTTGCAAAATGACCACAACAGTAGTCTAGTCAACATCCATGAGCATACATAGTTACAATTTTTTTTTCTGAGGAGAATTTTTAAGGTGTCTCAGCAATTTTCAAATACACAATAGAGTATTCATAACTATAGTCACCATGCTGTACTAATATATCAATTATCTTGTCACAAAAGGTGTAAATGAAAATAATATAAGGAGGGAGCATGAAACATCTAACTTACAGTAAAGATTTTTAAAGTAATATTTGGAAATCCAAATTTTTAAAATATGTTATGGAATTCTAATAAATGTTATAAATATGAATTATTTCGTCAATATTCCAATAGATGTGATAACACTATATTTAAATTCAGTGAGTTGCCCATCTTCGCCTAGCATTCTGATGGTGTGTTATATGTCAAGCACAGCCAAGCTGCAGACGGAAATGCAAAGAACACACAACTCTTGCCCTGAAAGAAGAGTTCACAGTTTAGCAGCGGAGGTGTGAAAGCGTCCCTTCCTCAGGCCGCTCTCATCCTCAAGAATAACCACCCCACCTAGTCCTAGCTTTGGTGCACTATTTGTGATTCTTTCTTCAGATACTTCCCACAAATATTTTAGATACTAAGGACTGTCTGGAAATTTAATCTAAGAAAAACGGTATTGGAGACACCAGTTCTCTCCCTAGATCTATCAGTTTGGTATCAGCTTTGGCTCTTTACTGAACTTCTTTGAGACATGAAGTACTAGAAAAATTACAAGACACTATTTGTGAAAAGCATTTTATAAACTGTTAAGGGCTACCTGGATATCTGTTATTTTTATGCAGCTGCTCTTTCCTTGGAGCTGGTGAGTTTAAATGTTACAAATAGAATTTTTAACTATTTTTTATTGACTATAACATGGAAAATTATGCTTCAAAAAAAGATCAAAGTAATTTAGTTTTTCTGTCTTTCACAAAAGCCACATGATATACACTGAATAATCTTTATGCAAAGATTTTGGGATATTAGTCATAAGGCACAAATTTAATGATACATCTTAGCGTTTAAATTTTGATTTTCCCTTCAATGTGGTGGGAGAATGAATTATTTAAGTAAAAATGAACATCAAGATGTTTTCATCAAACAGTACAGAAAATCCAAACTCTTCTAGAGTTCACAGGGACAAAATAACCGTTGGGTAGAGGTTTTGGTGAACACCCAGTCATTTTTATCAGTAATGAATGTAAGCACATATAACATTGTTTCTCAAAAAACAAACAAAAAAATTTTCTTACATTTTTTTGATGAAGATAAAGCTTTCTTCTTTTTGTTTTTGTTTTAATAATTTTTGCAACCCAAATCATACTAAAATGGAAAACACTTCACCATACATTTGTGTACCCAAAGTATGTTACTGTGGATTTCTCTTCTAAGACTGGGTGCTCTGGCCTTGTACTTTCCATTTCTGTCCCACTGAGGTTAGCCAAAGTTCACTTGCCTTGTCAGTTAAGTTTTTAAACCAGATGAGTTATATTTTCTATAATTGAGCTAACCACAGTTAATTGCCTAATAGACTATGCCCTCACACTAACTGAAAAAAGAATTAATTGCTTGGAAAAGAATGCATTATATATATATTTCAGTCATATCTACACAGTCATACTAGAACAAAGTGACAAATAAAGGAATTTCAATGGTGACCAGAGCCAATGGTGACACCAGAGCCAGTGCTTAAATTAGGTGTGTACTAAAATCTTTTACCTTTTTTGGGCATTTTCAAAGGTTATAAATTGAACTTCTTGTTAAAGCTGACTAAATTATGTATTATTATTTTTTCCTTTCATTACACAAGAAAATAATTTTAGGTGACCTTTGGCAAAGGTTTAGGTACAATTTAAGAAAATATTATTTGTAAAAGAAGGCTAGATTTTTTTTTAAATTGCAGGTTTTTGCTATTAATGATTTACTCTTGTGTTTAAAAAAAATTATTTCCTAGTTAAGGTATAATACCAGGTTTAAGATTTTTCTAAATTCTCTCTGAAGACCTGAAATACACATAGAAATAATTTGGCATTTACTTCAGCCATTTTTGCTAGACTTTTTCCCCTATACATGAAGGGGTACCAATATTTTATTTTACCAAGCTATGATAATAACGCCAATGAATTTCAAATTTCACTACCTAAATATAAGTGGTTATTAAAGGAAAGCACCAAAATCATTCAATATATCATCTGTCCCTGCTATACTCTATCAAATTTGCTACAATAAATGGCAAGTTAAAAAATAAAACAAAAGCTTGGGTAATCTATTTAAATGTAATTGATAATCAGGTCAATCTGAAAAAATCTAGTGTTGGCAATACTCTAAAATAAATATGAGTTTTCTAATGCCCTGAAGCCATTTCAACTCTTAAATTATTCAGTCAAATATTTATTAGTTTACAACCTTAAATGAAGAATTCAAAACCCAATGCTTTAGAAAAGGCCAGAGAAACTCAAATATATTAAATATATTTGCTATTCAAAAGAACTTCCAAGATATTTGATAAACCCGTAAAGCACAGTAAGCATGTTCATGGATAGAATCCTATTCATAATTCTAGTGTGAAAGAGTCTGCTTATAAGACAGAATAATACTAAGAAAAAAACTGTGAAGAAAATAAATCTCGTTTGTTACCTCCAAGTCTCCCCTTTGCCCCATTTTCCTACCTCTGTAGCCCCTCTTCCTTCTTCCCCAACAGTCCTAGATCAAGTTAAATTGATGCTGGCTATTTCAGTATTTCTTATATGTATTAAGTGTTCAACAAGAAAAAAACCTTGATATTATTGGTCAAAAGGAGGCTGAAAGTTTACCTGTGGAGTCTAATCACTCACGTTCCTCGCTCTGTTTCTTTAGGCTCAATAGTTAAGAGTTTTCTGAGTGTTTCTAAAATAAGTTTTTCTCTGTGCTAACCATGCCTGTAGATAGTTTATTTAGGCAAAATGAACTACAACTACAAAGTCCCTGAAAGGAATCAAGAGTGACTCCAAGTCTTTTAACAAGAGTAACTAAAAAGATGGACGTGTCTTTGTACCTTTCCATTCTTTATCTTGCCCATAACACTCTAACTGCGCTCCCCTAGGTCCTGGCACTTTGCTCGTCCCTCCACCTGGAATGCGGTTGCCCAAAGTATCCTCATCAATTCTCCCTCATGTCCTGCAAGCCTTTATTCAAATGTCACTCTCTCAGTAAAACTTGCTTTGCCACCCTATTTTAAAATGCGCTTCCACAAATACACATCCTGTCCACCTTCCCTGGTTTGTTTTTGTGCATAGCACTTACCCCAATCTAACAGACATATTTTGCTTGATTATTTTGAATATTGCCTGTCTTCCCCAGTAGAATGGCAACTCTGTGAGAACAGGGATTTCTGCTTATCTTGTTTACAACTTCAACAAGAGAGCCTAAAAAGGTACTTGGCATACAGTAGATGCTCAAGAGATATTGGTAGATGCATGAATTAATTCAGGGAATTAGGCAAGCTGTTTACATACTCTGGTCTCTGAGAAGATTTGCAAGCCAGAAGAAAGATTCCTTGAGGGAAAATTTTATGAGACAAAGTAAAAAACTGTCATGGTGTATCAAGATGAAGAGTTGTTTATCAACTTGGGTTATGATAAAGGCTTAATCATAATCATAACTAGGGATTGGTTGGCCCAACTTGTACAAGGCCTGTACACTGAGGGGCACTCCTCAAAGGCAAAGATTAGAAGGATGAAAGCAAGACAACAATGGCACCTTACAGGCGTACCTTGTTTTGTTGCACTTTGCTTTATTGCCCCTGGCACATATCGTTTTTCTTACAAATTGAAGGTTTGCGACAACCCTGTGAGAAGCAAGTGTATCGGCGCCATTTTTCCAACAGCATTTGTTAATTTCCTGTCTCTGTGTCACATTTTGGTAATTCTAACAATATCTCAAACGATTTCATTATTATTATATTTGTTATGGTGATCTGTGATCAGTGATCTTTGATGTTACTATTGCTAAAAGATTATGACTCCTTGAAGGCTCAGATGATGGTTAGCACTTTTTAGCAATAAACTATTTTTAATTAAAGTATATACATTGTGTTTTTTTAGACATATACTATTGTATACTTGACAGATGACCGTATAGTGTAAACATATATGTATGTGCACTGGGAAACCAAAAAATTTGTGTGACTCGCTTTGTTGCCATATTTGCTTTATTGCAGTGGTTCTGGAACGGAACCCACAATGTCTCCACCGTGTGCCTGTATTTTCCTCCCCCCCATTGAAATTTCTCTCCCATCCTTCATTCTCTTTCCATAACCTTCAGTGCTGCCTACCGCTCACCAGATAACGTACAACCACATGAAAGGGTGTGCAAGATTGTCACTGTCTGGTTCCAACTTCTACCATTTTTCTTCATGCTCCCCCCAAATCTCCAGCGATTCTGAACTGCTAGAGTTCTCTAAACCAAGGATGCTTCCTTCTCCCCACCCCCAACTAAATGCTTTTACGTTTTTATTCTGCCTAGAAAAGGCTTCTTCTGCCTCATTCCCTTGTGAATTCCAGTTCAACATTTAATGAGCAATCAAGTATTTCTTCTTTTGTGAATCCCCGGTACAGTCCCCACTCTCTAAAGAAGGAATTACTCTCTCGTCGGTTCCCCACTGATTCTTTTTATTTATTTATTTATTTTTACATCTTTATTGGAGTGTAATTGCTTTACAATGGTGTGTTAGTTTCTGCTTTATAACAAAGTGAATCAGTTATACATATACATATGTTCCCATATTTCTTCCCTCTTGCGTCTCCCTCCCTCCCTCCCGCCTCCCTATCTCCAGGCGGTCACAAAGCACCGAGCTGATCTCCCTGTGCTACTATTCAATATTTTATAATTATTACTGGTTCACGTGTCTGATTCTTGATTTTGGCTGTGATATGTCTGAAAGCAAGGAGTATGTTCTTCTTCCTCTGTACAAGCAGAACCTATCAACTAGTAATAACCCATAAAGTTTGATGAATAATTAGTACAAATGAATCAAAATGTTCAAAACTGATAACACTTCTTTTAAAGAGACAGCTAGCGGTAAATTTTCTGGAAAACTGAGCCCTTTCTGATGCTTGAAAGCGCGTTAAGAAAGTGATCTTTTCTACTTGTGTTTGCTAGGATAAATAAAGGCTAACTGGGGAGATTTCCCAGAGGAAAGATGGTAAGCAGTGTTTTGGAGAAGGGGGAAAATGTTAAGTAGAATAAGAAGAAGTGGCAAGCAGGGACAAGAAATGTGATGTGTGATAAAGTAGAAATAAGTGTTTGTGAAATACGTAAGATGAACTGTGATGCAGGCTTCACGAGAGTAGAAGATGCAACTGGTGGGGAGAGGCCAGTTGATGAAGTATTTAAAACTCACAGTCACAGCTCTTCTAGTGTGATGCAGTGCTAGTGATTACCAGTTGAGGCTCCATTTGCTCAAGGTGATTGTATAATTACAGCAAATTCAAATTCCTCATTCAGTTTTGTCATCATGCCCTTGCTGACAACGTGGAAGGAAGGAGAGGGTTGCACTGCAGAGCACCTTACAGACTGTGGATGCAGCTAGCATAGCTTTTCACTTGATTCAGGCTTTAAGCGTTAGCCTGATTTGATTACTCAATAATGAAGGCATTTATTTAAAAAAAGACTTTACCCTCCAGACAGCTAGTCAGTGGGACGGTGTTATCTGTTGTGTATCTGTTGGCTAATAAGCATCAAGTTCAGAGAAAAAGGAAACACATTTAGGGCTGATTAATGTAAAGATACTCATTGATGAGCAGTATAATGCAAAGTAACTCCAGATTTTCAAATTCAATGTATTGATTCTTCCCAATATCGTGTTATTCATATTTGCTGAAGGATTCTTTTCGGAGTTTATACTCTGGAACATGCAGCTCAGTGGAAAGATATGTTTTTATCCGAATAAGCTGGCTCTAACTCCAAATGATATTGGTGCAAATCTGCTCTCACACTGGTATTAATTTATTAGACAATTAGAACATGGCAAATGAAACGAAGGTTGAAACTTGCCTCACATAGTTTTTTTAATTGTCTCTATTCACACCTCCTCCCTCCATATACAAAATTCTGAAAGTCTATGGGGATATCTTAGTACATATTTATGCCGATCACTTTTTTATTTATGGAAGGGGATCGCTTGTTCCCCCAGGTGATTGTAAAACTGCAATTTCACTTTGACATGATACAAATTGGATTAGAGAAAACAAATTATTCTAAAGTCTTTAGAAACTGAAATGATGCTGTTGGAGCATAGTAAAAAGATAAATCTAGAAGATGGCCAATTTTATCTTTCCGACACTAGATGGGCTTGTCCTAGAACATGCCTCTGAATTTAGGTCACTGATTTTTATCCAGAGGTGATTTTTGACTTGTAAAAAGAAATGGAAACCAAGAACTACCATAAAACAAGAATTGGTTTACACTCTTTTGAAATGTGTATTTATACAGACCATGAGATAAAAATACTTTGTTCAAGAAAAAGTTAAGTCTTTTTAACGCTGATCTGAATGGTCTACCCAAAATAAAAATTTTAGGAGTGAATAAATAGTTCTTGTGATTTAGTCTACTTCCTTGCCTGTCCCATAAACAGGGAATATTGGAGCATGGGAAAATACCCAGGGTTTAGGAACTTTATTGTTTTAAGTAAAATTTTATTGAAGGTTTACATATATACAGAAAAGGACACAAATAGTAAGCCAAAAGCTCTATGGACTTTAAGTGAACATAGCCATGTAACCAGCATGCCAATAAAATAAGACATTAATAGAATATTCCTAAATCCCAGAAGATCCTCTCATGCCCCGTGCCAAAGATAATTACTATTCTGCCTTCTAGCCTCATAGATTAGTTTTGCCTATTCTCTGGAAGACAACTCTTCCAGGCAAATAGCGTCAGTTCTATTTTAGAAGATTTGTGCATGTGAGTTTACATTCTCCCACTTATCAATCATTAGCCAAGATGTATCAACATGGAATCAAAGAAAAATCAAATGCTTCAAATGAGTTCCAGCATAACATGAGTTCTTTGTGATTTTTGAAAGTCCCCTGGAAGTTAAGAATGTCACTCAGGTTGTGTTTTGATGGCAGCCAAATCACTGATTCCACAACTTTTCCCTATACTATTCTGGCCCACCATTATAATTAACAGAGTAAAAGCTTAAATCACACCATGGTCCCCTAACATGTAACAAAGAAAGTGGAATACAGAGACGGGCAACAAGCTTTAAAGATCAGAAAAGATGGAGACAATATTTAAGAATTACATGTAATTAGAAAGCATTACATAACAACATATTGCGAGAGATTAATTCAGTCAGTTCAGACATGACATTTATTTTTAACAATCAGTATTCTGTTCTCTATAATCATGTCCCACAGTTTAAAGTGCTTAATGAACTCTTACTGGAAAGTGACTATTTCAGGAGAGTATAATGACCTTTAATCACTTCACCCAAGCTATTAGTAAGAAAGATTGTCAGGAAATGTTTTTACTTTTGTTATAAAAATAATTGAATTTCCAGTTGAAACAAGAAGTTTGTCAATATATAACGTCCAGTGTCTTAACCCCTCCTCTTTATGCTGTTTCTCCCTCTTCTTCACAGCGTATTATTGATGAATTTGAACAATTTCTGATTTTTTACCTGGTTCGAATAAGCTGAGAAGGAAAATAACTTCTAACTAAGCAGCTACTGAGTTCTTAGGGTAGATACTATACTCATAGTATCTCAATCAATCCACTCAAAAACTCAATGAGGCAAATATTATGCGCATTTTACAGTTGAGGAAATTGGGGTTAAGGAAAAGTACCCAATTTACCCAGTATCATACTAGCATGACTGTCAGAGAAATAATTGAAACACAAAGCTATTTGACTCTAAATCCCTACTGAAAGATACTTTATATAGTATTTAAGGCTAAGTCTCAGTATTACATAGAATATTGTTGGTTGGCGAACTTTCATCTCTTCCAAAATGAAACATATTTAGTATTGTCAGGGTATAACTAGTAAACAACGTAGGGGTTGATGTCTTGGTCTTTGATTATCATTGCAAGAGAGTCAGCGTAGGGTAGGTTAGTGGTTCTTAAAGTGTGGTACTTGGACCAGTAACATCAGCATCATCTGTGAGCTTGTTAGACACACAAATTTATGAGCCCCACATTGAATCTCTGAATTTCTGAGCTTTAGACCCAGAAAACCATGTTTTCACAAGCTCTTGAGATTATTCTTACACATGTTAAAGTTTGAGAACCAATGACATATTTAAAGAGTTAGACTCTGTACCTTTGTGTCCTGGTTCTACAGCATACAAGTTATGTGACACTGATCAATTTAGTTAACCTTTCTGAGTTTCGGTTTCTTTATTTATGAAATATGAATAATAATAGTACCTGTATGTGTAAGGTTGCTTATGTAACACACATAGAAAAGTGCCAGGCTAACTGCAAGCTTTGTAAGTGGTTAGAAATAAATATATATATTTTTGATAATGCAAGTAAGTAATTGGTATCAAAAGCATTCACTAAATAGCTCAATATTTTGGAATAATTTATTTTAATAATGAAGTCTAATAAATATTGAGGTTTTGAATAGGAATAAACAGTCTTTCTTAGAACTTGTTTCACATTTTAATATGTAAAACAGAAAAGGAAAGGCGATGGAAAGCTCATATAAATATGATACGGTAAATTACACTGTTTTATGAGTATGATTTCATATGGAATTCAAAGTAGATGCAATTAGTGCTACAAATTAGAAATCGCAAATGATGATTTAACAAACACATGATTTAACAAACAAATCAGAGAAAAAATTTCAGATGAATTTAAATTGCTCTATGTAGATTTAATCTTGTGATAAGTAATTCTCCAGAGAAAGCATAAGATGTTATTCTTTGTTCCAAAAAGTGGGACAGCTTGGAAGTTGAGAAAAATTATTGTAGAAGCCAGAATTATCAATGAAGACAATTAATAAACTCCATAACATACATTCAGATGTATGAGACTAGCATCTAATGTAATTTGCTTGTTATATACAATGCCAGTTTAAATACGAGTCCTGCTGTATGGTTGAACCTGTGGGTGAGTAATTGTGATGGCAAGTTGGCCTGGGGACTGATGCAAAGCCTCTCAGCAAGAGAGCAGCAGATGGTGTGTAAACGCCAAAGCCAGCACTATACACTTTTGGGGGGTGTATTTAAGTAGCTTCCTGTTCCAGGCACGAAGTGAGGGTATCAGCTGAAAAAAACTTTTCCTTCTTCTAGTCCATATGCACCAATTAAACATACATCATTAAAGAGCAAGCGTGTATGTCCGAGCCTGATATGTAGAGAAATGAAGGGGAAAATTCAGCAGACACCAATTTGTATTTCTCTTTATCAGTTCTAAAGGAAATAACAGCATACAATGGCAGTCCAACTTTTAACAGCATTCCACAGGATAAAAGGTGCTTTCCCACGTACTCTTAAATGAGTCTCACGGTAGTGCCAGGAATTAGATATTGCTGTTTTTCTCCCATTTTACTGCTCAGAAAACGAAGTATTTGAGAATTTAAATGCCATGACCAGGGTCACATAGCTATTAAGTGGCCTAGATGGAGAAGAGATACCACCTTGGGTTTTGCACCAAAATGTTTGTTCTTACTATGCGACACCCTCTTTTAATCATTTAATTCACTTTCCGTTAGAATTTAAATTGTAATGAAGAAAAACCGAAGGGTGTCCACAATTAAGAAATAGCAATTTTGCAATTGTATCAGTAAATACAAAGGGTTTAAATCCACACCACAGAGAGAAGTGATCTTATCCTTATACTAACTTTTTTTGTCTGGTTAGAAATCTACATATTTCTAGGTAGGTTCACTTTTTGAAGAGGGATGATCATCTCTTCTACTGGACTTAAGTGGTTAAAGGCTCCTGCCGTGAGCAGAGAGGGCACCTGTGGGACTCGGTACCTGGGCAGGATGAGCCCTGCGCTGTGGCTTGTCAGGTCTCCCCAGGAAGCCACCCACTACAAGATCTGGATTCCCAACCAGGGACACCTCCCTGAAACCTGACATTAGAAAATCCTACCAGGCCTTCCGAAGCCCGGGCTCCATAGGCTCTAAACCTTTCTTCAGTCTGAAGGCCAACACCCCATCTCTGGGTATCTGGATTTTTGTTTGCCCCTAAAGCCCACATGTTTATTTCCTATGTGCCTATGGTCTTGATTTAGTCACTCCAGCATCATGCAGGGTAGATGGATGCTGTCTCTGACCTCTTGGTGCAATTTGCTTTTCTCTTAGTTACATTCCCCGGGAGGGACTGTTGTGGGCCGTGGGGAATGCTATGGACCAAATGTTTGAGACCCCTCAAGAGGTATATGTTGAAGCCCTAATTCACAATACATTGGTAGTAGGATGAGGGGGTCTTTGGGAGATGATTAGGTTTAGATGAGGTTCAGATGAGAGATACCATCTTTCTTTCTGTCCTGTGAAGAAACAGCAAAAGGCATCCATCTGAAAACCAGGAAGAGGGCTCCCACCAGGAGCCAAGTGAGCTGGCACCTTGATCTGGGACTTCCCAGCCTCTAGAATCATAAGAAAAAGTTTCTGTTTAAATCACTCAGTCTATGGCATTTTTGTTATAGTAGATCACCCTGACTAAGACAGGGAGGTAAAACATGAGAGTAGCATCCAGGACATTCTTTTGTTAGTGACTCCACTACTGATTGACCTTTCTTTCCCATTATTGGACGAGCGGGTGAGCACAGTTGGACGGGTGGAAGGAGGCTGTGGTAGATAAGGAGGAAAGAGAAATAGAGACAAGGTGCAAGAAAAACTAGATTTTCTAAATTAAACAATAATAATATCCATTTATGTGAATGTATTTTTGTTTCACTCAACTCAAGCTGAATTACCGAGCTTCTCTGAAGAACTGAACCCTTCTTTAAGACAAACCCTGCAGGCAGATTGGAGGGGAGATGTTCCTAATTGAAACACATGGGGATTTCAGGGAAGGGTGCTACCACCTTCACTGCTACTCATTCACGTTGATATCAAAACTGACATGTCAATAATCATCTGTCTTCCACCATTTCAAATCAGAGAATTCAGACATTCTACTGTAAGAATCTTTTCAGGTGGAATGTTATGCTTTCTGATGTTTATAAAATTTTTCTTCATTGCTTTTTAGCTTCATGTGGTCTCAATATTTACAGTAACAGCTTTTGAATTAATACCATTATTGCCAAAGAGCAAATTAACCTCGTTTCATCACAAAGGTTGGTTATTCCTAATTCTAATGCTGAGGGAATCCAGTGCTTCTCTCTCATTAGTAATCATTAATCCTGTTGATTGTGCAGAATAGTCTAGAAGAAATTTAAAGAAACTTTAATCAGATTTTGCTTTGTCTGCAACTTATTTGGCATTATTAGCCGTATATTAAATTCAAGGTGCACCCTGGAGTGTTGTAATGTTAACATTGCAATATTAAAGAATAGAAGATGATTTAAAACATGTTCAGTATCCAGTTTGTACAGATTAAGATATTACAATCTCAGTAACCTAAATATCTCTTTTTAGTGCAATTACAGCACTAGTCATGTAGAAAGATTTTGTATAGAAGAATATTGATCCTGGAAAATCAATAGTGTAGAACTTAAAAAATAACATGCTTAATGTATTAGTAGCTACTAACAGCTAATATTGATTAAGCTTGGCAATGGCAAATTTACATGCATTATCTCATTGTCACTGTCCTTTAAGGTCTGCGTTTTATTGGGCATAGTTTACAAATGAGGAAACTAAGACTTAAAGAAGTGTAGTGATTTTCCCAGAATTACACAACAAAGAAATGGCAGAGTTTAAAGTTAAACCGAGGTCTCTGCAACTCTAAAGCCCATGTTCTAAGCTACTGCCTTCCCGCACTTATTTGCCAACCTGAACTCTGGGAATGCCGCAAAGAGTTGTAGCTTGTTAAATCATTTTGCAACATTCACATCATGAGTCTCCAGAATTCCGTGTTCTTTTGTGAATGGCAGAGAGATTAAGTCGTGGGGTTTAGAGTGCAACATGTTCATTTTTAATTCCTACTTGTGCTGCTTACAGCACAAATGTCAACCTGGAGTATAACTCAGTGACCCCAACTGTGAAGGGTGTGTAAATAAGCTCATCGCTTAGAGATGCTGCAAAATTAAATGACAGAAAGTGCCAGAAACCTTTAGCCCAATGCCTGCACCAAGAGCTGACAAAATCTGGGCTTTCCGTTCTTTCTTATTATGCTTATACTTCCGGGAAAAGACAAAGACCGATTCCTAGTTATTTCCACTGAAAACAAAACAAAACATAGGATAAAAATGCACCCTTGTTGCTTTTGCTTTACTTTGGTCCGACTCAGGTTGTATTGATGTTATCCGTTTGTGTGTAACCACAAACACAAGTGGTCTAAATGGAGTTAGTAATGTCCCCTTGATTCCAGACTTTCTTCTCTGCTGTTGAATTTCTTGAGGTGGTACCACAGTTCTTCCAGTAGGTTGTAATAAGAACTTTGAAATGATATTTTGCTGTTTTTTTTCTTTTGTATCTTTGTTTTCCATTCTGTTGCCAAGATTTTATTTTCTGCAGAGCGTCTCATAATCTCACCCCTCCCAAATCTTTCCACTGACTTCTCTCCTCTCAGTACACCCAGTTGAAATAACACTTCTTTCACCATTCTTATATTTAACAAGTAATTTTTTTAGCATCAAGACTGTGTCAGTCTCCTGTTGACAGCTGGTAATATGCAGACCCTACCCCCAAGGGATTCACGCTGTAGTGTGACTCTTCTCCTTGTGTCCCAACGCTTGCTTGTCCTCCTAAATTCTCTTTCTCCCAACCTTCAACCCTTCAATTTCGCGCCCATCTGCTGCCCACTCTCCTGGCCACACCTGGGACCTTGTTAACACCTGTAAATTCTCCATCTCTGAAGTGCAAAAGATCAGTATCTGCAACTAGCAAATCCCACCATCTCTCTCTCCTTTTTAAAATTCCCTGTTGCCTTCTGTGCAACTTCAAACTTCGTTTTTTTCTTCCTGCTGCTGCTTCTTTCCTACTCGCCCAGCTCCATAATTTGATCCATCCCTCACGGCATTCTTAGGAACATTCCTCCCCCTCCCGCATATCCACCCCTTGTTTCTTTAGCCACTCTTTTGTAAATCTTTGATAAATTACACAAGGTGCTCTCAGTGTTCCTGGACGCACGCTGTCGGAGGGAGCTGGGTAGTAGAAAGTGGCCATGCAGACTGGGGGGCCATCAGATGCGCAGCGTTTCCAGCTGCAGCGGGCCCCCTCATGGTTCTGCCTCAGATATGCAATAAGCACCAACCCCCTCAGGGTTGTTCTGATTCATGCTCGTTTCTCTAGTCTCTTCAGCTACAATTTTTCCCCACACGTGTTGTTTTCTAGCCACATTAAAAGGCTTCTCATTTCCCAGACAAGCCGTTTTGTCTCTGTATCCTCTGCCTGCAATTCCTTCTTTGCTTTGTTCACCTGCCAGACTTTTTCTCATCCTTCAACACCCAATCCAACATCCTCCTCTGTGTAATCTTTTTCTCTTGGACGGAGGTAGGGAGACTCTCTCTGTGCTCTCATAATTTCAAGTGCATATTTAAAACTTAGAGCACGCCTGCATTGTATGGGAAGACCTAGATTTCAGAGTACTAAGCGTTAGAGATATGGCATATAAAAGGCATACACTGGAGCACTCAGAGTAAGTGTTCAGTAAATTGATAGATATGGGGGGAGCAGTTGCGGTTGACAGAGGCCGAATGTCTCTGATGTTTTGAAGTGCAAGTCTCGTGGAACTAAATAGACTTGTTAAATGCAAGTTCGAATTCAAGATGCTAGACTGATAGTGCACGTCTGTTTACTTACCTTCCCAAATCTTTGCTGCACTTTATTACTTTTTTACAACTCTTCCTTTTCTTTTACTGACAAGTGTAATTGTTAATACATTAGACAAATGTTGCAATTTCATATGATACTGCAAATGAATTTCAATCCCAATAGTACATTTTTATATCAAGATTTCCACATTGAGACTCTAGCTTTCAGAACACGTAGGCATTGTCAGCAGCTAGCCTGGACACCATTAAAAGAGTGCACTGCTGCAGAGGGATAGAGATGGCCAGTATATGTTTAGAGAGGTATTAAAGACATTGCCTGGAGCTGAGCCAACTAGAAAACCACACTCTGCCAAGGCTCCTCTCTCATCCCCTGACAGATTACCCCTGAGGCTGTGTGCTGTGCCCCATGGGTCTCCTGCATTGGCTCCAGGATCTTCGGTCCATGACAGGCAGTGGGGTGCTTTGCAGGTAGATGCCAGATGTGGCAGGCATCTCCTTGGCCACATGCAGACAGCAGAACTGTAAGTGCTGGTTGCTTCTTTGGCATACACCTCAGACTGCTCTGCACAGGTGCCTGAGGAGCCCTAAACAAGGCTGCTCACGGCCAGAGGTAGTAGCCCAAAGGGCTCTGGCTGCCCCTGACGCCTCTCAACTGCCCCACTGCAGGAGGGGTCAATTTCTCACTTACATTCAGGACGCCAGCGCACCAGAGTCCACCGGTTGGGAAGCTCTGTCTGTATTGTGCGCCTCATTTTATAAACGAGGAAGCTAGTTTACAGATCAAGGAGTTGATTTTTTTTCCCCAAAATTAGGAGCAAATATGACAGAGTCAGAACTGAAAGAAAGAAAAGAGGAATTGAATGAAAATATTTTGGACAAGAGGAAGGTAATTCTTAGAAGGGAGGAATTGTAATATATTATAAGCTTTGTTATCTGCCAGTATATTCAGAATATGCTAATAGCTTTATTTTTCTAAATTCTTGGTTTTGTGTGAAAACACAAAACAAAACAAAAATCTCTCCCCCCAAATCCTATACTCCAATAAAGATGTTAAAAAAAAATCAAGAAAGAAATAGAAAGCAAAAAAAAAATTTTTAAGAAGAACATACGGTGCTTACAACAGCGCAAGGTACATGGTAAGTGTTCAATCATGTGAGTGGCTATGATGAAGTTCCAGCAGCCAGCATCGCCTGGCACAGAGTAAGAGTTCAGTAAATGACTGGCTTGGCAAGTGGGTGGTAAAAAGGAAATTTTAGGTCAGTCTGGACAATTTTACACGTTCTTTGCTGCACTTTAAGTGAATACATAGAAAGTGTAGTATAGCAAGCATACAGGAGGTGCAGTGGAAACACCAAGTCACATCTGAAGTGTGTGTGAGAGGCTGAGGCAGAGAAAGCAAGCACTGATCTTCTGAGCGGGGACCCAGAGGGCCTTGGATGTGCACACAGAGAATGAAAATTGGGTTCAGAAAAGGTGAATAATCGATGGTGAACAGCTCAACCGTCGTGCAGGGCAGTCTGCCTCCATACGTTCATCTCCAAAGAGGAGAGAAACTTAGAATTGACAGCCAGTCAAATGCCGTAGAGTTGTTTACGCTGGTAACTAAGTGCACAGTGTGAAGAGAGTTGAGGCCGCTGGTGCATCTGGTGGAGGCCCCAAAGAAAAATTCTCCCCACTTTTGATCAGTTGGTAGAGAAAAGGGGCAGTTTGTCAGGCCGCTCTACACGTGACCTGACTTAAGTTGATGGTGGTGTTTATAAATATTAGTAATACTGTTAGCCTTATGTATGGAGTGGTAGGTGAGAATTAGATATCCCCTTCCTTAAAGTCTCAGACAGGATTCTGCTGTACGTGTATGCAGACGTATATCATCATCAGGCAGGGACAAAGGCCATCACACTAAACTTAATGAAGTCATCACTCTCTGCTTTTTTACATCCGCTAATTGCACACGGTGTAAAATGTTCACTCAAGCCAGAAAACAAAAGATGCTAAGGACAAGATTCCGCCTAACTTAGGGTCAGAAAATTGTACCAGAATCGTTGAATCAGCTGCTGGGTACAAAGCCATTTCAGAATCACGCCTTGGGTCCTGTTACCAATTGTTCAGGCTCTTGAACCTGCTGGAGACTCACGACCTGTTCCTGAAATGGGAGGGTGGATGTGCAGTATTCCCAGGCAATCCATGTACCTTGAACATTAATATCTAACCCATTGAAATACATCCTATTTGATCAATTGTGTTATTTAACCAAGCCTCATCAGAGATAAAAATAGATGACATGCTTCTGCCACTTGTGGTTCCAGGCTTCTGATTTGAAGAATCCCTGGATATGAGTTCCTGATTAGATAAGTGATCATCCCAGAGTACAGGTTAAAATTCATATTTGGTTGAAACTTATGAAATTTACTTTTTTAGGTCAAAGAATGTCAAATAGTGTCAGGTCAAATGGTGTATTTATATATCACATTGACTATAATGAAGTTTTTGAAAAAATTTGACACAATATAAGAGACTCAATCATCCCTATTGTTACAGTTATCTCTTGCAGAATAACAAATTCTTCCAAAACTTACAACTTAAAACAACAATTGTTGTACCACACCCCACAATCTTGTGGGTCCAAATTTTGGGAAGGGCTCAATGAGCTTCCTTCCTTTATGTGATAACTATGTCGTGTTCAGCTGGCAAGCAGACTCCTTTGTAAGGTCCAGTTCGACTGCTTGCACACATCTGGCACCTAGTAAGGATGGCTAGAAGTGGTTCTCAGTGGTACTGTTGGCCAGAGTCCACAGGTGGCTTGTCCACTATGGAGACCGTAGGGACAGTCAGACTTGACCCCTTGTGTGGCTGCCGGGGATGCTGAGAGACAGTTCTTCAAGAGAAGGTAGAAGCTGCCGGTTTCTCAAGGCCTGGAAGTAGAACCTGGCACAGCTTCACATCTACCGTATTCTGCCCATCAAACCCTGTCACCAAGCTGGCTCATGTTCAGTGAAAGGGGACAATGGTGACCCCATCTTCTGCTTATATGCTCTGCTACAAATTCATCAGTCTTCATGTTTCGTCTCTCTTCTGAAAGCCAGTCTTTGCTTAGGTTTTAGGCTGTTTGGTTTCCATGAAATCTCAGCTCTCTGATAGACTCAAGAATAAACATGATTTCACAGTAGGTCCAGCTTTTTCTTATTATTAGGGTGCTAGTCACATGCTTTCAAACTCTACATCCTAGGTGGAAGTGGAATTCCTTGGCTTTAGAATTTGTATAAGTAATTCTAGATCCTAGACAGCTGAGGAAGTCTAGATGTCTGCAACATGCTTAGGGAAAACGATTGTGAACCTAAATCTCTAAGAATACCTTATTTAGCCAAATTATCATTCTAATATAAGAACAAGAAGTGACAGTTTTTGACTTAGAAGAGCTAAGTAAATTACCTTTATATAATTTCTGAAGAAATAGCTTAAGAGTGTGTTTCAGCAAAACAAGGGGAAAAAAACAAAGAGGAACATGTGGGGACCCAAGAAATGGTAGCTCTGTACTGGGAGCTAAGTGATAGGAAATTCCAGAATAATTTTCAGGAAGAAGTCAGTGGGTTCAGATGGGAACAAGGTCATATATTAAGAAGAAGGTGTGAAGTATGGCAAAGCAAATGCAGCGTGACTTAGAGGGCGGTCAGAGGGATTCTTGATCTGAGTTTTTAACGATGCAAATAATTCAGCAAATGAGTGGCACATTAACTGTCCCCTATTATTATTAACATACCTCTTTTCACCCTACCCTACACTCCATGGACTTGTTTTATCTTCCCAAGCAGACGGTGAGCTACCTATTCATCTTCTTCTTAATGATAACTTAGTATAAAGTCTTTTTTGATAGTAAAGAAGTATAGTCAATGTCATGATAAGTGTATGATTTTACTGACATGATCTCTTAGGAAGTAAGATACAGAAATTAAACTGGTAAAAGTTCATAAAGCAAATACAAATTATTTTCTTCCCAACCTTAAAACCGTGGATTTTCAAGGATGTATTTTAATTTTATAATCATTTAAAAAATGTTGGAAATGGTGTTGAGTTGGATGTGAATTAGGCTGATATTAGGATGTGTGGGTTTGCCAATAGAAATCTTATTTCTATCAACAGTAGAAATATATCCAATTTGACCCACATATGGGATATACAACATGGCTCATCTGAATATAGAATATGTTTTAAAGTCATTCTGATCATTAGCTAAAATATACCAGCTTTAAAATTATTCTGTAGATCTAAACAGTGAATAAAGTAGACAGAATTAATCACAACTGGCCTTATCAGTGAGAGCAGGTGGATGATTGTGAGCCTCCAACAGTGATACCCTGAGAAGGACACAGCATCACAAAAGTCGTGTTATGATGAGGACGCGTAACCTGAGCCACATCATTGGGAAGCATCAGGGTCAGGGAAGATGCTCACAGTGCTCTTTTAGGACAATCCTTATTTCCTCAGCTTCCTTTATTTGTTGAAATCTGTCCAAGCAACCTGGCATCAAACTCAGAACTTAAACTCTCTGCCTTAATTTTGTACTTAGTAGGTGTAAGTGTGGACACCCAGTTTAAGTGATCTCGAGAAGTGTAAAGCCTAGGTACTACACGGTTGTCTTTTAAAATGTTACGTTTCATCAAATCATACTGACAGCTTTGAACGATTCTTTTAGAAAATTTAAAATAAAACCCTCCTTTGAATTCGTACCTAAACTAAGGAATATTTATGTCTTATGGAGTTTATTTTTTTTCACACAGGTCATTGGATTTGAGAAAATAATGATATGATTGAGAGAAATGATCATTATAAATTACATATTTACCATTATTTTTAGATGAGATGTTTGTACAAAGGGTTTGGAACAATAAAATATTATTGTCTTGGAATTTGTGTAGAGTTTTCTCCTAAAATGCAGACTCTCTTCTCAACACCTGAACAGAAGGCATTCAAATTAACCAAATGGTACTTTCTTGGCCAGCCTAGAAATTTCTTCCTCTCCTTTCCCCTCCTCCCTCTTCCTTACTCCTGAGGCCTTGATACCAACAGAAGACTAAAATTCATCTGCACTCCACTTAATATGTGTAACCAGCTGTGATTTAATTTTTGATGCTGCCACATGAAAAAAGCTTTTTTTTTTTTCCTGAGCTATAGGTGTTAATTGGTATCTTCGTATCTTGCTAATTAAGTTCTAGCAACACCTTTTCCCTCTTCCTCGTTTGCATTTAATGAGCTCCCTTGTTGTAATAATTTATTAGATAATTAGATAAAACAAAAGTTCAGTTTCTTTAGGAATAGCTTTGGAAAAGTACACCTTAAATATTCAAAGACTGATAAAAATGTGTACATTGCAAGAAAAAAAACGTCAGCTCAGGAAGAAATACACTTAATGTTAGCCTACACACTCATACTGACATTTTAAATGATGTGATCATTAGGGCATTTATTAAAAAAAGAAAAGATTGGTTCTAAAGCTCGGGCAACAACAGCAATTTTGGTGTAAGCAAAACAGAATCACATATGGTACAAAATAAGGAGCGTACCTGAAACCTTTGCGATATTTAAGCACAACAAACAAATTATCAGTTAAGCAGTGTGCCCTCTGGACTCTAATTATCATTTTTATTTGCATGTTCATTTTCTTTCAAAAACTCCTTTTAAGCCGTTGGCCAGGTATTAGTAAGTTTTTGCTGTTTATTATGGTGCCAGAATTGACTTGACGAAAGAAGAATGGGAAAATCACTGGTGTGCATTGAAACTGCTCACTGTTTAATATTATAATACTTTCAGTTCGTCAGCAGTTAGGGAACTTTGGAAATCATTTTGAGTGAGAACATTCAGATGCTATTGATTCCATTCTTCTGCTCCAACTCAAACTGGTTCAGACTGAGAGCTTTCTAACTTGTCCCATACCTGCAGAAAAGTCAGTGCCATCTCTCAT
Source organism: Neophocaena asiaeorientalis asiaeorientalis (assembly GCF_003031525.2). Lineage (NCBI taxonomy): Eukaryota > Metazoa > Chordata > Mammalia > Artiodactyla > Phocoenidae > Neophocaena > Neophocaena asiaeorientalis. The sequence goes on from NW_020174048.1 coordinate 5,276,246, forward strand.
TGCTCTGTTTTTGTCTTTGGTTGAGCAGTGGATTCTGCTGGAATCCATTCTTTATCTCTTTGATACCTATTATTCACATCTCTTTAAGTATCTATTGATCCTTAAGGTGAAGCAAACATCCAAAAATCAAGATATCAAGCTATACGTATTCATAGATAGTCATCAATTCAGTCAACATTGAAATTGTATTTCTTGAACCACAAAAGATGCATTAAACCTGAAAGTCATAATAATGTGCAGTCCTTCAAGTATCTCTGATAGACACGATGACAGAAATGACTACCTTTTTTGCCCAATTTGGGAACACTGAGCTTCCCAGCTGGGATTAGCACATTTTAATCAGAAGCCTTAAAAAGTGCAGTAACTAATCCCCCTGGAGATGATGCTGTCAATACCTCCTAAAGGAATAGAACTAATACTTCTAGGCTGCACACATCGCATTGATTCTTTGCTTTAGGGTAGAAACAGGTTTTAGAGATGTTGTGAGCTGGAAAGCAAGATCAGTTTGCCTCTGCTTGACCTTTAGGTGAAATGCATTGGAGTAAAAACTCTTTCCAGTGTCATTTCACTCAGGAATTAGAAAAGAGAGCTTTTCTCCCCCGTATTCAAGAAGAACCAAAATCAAGTAATTGACACAGCCATCTAAAACTTCCACTCCTTTTGGTTTTGTTCCACCCCAAATGCTAACTTAAATCCTTCATGACTGTTACAAGTATAAAGGGAAAAGAAGACCCAGAGAGGCACCTGGAGACAGAGATAGAGCTGTGAGGAGATTGTTTGCAGAAAATATTCTTCCCATGTGTGGACTTGGCCTTTGAAGCAAAGAATTACAACAGGAAATTAGGACTAGGCTGGCACAGCCTCATAAACAAGTACAAAATTGTGTCAGCACACCGAAGTATTTCACTAGACTGCCCTTCCCCTGGGAGGTTCACAGGTGGTATAATAAATGAGATCAGCAGTGCTTCCTACATGTCTAGCATGTATGATTATTTTGGCTCAGTGGACCATTAGTTATTTGTAAGCTGGGGCATAAATACAGATGCTAGTTGAATATTTATGTACAGCTCCAGAATCCACGTTCAGTAATTTGTCTATGTAGGGGAAATGTGGTTATGGGGGGAATGGAAAATATTTACTCTGGAAGCCCTTAATGTAATGCATTAAATATGAATATGCTTATGGTGTTGGGATCCTGGAGCTCTAGGTAGGTGTTGGGTCCCTACTGGCCCTTTATCATTTTTCTCTTCCAACAACTGAATCTAAGACTGAAAAGCTGCCTTTAACATTCTTAAACGGTGATCCTGCCAGACTCATCCTATAAGAAATTCCCAAAGTTTTTATCCAGACACAATATCTTTTATTAGCTAACTTGTAGCAAGTCTCTCCTCTGAGCCCAACTAAACACGATACTAAACGTTCTTTTGCCTTTGTGCAAGTATAACAATCTGGGCCTCCTTTGTTTTTCGCTGAACAATAAAATTAACCAGTTATTGAATTTATACTCCCATTAGAGAGCCATTGTTACTGTTTTAACAAGAGAAAATGCTCAAAGAAAAACAAACAAAAATGAGCACAGAAAAGAATATGATTTATGTGCGATTTTTTTCTGGATATTCGATTTGGAATGTATTCATGGAAAATGGTCTCAGTGTCAAAGATTCAATGCTGTAAGAAAAAGCTATCCCCCAAAGAACTCTAATTTTCAACTTTCTTCGCACTTAGTGGATAAAGCCTACAGACCTCATTCTCCTTTTGTGTAAAGAATAATTATAGTGATTTGCCAAAGTAAAGTACTTGAAAAGGATTTCCTAAAATTTGGTAGAGGATCTTAAAATTTTATTCCACTTTGAATCTTTCCGGATATCTATCAAATCTGAACTGTTTCTCCCAGGCTTAGATTAATTTTCTAAATCACTCAGCTTTCTCCCATCTACAGTGATGTAGCAGCTGAGTTATATGATGAATTTTGCCCTCTCCTGAGTCTGTCAAGAAGGGATACTAAAATTTGGTAATATTTAGGGGTGGAGAAACGAAGGGGTGTCTCAAACTACCTTCCTTTTTTTTTGTTTTTTTTTTTTGCGGTACGCGGGCCTCTCACTGTTGCGGCCTCTCCCGTTGCGGAGCACAGGCTCCGGACGTGCAGGCTCAGCGGCCATGGCTCACGGGCCCAGCCGCTCCGCGGCATGTGGCATCTTCCCACACCAGGGCTCGAACCCGTGTCCCCTGCATTAGCAGGCAGATTCTCAACCACTGCGCCACCAGGGAAGCCCTACCTTCCTTTTTAAGAGGTAAGTACTGAATCATCAAATAACACATCTGACCAAGACCTCAGATGTGATTAAGTCCAAGAGATTTGCCAACAGAGTCGTATTCTAGAATTACCTGGGGAGTTGTATAAAAGATTCCCGGCGGCTTCCCTGGTGGCGCAGTGGTTGAGAATCTGCCTGCTAATGCAGGGGACACGGGTTCGAGCCCTGGTGTGGGAAGATGCCACATGCCGCGGAGCAACTAGGCCCGTTGAGCCACAACTACTGAGCCTGCGCATCTGGAGCCTGTGCTCCGCAACAAGGGAGGCCGCGATAGCGAGAGGCCCGCGCACCGCGATGAAGAGTGGCCCCCGCTTGTCGTAACTAGAGAAAGCCCTCGCACTGAAATGAAGACCCAATACAGCCAAAAATAAATAAATTAATTAAAAAGCCAAGCATTTGAAGCCCTTTAAAAAAAAAAAAAGATTCCTGGGATCCACCTTTCAACTTCTAGATGGGATAAACACCAGTGATTTGCAGAGTAACTCCCTGTAATTCTATTGAATGCCCACCAGTCTTTGATCTCTTCGTTTTAAGAAGTTGAATTTTTTTCAGTTTAAGTCATTTATTCAACAGTAAATGTGCTTTAATGGCTGAGAAGGATCTGCTTTTTGAACTCCTAATCCGGTATTTTGTAAAATGTGTTAAGAAGGACTGATGGGAATTATGTTTCCTCCTGCTTCCAGTAGAAGGCTGGTCGGATGGGATATTTCGGATTTGACTCGATAGGATATTTTCTAAAGTTATGGACTATTTAAATACCCTGATAAAATATTCACAGAATTATTCATTGCATTTCTGTCTTTTTTGGTAATGTTCTGAGGTAGTATATTCATGCTTGCTGTAACGACCTAGAAATCCTAGGCCTTTGGGCTATCCGTCTCACATTTGTTAGAAGAAACGTTAATAATTTTTAGATTATATTTCCATTTATAAGATAAAAATTTAGCTGTGGATGACTTCATGAGGCTAAATTGAGGGACAATAGAGACAAACGAACAGTTTGAAAACATTTATTTGCAATATATGGGAATGCTTAAAAAAACTTTGGCCAGAAATGGCTTCTCTGATGTCAAGAAAGCCATGCCTGGTTCTCTTTCTCCGGGAACCCCCTACTCTATCTGCTTACACTTCTCCTTCTTCTCCTCCTCCTTTTTCTTTTTCTCCTCCTCCTTTTCCTTCCTCTTCTTCCCCCTTTCTCCCTCGAATGGCCACACTTTCTGAAAGAACTCTGTTCTCATTGTCTCAAGTTTCTCATGTCCAAGTCACTCCTCTATCCATGAAAATCTACTACAAATGACTTCCACTTTCATTGTTAAGTCCAAGTTGACATAAGTCCACAAATTCTGACTTGGCAATGCAGTTTTGATCTGTGGTTATCAGATAATACTTTGACAGCAGTGAAATCAGTCAAAATCAGTACTTTTTAACTCTGCACATCAAAATTATCTGGAGAGTTAAAAATATTTACTGACGCTCAGGTCCCGCGAGGCCAATGAGATGATCATCTACTTTGGGTGGAACCTAAGCATTAGGGTTTTTAGAAATGTCTCCATTCCATTCCAGTGTTCAGTAAAGTTGGAGATATTATGATCTAAATATTGACATGGAGTAAAGTGAGGAGAAAAAACGATAACCATTCCTAAGCAAAGGATTACATGAAATTCAATAAATTTTCCAAAGAGTAAAGGGGAGATAGAACTTGAAAGGATTATGTATGGAAATATGCTGGTAATTGGGTTTGGAAGTAAGAATGGGAAGAAAAGACCACGTAATATTTTCTTCTGGCTCAAAAATCTATAGGAAGAAAAATGTTCTTAGGGAAGAACAAAATTTCAGTCAGTGTAGAGTGGTACACTTTTATAGAGTTATAACATGCAAAACAGTTCCTTCACAGTGGAAGAGATTCTAGAAGTCAGAAATAAAAATAGTGAATGGGAGCTAGTCTATAATGGAAAGATAATCACAAAAATGAACACCTAGGCAAATGGAGTGATCAAAGTAGCAGAGAACAAACAGGTGATGGGTAGGGGTGGTAGGGTTTGGACATTTACATTTCTGTTCTATGAGACTCACTGTTGCTTAGGTTCTGATCCAGATGTTACCCTATCATAGAAGTTTAAAGACATTTAAATTCCCTCTTTCATCATGGAAAAGGGCAGATCCCCAGAGGGGAAGTGGGGATTGCATGGAGACCTCAAGTGAAAGTGGAATGGAGAGCCATGAAGGCCCTGGGTGTGGAAATCTTACAGTCTGCCGCCAGGAGCCAACCTCCTCTAATTATAAAAATAATTTTGGCAAACACCTGCTATAAGAAGTAGCATTTAGGCAAATAAATAAGTATAGAATAAGAATTTCCAACATAACATCGCTGACACTTTCAATCTGTGTGTATGTGCATGTGTTGACTAATGTATGGCAAGAATGGGAGATTCAAATGTAAAGTAGCAGAACTTGGAAACTGATTTCAGAATACACCTGAGTAGGACTTTTCTTCCCCGTACCTGTCAAAGTGTTTTCCCAGAGTTCTTGGTAAGATATCCCTGGAGGCTTTGATTGTAACTACATCATGCAGTGTTCACCATGAAATTCTGTAGATGAGCCATAAATAATCATAGGAGTTTGTATTTACAGAGTCCCTATAGCAGGTACTGCGCTAAGGGATTTATGAGGAATTCTTAAATTAGTATTATGATAATATACTTAAAGCTTTCATTTCATAGTGGGATAATTCACTCATTTAATGTCTTTATACTTTTTATATAATCCTGTTTTAAAGAACCTTTCAAGGCGTAATTAATGATACTTATTTTGACTGAGTATCATTACTTCCTGAGGCCCTTGGTCAAAAGACTTATGATCAAAATTGGCTAAAACCTATTAGTGACGTGTTTTTCTGACTGTTGCATTAACAACATATATTTTGGGGTGAGATGTCCTATATTTTACAGCTGTGTTTTGGCAAGTAACTGAGGGTGACATTAATTAATTGACAAGTTCCCAAATAGAATTTTTATGTTGGAGGTTAAGAAATCCAAATTCCTGAAACACAACAGTATGTAATAATGCCATATGAATGGTGAAGTATCACTTTGTGCTGAAAATTTCCAGGGGGCTTCATGATAGAGATAGGTTTTTGAGCTATATCTTAAGAGATCAGTAGCTTTCAATGGGAGTGATATGGGGAAAGATCTCTTAGGTGAAGTCTAAGAATTAACAATGTTTAGAGTAGATCCATAGGCTGGATTTGTTGGAACGGAGCTGTCATAGAGGGGAGAGTGAACGTTAAGGTCAGAAAGTGGTTAAATAATGAATTGCAGTGTCTCTAAAATAAGATCTTTGTAGGCAATGGCAAACCTCTGAAAGATCATAAGAAGTGATGCAACAGAAGCAAAGTAGTATTTCAGTCCCGGTAGCCTGGGATGCATGAGGGTGGGAGGCAAGGCACTAGTTAGCTGGTTGTTGCAGGTGTCTAAGCCTTGTGTACTAGTTTAGTATGGTGGCACAGGGTGGATGTGAGGAAGTTCAAGAAGCTTGAATGAACAGATCTTAGCTATTCCATGAAGGCATGGAGGAGCTGAAAGAAAGTCAAAGGCAACTTCGAGACTTTCATTCTGAATAAGTGACTGAGACCTGACTCCAAATAAATAAAAAGGAGGGGAAAGGTGACACTTAACTGAATTCTCCTGTGAAGTAGTTTTAGTCATTTATCAAGTACTCAACATAGAAAGAGACTTCTCTGGATTTTCTGGAGTCTCATACTCGTGTTCTTACTGGTTTTACCATTTGGGAAGATTACATGAACCAGTATTGGCTGGATTAGATAGGTGATAGGTTCTGTTTTCAAATGGCTGATACAAAACTTTCATACATGGCTTTTCGTATTGAAGGGAGTTTACATCCAGCTTTTAATATTTAAAGACATGCACTAGTACAGCTTCTCAGCTCATTTGAATATTTTGTGACATTTTCTCACACTCATTATATCACATCTGCATTCCTGCTACTTCACGTAACTCAGCGCTAGTTGTGAATATCGTGATCTAAATGCTCATAAAATATCGTTAAAGAAACCTTGCCGCTCTGAGGAGTGCAAGGAGCAGTGTCCTCCGACTGAAGATCATATGCGAATAGTTTCTACCCACTTAATTCCTGCCAGGATTCTGAAGTTAAGTTCAACATTTTAACTTGAAGTAAAATAGAGCTGCTACTTGATCTAGACTGGTTACTAGAGACCTGTAGTGAAAATGCCGATGAATTGTAAATTGCGCCTGTGAGGTATATTTAACTGATATTTTAAATGCTTTGAGAATCTCACGTATACTGTGGCCATTTGGTCAGACAGCTTTGGATGTTTTGTAGATTGCCTTCTTATCTGCACTTCTGCTTACAAATGATTCCCTGTAATCATTCATTTTTTCCTTAAACACACAAAAACTCTATACAATGGTTTCTTTATTATTTGAAATGTTAATACATAAAAAACATTAAGAAGAGTTTGTATTATTCCTATATTAAAATTTTACTTTGTCTTTTATCTATTATGGAAATCCCTATAATCTTATAATGACCCATCTTAATTTGTGGGGGGGATTCTTTAATATCCTCTAATCAGTAAATATTTTTGTCTCTGAGTCCCACATGGTTTCCATCACCCTAGTCAGCTGTGCTGTCCTGGAGATGATACATAAATGCATAAATGAATGGGTATTTCCAGGAAGACTTCATTCACAGAAACAGGTGGCCCCCGTGAACCTACTTTGTTGACCTCTCCTCTGCCCTCTTCCAGTTTCTCTATTAAACCACTTCTTTTTACTTCTTTCAGTCAACCTTCTTAGAAAAAGATTGTAATGTTCGTGGTTTCTAGGCTCTCCCCTCTGTTTTATGCTTCAGTCCAATTTCTACATCCTGTTTCCTGAAAGTTTCCTGGCAAGAGTGACTTTCTGAGTAATCGTGGGAGAGCTCCCAGTTTGGTCCTTGCCAGTTTTGACTTCTCCTTTTTGGATTCTGTGAAAGGGCATACCCTTGTTTTTCCCCACTTTGTGATATTTCCTCTCAGTATCTTTGTTGTAAAAAAAATGGCTTTAACTGTAGGTCTTAAAAAAAATGTGACTAAAACAAGCAAGATTGTTTTTCCACCGATCTTGAAATCTGGAGTGAAGGAGCTCAGGGCTGGTGCAGCTCTTTGATGCTGTGGTCAGAGATTCAGGTACTTTCCATCTTCCCACCCCATGTTCTTTATCTTGTAGGCTTTTGTTGTCACATTTGCTGCCTTGCAGCCACTCTGCAGGGTTGATATGTTATGGACAGACCTTGTGTCTAAATCCAAGACAGAGAGGAAGAGATACAAACTAGTCAAAGTGCCCTCTGTTCCCTTTTATCAGGAAAGGGGAAGCTAAGACCCTTGCAGTAGATTCTCCTTAGCTATCCTTGGCCCGAATTATGACAGGCTTTGATGCTGTGAGGTGAAAGAGAAGCTGGGAAAGTTAGTATTCTCAGCCAGGCCTATTACCTTCTTTAAAAAAATTTTTTTTCCATCCAAAAGAAGGAGTTGAATGGATATTGGTTAAACAATTAACATTATGTACCACAGTGACCTCGCAGGATATTTGTTCTTCAATGGCAGTGTATTTTCTCTCCAATAGCTCTATAAGTGTTGGTGTTCCAGGACTGAGTCCTTTGACCTGTCATGATGTTCATCTACTCCTGGGTGGGTCATATACTATCATGTACTATCGTAACTTAAAGCATAACAAACACGCTGCTGATGGTCAGATATTTCTGGCTAAGATTCTAGCATCCTACGTCCATCTTCCATGAGGCTTCTTCTGGTTCTCTCACATGGTTTTCAGACAGAAGATATTCTAAGTGTAATGCCTTCTCATTCCTCATGTATCCCCACCTTGGTTGTAATGTTATAAAACCAGTCAACCAAGAAACTCAGCTTTCACCCCCTTCAACCCCTACACGTCCAAGTCCCATTTATGAAGTCTCTTCACCTCCCTTGAGGCTATTAACTCCTTTTCACACCCACTGTCCTTCTCATGACCACTTTCTGGTTAAGACACATCATTTCTCACTCTGTCAATTGAGGAGTAAATTCTTCCCTGGTTGTCTTGCTTCCTATGAGTGCTGCCATCAGAAAAACCCTTCTAAGATACAAATCATGTCCTAGCTTAAGGTGCTGTGATGCTTGTCATAATTAACAGCAGGCAACCCAGACCATCCCCAGATCATCTTATCTGTTCCTCTGTATTGCTGACGACTTCCAAATCCCTCCCTCCTTCCAGAGCCATTCTTAAAACTCTATTTGGTCTGCTGGACATATTTACCTGATGTCTACCAGACATTCACACGCTCATTTCTCTAGTCATCCCCCATCCTGGCACCTTACTCACTGGTGTCTTCTCATCCCTGAAAAAGATACTCACTTTGGGCTTTCAGGTTTTTGTATATTGGGCTCTCTTTGCCCGTAAACCTCTGCTTTTCTGGATTACTTGGAGAATTGTCTCCTTTCAAAGCAGAAGGCATCTGCCATGTCTCAGTAAGGGCTTTAATGGCTATGATATGGTTTTGCCATCACACGTTTCCCTTTTGCACTGAGAACCACATGTTTCTAATAGAGGCTGCACTTTCAGTCTAGGTTTTAGAGTGGAAAGGCATGAGGAGCAAAACCATAGACAACCCACAGCAGAAATGCAAAATGATTGTTGTAAGCCTTTGAGATTTGGGGGTTGTTTCATAGTATACCCCAACCTAGGGAAAACTGACCAAAAAGGTAATATTTAAATTCAACTTCCATCCAGCCTCCTAGCTTTCTGTTGATGCATGCAAGCAGGAAATGTGAACATATTTCCACAGGAAGTAAAAAAAAAAAAAAAGTATTGCTACTTTTCCTTAGATGTTGAGCAAATTCTGAGCCTTGATTTCCTTTCTGTATGATTCCTATTAGCTTCTATAATGCAGAAGGCTCTTCAATTAAAATAAAAACTGAGAGCCTCACTAAATCTTACTCAGCACTCCGTTTACCATGTGACTATTGCTTACCGACTGTTTATAATGAGTTTTACAAAAATAGTTTTCTTCTCTCCGTTTCCATTTCATCAGCTCCCATGGTCTCCCCAGCCTTCTTCACTGTATTTCTATCCTGGCTATGCACTTAAACAGTTTGTAATGTGCTAAGTGATGTACATGCCTTTAAAGGCAAGAGACGCGTTTTCAGTGTGCAGTTTCCTAGAGGACCCATTGACATTTAACTTTTCGGACCATTCTAGCCTTCATAAAATATTTCCATGTTTGGCTTTGATGACCACCATTTCAGCCCCAAGGAGCCCATGGGTCACTAGTTACTTATAAAAATTAAGCTCTAATTCTGACTTGAGTTTTAGTTGTTTTACAAAATGTAAGATATGTTGAGACAATAGTTATTTATTAAACAATTTTAATTGTACAGATTTTCAATTCTGTCATAAAAAAAACCCATAAGTCTCAACCACAAAAAATTTACCATCACCTGTTTTTTTTTCTATATTAGAAAAAGGCTGTAATTTGACTACGGAATAAACTATTGACTGTTGAGTACAAAAAAAGGACGTTATTATATTTTAAAGACTTACACAATCCATTATGACATAGAGATATACTACAGGCACAATTTTATTATAAAAAAAAAGGTAAGAAAATAAAAAGCATGAGGCGAGGAGGTATAATAAAGCCAAACACTGAATAGAAGTTTTCCTACAAAGAACCTTGTCAAAATGGCCTCATTTGGAAATGCACACTCATTTGACTGTACTTGGCAGATCATAGTTGTTGGGGTTTTTTTCCCCTAAGAATAATATGGAATGTAGAAATGCTTTCCTAGGCAGGAAGTTTTTTTGATTCATTTTGCTGAGCTTTAGGAAATGCAGCTAGCAGCTACCTTGCATAGAAACCCCAAGCCACAGCATCCACAAATTCAGCAGTCTGCGATGGAGAGCAGTTTTGATACTGCTACGTACAATTGGCATTTACAGCATTCCTCCAATTACACCCCTGTCATCAATGTACAGCGCTTAGAGCAGGTTGGCAGTTCACACAAGTGTGATGGACAACACATGGTCTGCACGTCGATCCATCTGGCTCCTGATATGCTTTAAGAAAGGATTGGCCAGGCTTCCCTGGTGGCGCAGTGGTTGAGAGTCCACCTGCCGATGCAGGGGACGTGGGTTCGTGCCCCGGTCTGGGAAGATCTCACATGCCGTGGAGCCGCTGGGCCCTTGACCCATGACCGCTGAGCCTGTGCGTCCAGAGCCTGTGCTCTGCAACGGGAGAGGCCACGGCAGTGAGAGGCCCGCGTACCGCAAAAAAAAAAGAAAGGATTGGCCCTTCAGACTCACCTGGGATACAAAGAGGCAGGGCAGATGGGGGTCCCATGACCTTGCTTCCCATTCCTCTCTTATAGCCCCACTGCAGTTCTTGCCAATGACTATCTAATGCACACAGCTCCATGGCTCTCCCAGGGAGAGGGAAGGAGAAGCTGATGGATAGGTTCACACACCTCACCCTTACTTCAGTGGGTGGTGAAATGACTCTGATTTTCTCTGAGAACTGAGGTACCCAAAGCTTCAGGAACGCAGAGCCACCAAGTGTGGGAGCCACGTCTCCAACCCCACTTTAATGGGTCTCGTAGACACTCAGTCCTCTGGTCTCCACCTCAGGTCATGACGCACAGAGTGGGTGGGTCCAGACTCACATTTAAGTCAGCTATCTGACTGGAGGCCTTCTTTTAGGGCTTTCCGCCAAATATACTCCTTGGAGCCTCAGCTTGTTGCCTGTTCACACGTTTGTTTTTACTATGGAATCACTGAAAGGACCCGGAAGCTCTCTCTGATTCTTTTAGGATGTGGCGATATCAATATAGATAAAGTGCAGTCTATAGGGCTGAGGAGCTTACTGCCTAGGAAGGGAAGACAGGAATTAGAGAAAAAAAAAAAAAGTTTTGGTTGCTATCACAGTGCTATAGAAAATACAGTGATGGGAAAAAGGAAGGAATAAAAAATCATCAGGAGAGGGAATGAAGAAGTTTTCACATAAGAGGTTAGCTGAATCTAAGAAATAAGAAAATTCCAGACAACGAAGAGGAGGACGTTCTGAGGCCTGGAAGGAACAGAAACTGTTAACAAAGGCAAGGATTACAAAATAGGCTTTTGATTTCTGGAAACTGGGAAATCGAGCACAATGTGTAGGACGTGGGATATAGGTAAGTGATTGTGTTCATCATCTCGTACTGCCATTACAAAAGACCATAGACTGTGTGACTTAAACACAGAAATTTATTTATTTATTTATATTTTAAATTTAATTATTTTTTATACAGCATGTTCTTATTAGTTATCTATTTTATCCATTTAGTTCATATATGTCAATCCCAATCTCCCAATTCATCCCCCCACCACCCCTCCTCCCCCCACTTTACCCCCTTGGTGTCCATACGTTTGTTCTCTACATCTGTGTCTCTATTTCTGCTTTGCAAATCGGTTCATCTGTACCATTTTCCTAGATTCCACATATATGCATTAATATATGATATTTGTTTTTCTCTTTCTGACTTACTTCACTCTGTGTGACAATCTCTAGGTCCATCCACGTCTCTACAAATGACCCAATTTCGTTTCTTTTTATGGCTGAGTAATATTCCATTGTAAATATGTACCACATCTTCTTTATCCATTTGTCTGTCAATGGGCATTTAGGTTGCTTCCGTGACCTGGCTATTGTAAATAGTGCTGCAATGAACATTGGGGTACATGTGTCTCTTTGAATTATGGTTTTCTCTGGGTATATGCCCAGTAGTGGGATAGCTGGGTCATATGATAATTCTATTTTTAGTTTTTTAAAACAGAGAAATTTATTGTCTTGCTGTTCTGGAGGCTGGAAGTTCCAGATCAAGGTCCAGCAGAATTTGACTCCTGATGAGGGCTTTTCCTTGGCTTGCATATGGCCACCTTTTCTCTGTGTCCTCACATGGCCTTTCCTGGGTATGTGTGCCCAGAAAGAGAGAGTGAGCCCTCTGGTGTCTCCTCTTAGAAGGATGCTAGTACTATTGGATGAGGGCCCCACCCTTATGACTTCATTTAACCCTAATTACTTTCTTAGAGGTCTCATCTCCAAATACAGCCACACTGGGGTCAGGGCTTCAACATTCAAATTTTGTAGGAACACATTTAGTTCATAACCATGGCCATTTAATTTTTTTGTCCAAACTGGGAAGCATTAGAATATTAAAGAACTGCTATTAATTCTTATCCTAGTATAACATGCATAAACAAGAACTGTCCCAGGGAAACTGAGATATATGGTCTTCCTAGACATAGGGTGGGCAGTAAACCTGGAAGGTTAACAAAGTGGGAAATGGATTGAAATCACTGCTTTTATATGCCATGCTAAGTGGTTTGAAACGTATCCAGTGTGGTAGGCATAATATTGTTTCTTATGACCTTCACCCTCTTGTGTCACACTCATGGTTATGTTATGTGCATGGCAAATGGGACTTTTGCCATGTAATTAATATTACATGTAATTTATATTAATAGTAATGTAATTAATATTAATTACATTAATATTAATACATGTACATAAATGTAATCAATGTTAATAACCAACTGACCTTAAAATAGAGAGATGATCCTGGATACTCCAGGCCAGCTTGGTGTTATCACATGAGCCTTTAAAAGCAGACAAAGAACACAGAGAGCTAAGGTAGAGAAGGAGCTCAGAGATATTTGAAGTGTGAGCGGGTTCATCATGTCATTGATGTCTTTGAAGATGGAGGAGACCACAGGTCAAGGAAAGCAGGTGGCCTCTAAAAGCTGATAATAACCCTTGGCCAATAGCCAGAGAGGATACAGGGACAATCACAGCCCTACATTCTGCCAGCAACCTCAATGAGCTTGAAAACAGATTTTTCCCAAAGTTTCCCAGTAAAAGCCCAGTCTGTTGACACTTTGATTTCAGACTCATGAGACCGTGAGCAGAGGGCCCAGTCAAGCCTGGCCAGACTTCTGAATTATAGAATTGTGAGACTGTAAACGGTATTTTAGCAATTTAGTGTGTTATTTATTTTGTTTTGCAGCAACAGAAAACTAATATACCCAGTGTATTTATGGATGTAGATTTATGGAAGATTCTGTAGAAGGGATGTTATGAGCAGTTTTCCATTTTCAAAGATTGCCTTTTTTGTCAATGTGGAAGTCACTTTGGACCAGGCAAGGTGATGTCATAGTACAGACAGAGCACGACTGCAGTGTGAGGGGGTGAAGGTCCCAGAGATATCAAGGAAACAGCCTGACACGAGGTCACACTGATTCACCATGAAGGATGGTAAGGGAAGGGGGTACATCAGGTTTGCCAAAGTGGGCAAATAGGAGGATGGGTGACATTCAGAGAGGAGTAGACACTTACTTCTCGGTTAAGGTGATGACCTCAGGGTAGTCATGTTGAGTTTGAAGTGTCTGCCAGATAACAAGATGGGTGTGTTCAATGGTCAGTCCAATACATGGGGCTTGAACTTGTAGAATGATGAAGGCCGGAGATACATATTAGGCTGTAATCCTGGGAAGAGTGATTGTTAAAGTTATTGAGTGATCATAAAGTAGCAGATCATGTAAAACTTTTAAAGTACAAATAGATGAGAATTACAGGAAACACCTTGGGAAACATCAACAGGTGAAGGGTGGAAAGAGGAGGAGAGGCTGTGAAACCCACCAGAATAAGCCAAAAGGTGAAGGAGGGACTGCAGCGTCACAGAGACAAAGAAAGGAATTGTCTGCAATGTGTGATTCTGGAGAATTGTAAAGCAAAATGTAGACTACAAAGAGCTGATGGAATTTGACCGCAAGACCATTGATAATGATTTCTCAGATACTGTCAGTAGAGACAGCGGGTAAAAGCTTGCAACGATACTTAAAAGAACACCCTGGAGGAGAGTGGTTGATAGGGTGAGTGTGGGTGATGATGATGACTACTATTATTACTGTTATTTAGAAGAGATGAACTGAAAGGGAGGGGGGGAATTATTTTTAATAAACATATGATTTTGTTTACATGCTGAGGGGAAGCCAGGCACAAAGAAGTGATTGTCTGTGAAGCAGATGAAATGAGCAAAGTTTGGAGGTGGAGGGGGTGGGATGGGCTCGGAGCATAGGGAGGGAGAGTTGGCAGTGCAGCCATCAATTCACTTCCATTCTCTGTCCCCCAGCCAGACCCTTCTCACATGTCCGTCCAGTCAGGTACGGCCACGTGACTCTGTTCTAGCCATGAAGATGCCATGTGGCATTGTAGGGCAGCTCTTATGAAGTGGGTGTGCCCTATGTTCTCTCCCCTTCTGCCAACTGAATGCAGAAGCCTAGCCACGGGAGAAGGGGAGCCATATACCAGCAGGAAGCTGGGTCTCTTCATGCCCTTGGGGTGCTGTTTGAGTGGAAACACACTTGAATTCCTTTGCAGCCTTTATTGATGTTTTAGTCTGTGTATTGCTGCCGTGTAGGTTACTGTAGCCATCACAAGCATGGGGGTGGTTAGAGAAAAGGAGCAGGGGAACTGTAAATATTTGTAAATTTGTTAATAGGGAACAGGAAGGTGAGATGGATTTCATCGTTCTCAGTGAAGTAGATGAAAATACTATCTTCTGATTCCCCAGGGGTGGAACACTGGAGGGGGAGTGTGGGGCGCGCTGAAATCAGAGGGCTTCTGTGGAACAGGAATTGTGAGGAATGGCAGAGAAGCAGGCTAGGGGTAGGATTGTGTAATTGAGCTCAAACTTCCAGGTGGATGTTGAGTGTTTAGCAGAACCTGGACACCAGAATTGTGTACTGATTTCATGTCTTAATATCATTTGAATGGAGAACGCGTGCTATGAAAGTGGGAAGCTAGAATAAACACATTTTCTTAAGGGGTTTTGACTAAGGCATTGGTAAATAGCTTCAGCTTCCAAGCCTATGTTCCTCTTTCTAATGCAAAGATATCCCAAGGGTTTCTACCCCAAGGAAGCTTATCCTGAGTTACCCTCTTAACAGTTACCATGAATGTGTGTTGGTTTATTTATGATGTCATGGTGATACTTGACATCTCCAAAGACAATCTTGTGTGAGCTACACATACATTCAGAAACAAGTACCTGATCCAGATAAAGATCTTCCCCCTTGTCCAATTGCATTCATCAACCAAAAACTGAGATTAATTACAGAGTTTATTCAGTCTGTAAACACATCAATGGTCTGAATGACCATGTTGAGGGAACTTGCTAAGTTTAATATAAGAATATCACTGTTCTTTGAATGTGGAAAGGCAGTATTTTTAAAAAATGGGTTCTGTATAGTGGAATCCATACAGAATTTAGTCAGTGTGCCCATAACAAAAGCAATTAGAATATTTAAATTTACAATCAATCACATAAACCCATTAACAAAACCTCAAGCATCCCACCATTAAAATATCTGTTAAATTGATAAAATAGAAATCTGGTATATATTTGTTAAGAATTATGCAATGTGCTTCATTATTAAACACCAGATTATCCTCGCTGTAGGACTGTTTCTGTTAAAAGCTGCGTATGTCAGTTATCCAGGATACTTACTGAACAGTTTTAAAGCAGTACATAAATACATAAATTTGTTCCAAATATGTGTTAAATTGCAAGTCCACCGTTTAATTAAATAGATTGGGGATAGAAATGATTTATTGTTTTATTTTAATAACAAACTTAAAGCAGGTGAGGAGGCATTGGGCAAAAAAAGGCTAAATTTTATGAAACATTTGTTCCTTTGCAAGATTTCATTAAATTTCTCTGCATTTAAATTCACAATTTTCCATTTAAGGCAATATGGGGGTCTAGGTATTCCGACTGATTGTTCCACTTAAAAAAAGCCTAAAGGTCATGGAAAATATGTGTTTCATAAATGAATCACTATACAAGGAAGAAAGGAAGAATTCTCACTTGAAAACTAAGGAGAAAAAGAAGCCTAGAGAGGGAAATAAAACTCTAAAACAGGTTTAATCCTGAGGAAATTTGCCAAAAATGTTGTTTAAAATTTGTTTGCAGAAACTCTCAGAATTCAAGAAATAGGACAGAACCAAAAAATGTGGGAGAAATAGGAGAGAACCAAAAAATGTGAGAGTTTTATTTAGAAAGGTGCCTTCCATCAGGTGGAACCATCAAAAGGCTAAATCTGTGGTGAAATTGTGAACTGAAACTGAAATGAACCTCTTTGTCCCGATGATGGAAAATAAACATCCTGTTCTTACACCTGATACTGCATGGAAGGTGAACACATGTGCACACACAGATGTACACACATACACACACATACTTCCCATCAATCCCTGTGAAAAAGATAAAGCTGGACCTCATATATACACTCTATGCATGATAAAAAATAAAGCTATAACACAAACCCCGCAGTTTATTTTAAAGTTAATATGGCAAAAGCAGTACAAATCCTCTTTGGAGGATTTCACCTTCATTCCTAAACTTAAAGAATTTCTCCAGAGAATATTTGCACTCACAGTCAAATTTCAGTAAGGAAACAAAAAAGAAATAACCATGAGTGAGAACCTGCAAAAACAAGAGGCATTGAAAATAAAGCCATTAAGAAAATCAGGTATTATTGCAATCAAACAGAGAATGAATATATAAAATATATTTGATATGTTTTATAAAAGCACTCGTTTGAATATATAATCATGGGAAAAGAAAACATGAAGAATAAACAAGCAGATTTTTTAAAAGAACGAAGTGGAACTTTTAACTGTAAGAAAAATGAATGGAGTTGAGTGTGACAGCAGGTAAGGCACGGCTGGGAGCCTTAGTGAACTGATAGAGCTGAAGAAACGTTCTAGAATTCAGCACAAACAAGGAAATGGGAAATATGACGGAAAACACAGCCTACAAAGAAGATAGGTTGTAAAGGATGAACCTACCTCTCCCTGAAGTCCTAAAAGCAGAGGCGAGAGAACTATTATGGAGGTTATATCTGAGAACTGATGAATAACAATGACCAATATATTTGAGAGAACCTATAAATCTTGAGCAGGAGAATTAAAGGAAAACATTGACACCTTAACACATTATAGTAAAATTGAAGAACCCCGAAGTAAAAGGAATATCTTAAAAATAGCCAGTGAAAAAAGATAGATTTCAAGAGAATGACAGTTATACTGATTGTTGACTTGCAGAGAAGTGTCCAAAACAATTGTCTTGACCTTGCATTCATATCAACAAGGAAAGTATAAAGGAAGAGTTGCACACCATTATATACAAAATAGATAAACAACAAGGGCCTACTACTGTATGGCACAGGGAGCTGTATTCAGTCTCTTGTAATAACCTATAATGGAAAAGAATCTGAAAAAGAATATCTATATATATCTATATATCTCTATCTATCTATCTATCTATCTATAGATATATTATATAAAACTGAATCATTTTTCTGTACACATGAACCTGACACAATATTGTAAATCAACTGTGCTTCAATTAAAAAAATGTTTTTAAAAAAGAGTTGTAGCCTCTCCTTAGAGAGATTGTAGATGTGCCATGAGTCTCTACCCCCTTCCCCTCCAGAGAACTCGAGGTGTGTCCGGAGATCTAAGGGGACACAGAAGTGTGGGATTTCCTGTAGAAAGCATTAAGGGTGGGAGGCTGGTACACTCATAGCAGAGAGAAGAAGGCTGCGGCTTGGAAGTCACTGCATTCCCACTAACAGCAGACGAAATTGCACTTTTCTTATAAATCGCGGGAAAGCCCTTGTCCAAAAGTCCCTGGCGAATCAGCAGACCTCTGCCGACTGAGGCTGGAAGGACATCAGCAGATGGTCAAGGTTTTGGGGAGGAATCTCAGGAAAGCAGCCAGAGTCTGTGCATCCAGCCTACCTGGGAGAACTACACATGCAGGACCACCAGCCATGGAGAGGGGTCTCAAAGAGTCCCCAGGTGTGTCCTGGAGAATTCAGCATGAAACTTCCCATTACTTTCAGAGGAATCAACCGGAAGTTTGCACATGGCACATCAATTAAACCATGAATGCCCTGGCTTTTCTTCTCCCCATAACATGTCTCACTTCAGTCCTAGTGGGGAGAGAGAAGGGGGCTGACACTTAAACAAAGAGGAGAAAGAAGTGCACTGCTCGCTTCCTGGATCGGCCAAACTTGTGAAGAGAATTTAAGCAAATACTGATGTTTCGATTCTTGCAGAGGACAGGGAATTGTAATTAACAAAATGAGCTGATTCTTGGGAATGAAAGTGTCTGGAGGACTCCTTGTTACCTGGGAGGGAGCTCCTAAATGGCATCGACTCTGTGCTTCGTTCAGTTCCAGGAGTTTTGTAAGCAGTGGGGGGAAGGGGATGAGTTGATTTCTGATTGTATCTTTGCTCGTTTTCCAGGTTAAACAAATATTAAGAAAACTGTCGATTTGATATTGAGTAGTTAAATCAATGTTCGAGGAGTTTATTAGATGATAGTTTGGGAACTATAGTTTTAAATATCCATTTATTCCTTTGAATGCCTTCTAGCTGTACTATAAAAAGAATGCTTTGGAAATAATGAAAACTAAATAAAAATAACTGCATTTCAACCACTTAACTGGCTAAATACACTCTATAGCTTGGGAGTGGGGAGGGTAGGAAATGGAGAAATTACGGGCAAGGGCGTCTCACTGAGGTATGTCAAATCCTATTAGTCCAGGTAATTTCCGTGGCTGGAAACAAGACAGGGCTCCTATTGTCTTGTTTGCTTGGGCTGAAATTTTTTTATTTATCCTCCATGTCTGTTTCATTTGCAGGTAATACTATTCCTGTTTCCACATATGCCCTGCTGGGTCATTTTTGTCCCATGACAAAGTTCCTATGATGTTCATAGTAAATATTTAAAATTCTTACAATCATGTTCTATGCTGAATGGTGCTAGTTATTGCTGAGAGTATATCACGAAGCTTTCAAAAATGTATTCCTCCACTCTAGAGGAGTGTGTGCCTTTGAAATTTGATTGCCTACAAAGCCTGATACGAGGTTTATTCTCCTTGTGAAATAAGCCATTTAATCTGGAATGCATACACATCCAGCTGAAACTTGAAAGAAATATGTCATCTTTGGCTTATGTTTAGATGTTACACATTTCTATTCTAACACTGGTAGGTTAGATTTAAGGGTTAATTATCAAACATTTATTATTCATGATACTCTGCACATACAGTGCTCTTATAGTTCACAAGAGGAAGTCACAAAACCCGTCTTTTGGATTTGTAACACATATCCTGGGAGATTGGCTTCACAGATCCTAGCTTTCCAGCATCAGAGCTGGGAAGAGAGATCCATGTTGGTTAAGGGATTTGGCCCGAATCTTCAGCCTATGACAACACCAGCTCTAAAATTTTGTACTTAGAGAATATTCAGAATAGTCACGGTGCAAGGAGAGGCCATTTAAAACCATCTTCACAAGGGATACAGGATGCTCTCTAACCACGTTCCATCAAGTGGTTAGGGGGTCTCTGTGTTCACCCCGTTTAAGGCTCCAGGAGCTTGATTCCTGTAGAAGTACTATAACCTGACATCTAGCCCAGGGCTTTTCCTACTACATCACAAAGTGTCTCTTATTTGTGTTTGTTTTCTTCCTTGTTATTTTTTTGTTTTTTAAAAATAGCCCAGGTCACAACATAACCATTAGAATTTTTGTGGTTGTATACTTAAAGAGCCCCCAGAAAATGGTTAATAACATGGCTGGTGGGAAAATTTGCCAACGAAATCCTAAAGGTGAATAACGGAGAGAAGAAGGCACACAAAACAGAAGGTCATGCCTGGCTGTAAGTTCCGGAATAGTAGAACAAGTAGGTGTGTATATGTTCTGAATTGATCAGAAATATAAAAGGACATTTAGGCTAGCTTCCTTGAAATAAAAGAAAAAGTAGAAGTACTGCCTTGTAAGTTAGAATTGGGGAGATCAATTATAAACTTACCAGGCCATGGGTGAGCACTAAAGTGGTATTATAAAAAATCACAGGCGTGATGGTTCTGTGTTGTTCTCATGGGTCTATTGAGTCAAATATTTGGCCCAAAGCTTTGTTTCTTTCAGTCATCAAAGATGGTGGAGCCTTTGGATGAGATCAGAGAGGCCTCTGCCTTCTAGTGAAAAGGTCAAAGGCAGATAATTGTAGATCAAGGACGGTTCAAAGGCTACATTAATTAAACAACTAATTGGATATTGGAAAAATTGTTCCTCCCCTTAAACCTTCTACTAATTTTGTTTTCCTTCTGTGTTTCTGGAAGTCTTATGAAGCCACATTTTAATCTGTGGTTAGCCTGAAAGAGTCAGGCACAGGTTATGGGGTTGGATAATACACACTTTAAGTTTGCTTCAGCCGTGAAATTCTATGAGATTTTGCAAGCACCTTTATTTTAAAAAGAACTGCTATTGAAATCCGATTTTAAAACACTTATTTTTGCTTTCTCAAATAAGAGGATTGCATACTCTACTTTAAAATTTGTAATATCATTATTGTGAAAACAAAAAATATAAG
The DNA here is from genome assembly GCF_003031525.2 of Neophocaena asiaeorientalis asiaeorientalis. Taxonomy (NCBI): domain Eukaryota; kingdom Metazoa; phylum Chordata; class Mammalia; order Artiodactyla; family Phocoenidae; genus Neophocaena; species Neophocaena asiaeorientalis. Next base: position 5,297,106 of record NW_020174048.1, read on the forward strand.
CCTTTCCCATTAACTCCTTTCCCATTAACTCCTTTCCCATTAACTCCTTTTCCTTTAAAGGATCTTAATTTTGAATTTAAGGTTATGCTTACTTTATATATTATCTTTATTGTTTTATGTTCTGTGAAGAAAATAATCCACTTGATCTATTAGTACATCTACTTTTTATCTTAAAAATCTGTGGATTATTAGGAAAGGAGGACTTTTAATTTTACATGGGATAATAATAAATGTTTGACAAGTCTAAAATCTTAAATCATATATTGTTGTATTACCAGGGAAAAAGATAAAGGTAGAAAAAAAAACTTTCCATGCTTTTAACAAAAACAATTGTAGGTAATTTTCATCATGCTACTATTATTCTTCTGTCCTGAAAAGTTCCGTCAGAGACGTAATGGCCACAACCATTTCATCTTCCAACTTATGAAGCAGTCTGAGGGTGAATTGAGAGTTTCAATTCCAGGTTATGGTTATAATTACTAACTCAAAAATCCCTGTTGCCTTTCATTAAGTAGTTATAATATTTAATTGAAACTACAGGGTGTCTACGCTCAGTATCATACCATGCATAATTATCTGTACACATAAAGGAACACAGAGGGTACTTTCAGCAGTGAAACAGATTATCAAAAAATTACATTTTTAATTTAAGTTTTGACTTGAATCTTCTCAGTGATTAAATACCCATCTCTGCATTTTTCTGCAAATGAGTACATGAAGCTAAACAAATGAACCATAAAGTGGGGAAGAAAAAAAAAAACTTTGCACTGTAACATACGTGGATAAATCTAGGATGCACTCACAAATCACACGGTGTGTTTTCTAAGAGCTCTCTGAGAAAGGGGAGCAGATGACCCAGGCAGTCAAATACTCCTTCCAGCTTGGCTGGTAAGCATCCTCTCCTAGGCGAGCTCTGGGAGTGCCAAGATCATGGGACAAAATATCTGGGTGGCCTTTGCTCCGGCCTTTTGCCTCTGCAACTTGGCTTCTGGCAGAGTACTTATCTCTTTGACCACTGACTGGGAAACTACTAAAAAGAGAGGGACTTGAAAGGAACTGGAACTTTCTGTGTGAATCTCTTTGAAAGTTCTCTTTTAAAGGAAGTCCAAGATATGAGGAACTTGCAAATAAAAGAAAGCTTGCACGATGAAACATCACCTGCTAATAATTCCTTCCTGGGAAATAGAAATCTAGAATTCTAGAAAAAAAATGACATTATGGTGTCAGGAGTTAATCAAATGATTTCGATAAATGCTAATGTGAATAGTGGAAGGGGAGCTGCAGGAAACTCCTGAAATGATTGATAAAGAAATAAAATGATGCCCCCCTGGTGTCTAAGGCAAATGAAATTATTGTTACAATTTAAATTTTTTCTTCCAGTTTATATTTGGAAAGTGCTTTATAATAACTTCTTACATTATCCATTTCCAGCCTACCTGAGAGATAGAAAGCAAACATTTTTTATTGTTTTAGTTATTATTTATCTTTATGAGCAGCATTCTCGCTTTGTTGTAATTACAAACATTTATTTCCACAGGGATGGAAAGATTATGCTCTGCTACCTCTGCCAGCTGCCAATTGTCAATAAAAAACAGCCTGGTAGAACCACTTTAGCCCTTGAATTAAGACATCCAGTTTTAAGGAAAAAAAATGATATTTGAGATATTTATCAAATACTCAAGGATTGTCATTGTGGGAACTTAGTTTCAGAAAAAAGAAAAAGGATTTGCTTACCTCCCTGGGAGCTACTATTACAGGTGTAACTGCAAAATTGTAAAAACCGTCTCTGGCCATTTTTTGTGAGAATGGATTTAATTGAAAGGATATTGGGGATTTCACAAATCTCCAGGAAGGCCAGAGAGACAGATTCTGCACATGACAGAGAGACCAGAAGACCAGGGGCAAGAACCAACCAAAATTCAAACTTCAGGGCAGTGATGTGCCAGTTCGGCCACTGATGGACCACAGCCGGTACTCCCAGCTGGAAACTACCATCTCCAAGGTGTCTTGGTTGTTTTGCTTCCCTGCTTTGCTGGTTGGTGGGGCAACTGATTGAGAGAGACCCTAGGATGCATCCGTGGCCCTAACTGCGGCATCTATAGTGGGAGGGAGGGGTTCCAATGCAGGGTTGCACAGTTTAGATTTTCTTCTCATCAGTGAAGATGGTGAGAGAAGGGTGAGAGACGGGTCCTGGGTTTTCTGTTAGTTTCTGTGCCAAATATATGCACAGGCTCAGGTGAAAGAAAACGGTGTCCCAGCTGTGAGCTGAAGAAGCCCTGTACTCAGCCACACCAAAGGAAATGGTTTCTCAAGAAGTTTGGTCTATAGATATATCCTGCTGACATTTCCATATTTCTAGAAATTTGAGTCCTTATTTCTGACGTGTCTGGCTTCAGAGGCGAGTCCTTATACTGTATTTTATGATGTATGGCTGTCTGATGCATCATTCAGATGTTTTCCAGCCGTGTTAACTGTCTCCAGAGGGGGGGTTCTCCGGAGAATTGTCAGCTGAGTTTATTCTCCAAAGTAGTCAGCTTTCAAAGAGGCATTACTGAAATGAAAAAGTTCCAAGAGACATTTTTTTTTATTGTGGTAAGAACACTCAACATGAGATTCAACCTCTAAACGAATCATCAAGTGTACAATACAGTGTTGTTATTTATAGGGCCATTGTTGTACGGTAAATCCCCAGAACTTACCTTGTGGAGCAGTAACTTGGACCAAACGACTGATAACTCCCGATTTCTTTCTCCTCCTCCAGCCCCTGCAGCAAAATGGATGAGCCTGGAGGACATTTTGCTAAGTGAGATAAAACAGACACGCAAGGACAAATACTGAGTGATTCCACTTACATGAGGAATCTAAAATAATCAAGCTCGTAGAAACAGATGGTGGGATTTTTATTTGTAAAGAATCCTCCACCTTTAAAAAAAAGTTTTGAGGGAGATTTGCTTTAGTTGATCAAAATTGTAAGCCACTGACAACTCTCCAACATAGCATATCACTGGAGTTGTACTGGTTGCATACGCATTGGATTGATGCTACAGAAATATGAGCAGTTAGATGTCATGTGTAAAAGAGGAAATGTGATAGTGAAGTAATGGTAACATTAAAAAAAAAATGCTTTCCCCTGGGTGAGATCCTTGGAAGAACCTGTTGGGTTGGCCAAAAAGTTCATTTGTTTTTTTTCTGTAAGATGGCTCTGGTAGCCCTTAGTTTTCTTTTACTTCATTCAAAACAATTTTGTTAGATTGTATTGTGACAGCTGTCATATCAGCATGCATTAAAAAAAAATTATCAAAATCGGTGAATTTTTGTGTAGCCATTTAAAATTTCTTTTTAATTTTATTTATTTATTTTGGGCTGCGTTGGGTATTCGTTGCTGCACGCGGGCTTTCTCTAGTTGTGGTGAGCGGGGGTTACTCTTCGTTGCCGTGCGTGGGCTTCTCATTGCGGTGACTTCTCTTGTTGCAGAGCATGGACTCTAGGCGCTCCGGCTTCAGTAGTTGTGGCACGCAGGCTCAGTAGTTGTGGCTCGCGGGCTCTAGAGTGCAAGCTCAGTAGTTGTGGTGCATGGGCTTAGTTCCTCCGCGGCATGTGGGATCTTCCCCGACCAGGGCTCCAACCCATGTCCCCTGCAATGGCACGCAGATTCTTATTCACTGCACCTGTGTAGCCATTTTAATATTGAATATGGAAGAAACAAGCAACATTTTCGACATAGTATGCTTTATTATTTCAAGAAAGGTAAAAATGCAACTGAAACAAAAAAAGATTTGTGCAGCGTATGGAGAAGGTGCTGTGACTGATTGAATGTGTCAGAGGCGGTTTGCGAAGTTTCACGCTGGAGATTTCTCACTGGACGATGCTCCGCAGTTGGGAAGACCAGTTGAAGTTGATAGTGATCGAATCGAGACATTAATTGAGAACAATCAGTGTTATACCGCGTGGGAGATAGCCGACATACTCAAAGTATCCAAATCAAGAGTCGAAGATCATTTGCACCAGCTTGGTTATGTTAATCGATTTGATGTTTGGGTTCCACATAAGTTAAGCTAAAAAAACCTTCTTGACCATATTTTCACATGTGATTCTCTACTTAAACGTAGCAAGTGTGATGTATTGGGAGATTGAGATTGACATATATACACTAATATGTAAAAAATAGAAAACTAATAAGAACCTGCTGTATAAAAAAATAAATAAAATAAAATTCAAAAAAAAAAGTAACAAAGATGTTTCGTTTTTAAAACAAATTGTGTTGGGCGATGAAAAGTGGATTATTGTACAATAACGTGGAATGGAAGAGATCATGGGGCAAGTGAAATGCACCACCACCAACCACACCAAAGGCCTGGTCTTCATCCAAGAAGGTGATGTTGTGTATGTGGTGGGATTGGAAGGGAGTCCTCTATGATGAGCTCCTTCCCGAAAACCAAACGATTAATTCCAACAAGTACTGCTCCCAATTAGACCAACTGAAAGCAGTACTCGATGAGAAGTGTACGGAACAAGTCAACAGTAAACGCATGATCTTCCATCAGGATAATGCAAGACTGCATGTTCCTTTGATGACCAGGCAAAAACTGTTACAGCTTGTCTGGGAAGTTCTGATTCATCCGCCATATTCACCAGACATTGCACCTTTGGATTTCCATATATTCTCTTAATGGAAAAAATGTCAATTCCCTGGAAGACTGTAAAAGGCACCTGGAACAGTTCTCTGCTCAAAAAGGTAAAAGGTTTTGGGAAGATGCAATTATGAAGTTGCCTGAAAAATGGCAGAATGTAGTGGAACAAAAAGGTGAATACGTTGTTCAATAAAGTTCTTGGTGAAAATGAAAAATGTGTCTTTTCTTTTTACTTAAAAACTGAAGGAACTTTTTGGCCAACCCGATATTTCAACTTTGAAAGATGTATTAACTTGTGAAAAACTTTAAGGAACAAAAAGGCATTGCATCTGTGCTACTCCCTACAAGCTTAGGAATTTAGTTGGTCTAGTTAATTATTATAAAATTAATTCTTACCATCTACATCTAAAGTTAAAATTATTTTAGGAATTTTCTGGAAATGTGACTTGTGTATCCTCTAATAACTTAATGTCAATTTATCTCTATTTTAAACAGGAATGATTGCTGGTAACTTGGCAGTTTTAATAGGAGGCATTCAAATGCTTTGGAATTATCAAGTGAAAGTTTATGCTAAAATAAAAGCAATCTGCTTAATCTCTCAACAAATGTTATTTATGAAAAGCAAAAGTTAATCACAGAAACCTAGACTGAAAGATATTTTTCCACAATCATGGGTGAGAAATAACCTAAAATGCAACCTTTATTTATTTTGGAACAGTAGTTTTGATACAGAGTAAACTTAGGAATGCATTTAGCAACGAGAAATAAAACCAATTTAAATAGCATGCTGATTCCATTCTGTTTGAGTATAAATAATATATATAATAACAGTGACAGTGTATCATTTATGTAGCATGCCTTCATTTTCAGACCTAGGATATCTGTTTTTTCCTCTACATTATTCCTATGAATTACTCAGGGAAGATGTTACTTTCACCTGACAAATGGGATCATTGAGAGCTCAACAAATTGTGCAGTTTACCTCAGGACACAGAGCTGATTAGTGGCAGAGTGATTGCCAGAAACCTCAAGATTCCTTGGGATGTTCCTTTTCAATTCTGACATCCCCTGGGAAGTTTTAGGATTTACACCCCTCACTGGAAGCTACTATTGCAGATGTAACTCTCAGGCTTTATTGGGGAGTTTCTCCTGATTATAGCGATCTCTTGTTAAGAGAGGTTTTGATAAGAGTGTAATTTTAAGGTATTTCCAGATCGCCCCTACATCCTCTGGGCTCCCAGAATCATATGTGTTATGAAAACACGAAACGAAAGAAGACTCCTTGCCCTCCTCCTCCGTGTCGCTTTTCCTTAGGAAACCTCATTCCTCACTAAGTGTGTATCACTGGAGTAGGGGTACACCGGCTGGGGTAGGATCAGGTCCGGGGTTACAAAGAATTGGGAGAGTATTAGAGTTCCATTTTGAAGGCAAACGTTTTCAGTTTATGCCAATGAGCATTTATTGAACAGCTACTATGTGCTAGTAACCTTTAGACATTTTGTACATATCCTTAAACATCGAAACCAGACCTTCCCAGACTTTTTAGCATCAGGGTACAGATAGAAGGTGGTGATGTTGTCACAGTGTACACGTATGAGTATGTGAATAGAGGTGGGTGCCTAGTCAAGATGAGGGATCGTATTTCTGCGTGCCTGCAACCAGCTGGGGGGTTCTAACTCTACATCCTTGATACTCACAAGTGTGATCTGGGAACTGGTAGCAGCAGCATCACCGTCACCTGGGAGACTGTCTGAAGTACACAACCTCAGGCCCACTCCAGACCTGATAAGTCAAAATCTGTATTTTAACAAAAACCTGCATGATCGTTAACGGACATTGCACTTGTAGAAACACTGGTCGAATCAGCGTTCTTCAGCTGTGCTCCTGGGATGCAGGTTTTAGTAAATTATCAGGAGATTCCAGTATGCACCAAAGTTTGAAAAGCAGTGAGGAAATTAAAAAAAACAAAAAAAAACTAACATCTTGGTCCCATTCAAAGAGATTCTGTTTTGATTGGTTTGTGGTGTTTTTAAATCACCCCAGGGTGTCTTATGAGTGGCAATGTTTGGGAAAAAATGCTCTAAGTAAAGCTATGAGCCAGATGTTATTCCCACTTTACAGATGTAGAAACTGAGAGGCAAACACACAGAAAGGGCTAGGAGAACTCAATTGGTGAACGGTAGAGTTGGACTTAAAATTTAGACCCTAAACTCATTGATTCTATCTGAAAAGTGGTCTGTGCTATTATTTTACACAGCTTCCTGAGGATTTTTATAAAATTAGTATTAATTGTATTTTTTTCTAGGAGATGTCTCAGTTGAACAAGAAAATGTTTTCCTGGCTAGTACTGGGTTGGCCAAAAATTTTGCTCGTTCAGGGTTTTCCGTCACACCTTACAGAAGAACCCCAACGAACTTTTTGGCCAACCCAATGTTATAGAGCCACAGATCCTCAAGAAAAATGTAAAAATAAAAACATTTTCTAGAGCAATTCTTTTTGTGGCTTTTGTTCTAAAGACATGAAAATAATTACATCCTTTGCTTCTATCACATTCAATTTTAAGATGACTACATTCAAAAGTGTACTCTGGGCCTTCCCTGGTGGCGCAGTGGTTGAGAGTCCGCCTGCCGATACAGGGGACGTGGGTTCATGCCCCGGTCCGGGAAGATCCCACATGCCGCCGAGCGGCTGGGCCCATGAGCCATAGCCGCTGAGCCTGTGCGTCCGGAGCCTGTGCTCCGCAGTGGGAGAGGCCACAACAGTGAGAGGCCTGTGTACTGCAAAAAAAAAAAAAAAAAAAAAAGGGTAATCTGTTCACCCATGCACATATATTTGATGTTATATTAGCTTTTGCCTCTCTCATAAATGATCTGTATAAATTATGTAAAAATAAATCCTAAAGATTTGAAGCCACCCTTTGAAAGGTCATTTAGATTTTAAACACCAGTCTCTAGAAGAGCAATTTCATTAAAAACCAGTCTCTAGAAGACCAATTTCACATGTGAACCAAATTAGAGAGGTTAATTAAGAGAGGAACTCTGAGCTATAGTCACCATCCCAACTTGGGTATTATTTCAAATTCATCCCTCTTTTTAATCTTAGCAGCTGAACCAATTTCGCAGGTCACACCTGCCCGCTGGACAGTCAGTGAATGGATACTGACAGAATGGACCCAGGGACAGGTTAAAGGATGGACCTATGTCTTTGAGGCACAGGAAAATAATATTTGAAATTAGAAAGACATGGATTTAAATCTCATCCTACTAGGAAGTCTTGGGCACATTCACTAATCTTACTGAATATTTGCTCCTCATTTAATAACTAAGAGAAGCAATATGTACTGAATTAAGTAGTTAGCTAGTTAGGGAGCGTGGTGTGTCAAAGCTTCAGCATATTTTTCCTGACCCTCAGTGTTCTGAGGGCTAATATTATGCCAGTAGGAAGAGCTGGTGTCAAGAATTAAGATTTGTGCACCAGCTGTGGTGCTCTAGGCACTCATCCTGATGTTCCTTTACCCCAACTCACTGAGGCTCCGTGAGGCCAGGGTGCATCAGGCTTGAAATCCAGGTCTATGTGCTTATAAGAACTTTTCCCAGCTTCAGGATTTCCAAGTTTTTCTCAAGTGCTTCATTCCAGGCCAAGTCTTGCATGAGTTACAGAAACTCATAGGAAAAATAAGTGACTGATGGCTTGGGTTCTAGGAGCTGTGCTGGGCACCGGGGCACAGAATTGACTAAATGAGAACTGGTCACCATCCAGAAGGAGTTTTGAGCTTTCAGAGTCTATCAGTCAGGGTCCATACAAAGGAACAGAATCAATTAGAAAGAGAGTGGGAGATATATTTAAGGAATTGGCTCCCATGATGGGTGGGGACTAGTTAGCCCAGAATCCATAAGACAGACCAGCAAACTGGAAGCTCAGGCAGGATTTCTAGGGCACTGTCTGGAGGCAGCCTTTCTTCTCTCCTGGGAAACCTCAGTTTTTGCTTGTAATATCTTCCGCTGATCGGATGAGGCCCACTCATGCAACAGAAGGACGTGTCCTTTACATAAAGTCAGCTGACTGTAACTATTCATCACATCTGCAAAATACCTTCAGCCACATCTATGATGGCGTTTGACAGACAGCTGGGCACCACAGCCTAGTCGTGTTGGCATACAATTAACCATTACAGAGGAGGAAGTATGAGTGCTGTCACACACTTTCATTTACGAAGGCTGAAATCCAGGTCTGTGCATCTTTATCTTTCCTTCCCAGTGCACACTCGTCTCTAAATTTCCAGAGCATTTGGAGTCACTTGGGCAAATCCAGCGCCTGGTAAACACTCGGCATATTTTCCACTTGTTTTAGATGTGTCATATTTTGTTGGGAAAGCTATCTCAATGGATATTTAAAAAAAAATTGTCAGTTGACAAATATCCTGGAGTATGTGGTTAATCCAGAATGAAAAACCTCGGAAAATACATTGCAGTTTCAAAATTATCTTTTCGATGTTTGTTATTTATTTTGTTATCTGTGTTCTCTGAAGAGGCAGCTTCTTTTCTTTCTTATTCACCATATCCCTACAAAGCAGTTATTATTACTAATTCAGTGGGGTAAGAATTAATCTAACTGGCAAATAGGCCTAGCCTGCTTGGCATTTCACTTAATGAAAGATCGGTTTCTATTGGTTGCATGAACACTTATATAATAACCAGTTTCCTCACGTGGCACTGGGTGGCAGTGGAATCTAGGGTAGTTCTTTCAGTGAGAAGGTGCATCAGAATCACTAGGAGGGTTTCTAGGCTTTCCTCCTGGAGTTCCTAATTGGTAGATTTGGGGGGCGGTCCTAGAATTTCCATTTCCAGCAAGTCCTCAGTTGCTGCCGATGCTGCTGGTCTGGGGACCACACTTTGAAAACCGCTATTTTAATGCTTAAATGTAGTAGCAAGAGCTTTACAATTCACGTTCTACCACTTCATAGCTGATTTCACTGAACAAGATACGAGACTTCTCTTTGGCTTGGTATCTTTACCTATACAATGGGGAAAATAATTATAAGATTATTTTAAGAATAATAAAATCTTATAAAAATCTTATAAGATTAGGGTGAGAAATTAACAAATCATTTATCATAATACCTGGCACATGGTCCAGTCACTCAGTAAATTATGGTTATTGTTAATACAAATGTCTCAGTGGTTCTATAGGTGAGAGAAACACTGTAAATTCTATATCATTTTGACGGCACACGCTCCACGCTTGTTGTAAACCAGCTTCCACAAACACACGATTACCCTGTGCTCTCCTGTCCTGCGCGAACCCAACCACACTGATGGCCTAAAGCACTTTTCTGGAACTTCTCACGTAGAAGTGAAGGGGATAAAAATCAGGAGCTTATGCAACTCAAATCTCTTTTTAAAATTTTTTAAGTTGGAACATTTGTTTATATCCCTGAGGAGCCTATGGATGAACATCGTGCTTTTTTTCCCCCCTCAGTTAATGTTATTTATTTTAATCTTTGCTTTTTTATTTTTTACTAGAGCCTTGCTGTTTTTCTTTCAGATATCCCTGAGAGTGCTTCTGTGGAATTGTCCAAATACTAATTGCTCCTAAATATTTTTTCTTAGATTGATTTGTTTTCTTTAAAGCAGCAAATGTAAAAACGCTCTTAGTTATCCTTACTACTTAGAGTTATTTTCATCAGACACAATTTAAACACATTCTTATTTTCATCATACAATTAATTTAAAATCATTCTGAGGTCATAAATTGAACGTCAAAAAAAACCCTTTTTTGTGCTTTTTCTGTCCTCCATTTGCCTTAACCTTCTTTAAATGAAACAAAACCCGAGGCAAAATTTCTGCCTGGAAAACTTGAGACGTTCGATTCGTTCTACCAGTTTCATGCAATTTAATTTGTTTTCCTTATTCGAGATAGTCTAGAATAGAAATTTTCTTTTAAAGAGATCACTTTGGAAAATCCACCAAAACAAGTCGAAATCAATGGTTTCCTTACAGAAAGAATCCTGGGGAAAGAATTAGTGGGTATTACTCCATGGGTACCTCTGCTCTAATTTTTTATGCTTCATTGCTTGTCAGTTGACAGAAATCAATGGTTCTCTTTACACCACAGAGGAGCGGCAGAATGGGGGCAGACTACAAGTTATCAGCGCTCTGAAAGTGGATTAAACATTTCATGGCTGTCTCTCCAACATGTGCCCTGAAAGTACCACTTGGCTCAGAATTCCAAAGGACTGTGTTTAGCAAAGCGTTAATTTAAAAGAGACACAGGTGACAGCTCTATTATTTTTGCACGTTCAGATGCATCCACAGCTGTTTTTATTTATCTCAGCTGTATATGCCCGTATTTGTTGTAATTATTAGTGTTGGATGTAGTTGAAGGTAAATATCTCAAATGCCTATCACGGCTAAGTTAAATTAAGAAAATCATACTTTTCACCCGCACCCCCTTTGGCCCTCCTTTGCTGCGGGTAGTAGCGACAGTTTAAAAGTTTGTGCCTCATTTCACCTCTCCCATCAGAAGTGCTTTCCAGAGTAGTCCTAGGTTTCCTGTCTCTTCCAACTCAGTACTCTCCCTACTGGCATTTTTTCCTCTGCATTCAACACAGCAAAAACAATTTGTTTCATAGTTTCTTAGATGCGCACAAAATAGTTTTAAATTACTTCTGATGGCCGGAAATATGAAAAAGCATTGTGTGCAAAAGAACTGTGGCCTGACCCATTTTAAGTCTTCTCCTGGTTTTTCCCTGGCAGTTTTGGATTGCAGACCTAACTCTGGTGTTTGCTTGTTTATAGTTCACCTGGGGCACATTCACTGTGTTCAGCATGCAAAACAATGGGGCAGGGGCTTCCCTGGTGGCGCAGTGGTTGCGAGTCCGCCTGCCGATGCAGGGGACACGGGTTCGTGCCCCGGTCCGGGAGGATCCCACGTGCCGCGGAGCGGCTGGGCCCATGAGCCATGGCCGCTGAGCCTGCGCGTCCGGAGCCTGTGCTCCACAACGGGAGAGACCGCGACAGTGAGAGGCCCGCGTACTGCAAAAGAGAAAATAAGTGAGAGTCTGGGAAATTTGGAAAAGAGGAAAGAGGAATAATAAAACGAGGAGGCAGATTAAGAAGACGGAATAGCAGGATTTTTAAAAGGGAATTTGATCGACAAGGTACACAGAAGTTTGCCCATGAAAATGTAAGCAAGATATGATATTTGTCTCCCAAATGCATATAAATGTTCCTTTTGGAAAAAAAAAATAACAAATCTGTTTGCAGTAGTGGTGCTGCACTGGCTTGTTTTCAGATGGGAAGACAGAGTTTTATTTACTTATTTAAACTTCGCAACAAGACCTGATTTGCAACTCTGTAGAAGAGTTGGCTGGCTTATGAATCAGAATAGTGGCCTTTAGTGGCCTTTGCAACCATGGTGACAACATTAACTTTCACTCCTCTCGAGGGCTGAATAAAGTTCATTAATGACGAGGCTGCCTGGAAAGAGAAATTGCATAGCAATTCCTCCAACAGCATTTGGGAGAATTAGACAGCGTCTCAAGAATGAATGAGAGAAAATGTCAGTCAGCATACTTAAAAGATGAAGAAATATTGAATAGGTAAGTGGGTGACACATGGTGGAAATTTACATGTTTCTGTCTGTTAGGACCACAGAAAGAGAAATATGTTAGTTTTAGCAAAAGAGTTATACTGGATTTCTTTTTTATTGATTGTCTTGTTTATTTAAAAAGTACTTTCTGTTACTTTGATTTATCACTTTAAATCAAAGGGATACTCTCCAGATGTATTTCTGAAGTGGATATCCAATAATGACCATTGAAGAACTCAGAGTAGATGGAAGCGCTGACAGCCAAGTCCTTCTCGAGAAAGATCCTTAGATTGATTTTGTCTGGGTTATGGTCCTGGTTACTGTGGACTGCCTTGCTTTTTTTCTAACTCAAATCTTTTTGGTCTTTTTTTCATTCATTTTAAGGGACTCTCTTCAGAAGGACTTATCATTTTCCTGATTTTCCTTAGCACAATAGATTCTGCCTGATATTCACTCTCCTCTAATAAATGATATGAAACCTTAGTCCTGATACATGTACTTAACTCAGCAAATCAGCCTTTTTGATAAACACTTGGAGGTGAGATATATTTCTGGGTTTGGATCTGATGGCAGTGGGATCCTTAGCTTAGTCACTGATTTACTGCCACCACCTCATTAGTTAAAAGTAGTGTTTTAATTCTTCATTTGTAAATTTGGGGGGTGGGTGCATGACAGGTGATAATAGAGGTTCTTAGAGGCAACGCTTATTGAAATATTTGAAGCTATGCTTTAACACATTTTAATAATTATTGAGGGTCCCCCTAAATAACACTAAATCTTTTCAATGAGAGCTTTTGAAATTACAGGAGAGTCAAAACAAGGTATTATTTTCCATCCATTTTATTTTAAAAGCTGCCCAGTGTGTTCAAACATATACTAACTTTTGATTTTAATTCAAGATAAATATTTTAAGCCATAATAAACTGACTAAATCTAAATGTTGAATACTGTCCCTTTATGAATGATTAAGGGAATGAACTAAAGTCTCTTTTGTCCTATAAGCCTTTACTTTTCCTTCTCCGAAATTTCTGTCTAGAAATACTTGATCTTGACTCAGGAAGAGAAACATAACCGTCTTTATTTCTTTTGCCACTCTTCCCACTTTTCACCAACAGATATGTCTCAGCATAAATTATGAAGCCCATGCATTTTCTTAATCTTGTGGTTACTGCAAATCTTCTCACTACTGAAATAGCCTACACCGTTGCAACATTGATGCTCTTTCAAATGATGTCTAGTAAATCATAGTCTCTTCCTTTTAATATCTCCCTTAAATTGATACAATTCATAAAAAATTAGTTTTCAGTCTCATTTGTGGGCATTGTTTTGGAACATCTTTATTGGAGTATAATTGCTTTACAATGGTGTGTTAGTTTCTGCTGTATAACAAAGTGAAGCACCTTTACGTATACTTATATCCCCGTATACCCTCCATCTTGCGTCTCCCTCCCACCCTTGCTATCCGACCCCTCTAGGTGGTCACAAAGCACCGAGCTGATCTCTCTGTGCTATGCAGCTGCTTCCCACTAGCTATCTATTTTACATTTGGTAGTGACATTCTTTTACATGTAGCTGTCCAGTTTTCCCAGCACCACTTATTGAAGAGGCTGTCTTTTCTCCATTGTATATTGTTGCATCCTTTATCAAAGATAAGGTGACCATATATGTGTGGGTTTATCTCTGGGCTTTCTATCCTGTTCCATTGATCTATATTTCTGCTTCTGTGCCAGTGCCATAATGTCTTGATTACTGTGGCTTTGTAGTATGGTCTGAAGTCAGGGAGCCTGATTCCTCCAGCTCCGTTTTTCTATCTCAAGACTGCTTTGGCTCTTCGGGGTCTTTTGTGTTTTCATACAAATTGAGAATTTTTTGGCTCTAGTTCTGTGAAAAATGCTATTGGTAGTTTGATAGGGATTTCATTGAATCTGTAGATTGCTTTGGGTAATATAGTCATTTTCACAATGTTGATTCTTCTAATCCAAGAACATGGTATA